>NC_090278.1:38753508-39074619 GCF_040414725.1 Anabrus simplex | reverse complement strand
ACGAGTAGGCTATTAATAACGGCATACCGCAATTTGAACGCTTTAGGGGAATGTGCAATAAATCACCAAACTGGGCTTAGCAACATCGCTTACTACATATTTTGGAGTGGTGGTGGTGATAGGAAGTAAATAGGAAGTAAAACCATCAAGTAAACCATCTTCTAACACACGTGGAAACAATGTTTTTTTATTTATTTGTTCAACGTCGCAGTAACACATAGAAGGTTTTCGGCGACGGAAGGGTGGGAGATTGGGAAGGTAGCGTCCGTGGCCTTCATTAAGGTACAGCCCCAGCATTTGCCTGGTGTGAAGATGGGA
This sequence comes from Anabrus simplex, assembly GCF_040414725.1. Classification (NCBI taxonomy): domain Eukaryota; kingdom Metazoa; phylum Arthropoda; class Insecta; order Orthoptera; family Tettigoniidae; genus Anabrus; species Anabrus simplex. The sequence goes on along the minus strand of NC_090278.1, from coordinate 39,074,301 downwards.
AACCACGGAAAACCATCTTCAGGGCTGCCGACAGTGGGGTTCGACTCCACTATCTCCCGAATGCAAGCTCACAGCTGCTCGGATGGAAACAATGCAGGACTCGGCTAAGGGCCCCTTGGACGCCAACCTACACTCGGAGTCCCTTAGGCCCTTAATCGCCTTGTACGACACGTGGTGGTGATTACAGTTTTAAGAGGGAGTACAACTAGGCAATCATCCTCTATTAACACTAATCAGAGAGAAATAAAGACATCGGCCAAAGAAAGACAAGGGCCATGAAGCGCGAGAAAATGAAAAACTCCCTAGCCCTCGAATCCTCTTATAGCCTTGGAGTCGGAAAAGAACAAGAGTTGACCATCAGAGGTCGGACATGATAGATTAAAATTAGCCTGGCACAAGTGGAAGCAATGTCAGGACTCAGCTAAGGGCGCCGTGGTTGCCAATCCATGCTCCCAAATTGAGAGTTCCTGGGGACTCTCCCTTTCATTCGCCTCTTACGAAAAGCAGGGGATACCGGGATGTTGTTCTACTACCCCCACCTCCACAGGGACTTTTAAGACAGGCAGGGGATACCGTGGGCCTTATTCTACCGTCCTCACCCATAGTGGGATACATATTTTAGAGGGGGTGGTAGTGATTATTGTTTTAAGAGGAAGTGCAACTGGGCAACCATCCTCTATTAACACTAATTAGGAGGAAAAATGGAAGGGATCCGACATTTCGAAAAAAGAAGGTATACGCCAAAGGAAGACAAGGGTCACGAAGGGCGTGAAAATGAAAGACTCCCTAGGCCTCGAGTGCTCTAATTCTGTAGGTAAGAAGGAAATGCTTCAAAATTAGTAGGTACTGCATTCTTCATGGACCGATCAAACAATTCCGGATTGGCCATGCGGTTAGGGGCGCGCGGCAGTGAACTTGCATCCGGGAGATAGTGGATTCGAATCCCACTGTCGGCAGCCCTGAAGATTGTTTTCTGATCCCATCGTCGCCATAAGACCTATCTGTGTCAATGCGACGTAAAGCCACTAGCAATAATAATTTCGGTTTGAAATGTGCTGAACATATTCTGGTGTAAGGAGAATTTTCCCTCCTAATGGCCTTAATCCACTCTGCTCTCCTTTCTTCATGAACAGGAAACCTCAGGAAAAATTGACGATAAACAAGTCTAACGTAAAAATTGGACGGTGCTTCTGAGACTCCGAAATACTAGCACAATAACAGTGGAGGTAATATAATATACTGTACTACATATTACAAGCCATACTTAGAATCTCGTAAATGTGAAATGTTATTCCAAGAATATTTTTGGATTTCTGATTTGTGCAACCGTATGCACAACACGACATTGTAAGAGCTACAACATCAACTAAATATTAGTGTCTTTTACGTTTTCGTGTCTTACAGTGTTTGCATCTGAAAATTCCCGCAATTATAATTTGCGTTCACATATTCACTTCAGTGACCTGTGATAGATTTGACTATCAAAAAACAGCATGCGTTCTCGCGCCTATTACGACCACGCCCCCTATGTAGATCACTGTCTTCACTCTCAGAGCTCCAAGGCATCCCCCTGTATTCTTAACTCCCTGGTATCAGGTTATTTTATAGGAGATAAAAAGTTCATCAAAGAGGTCTATCAGAACGTTTCCGTGTTCATAGAGATTTTATGTGATCAATCAGCATCACTACCACGTTCCATAATAGTCTGCTGCTGTTAATCATTTCAGATCTTCATGATTTTTTCCCCCCAAAGCATTGCATAGCTTATGCCACTTATGCGATACCTATTCCTAAAAAAATCTATATGCAAAATCAGGCGTACAACCGGGATATACATTTAACTAGGGGGCGTAATAAAATGGCATTGCCTCTAGCTTCTCACCAAGGCGGTTGCGGTTCGAATCCCGGCCAATGCATGTGGATGTTTGAAATTGAAAATCACGTCGTCCCAGTTGTTCGGATTCCGTGTGAAAGTGTAAAACAGCATGTCCCGTCTAAATGATCACAATATCAACATTCTCGTAAAACGTCAAGCCTGCTTACTTGTATTTTATAATATATTTAATGCAGCCAAATAGCCATAACAGAGAATATAGGATTACATTGATGGGTTACATATTTGCATAATCACTTATAGACATTGTTCTTCTTGTACAGAATTCAATGTGGTACTGTTCACACGTTTTTCCACATAGTTTACACTCACAGTCTATACTTGGGTCATGGAAGTGTTTTGATTTGCAGAGTAGGTGATGAAAACCGTGAACTGCTAATCTTGTAATGACATGTCTTAATTCAAAATTAGCTTTTGTCCACGAGCGATCTATCATTGCCCCTGTGCCATAGAAGTCTGGTTGGACTTCTTCTCTCTTCTCAGTCAGATTTGCTAGCAGTTTCTTTGATGCACCGGTGTTCGGTAGTGGCATACTTGTCCTGAGATCTTCTATGAGAAATGATTCCCTTGTGAGGAGATATACAAGTCTAGATCGTGTCGTTTTTGATACACCTTGTATTTTAATACCATTATGGAAAGAAAATCAATGAAGTGAAATGAAAGAATAGTGCGGTCTGGAATACATTTTTTTTTAAACAATCTGCTTTACCTCGCACCGACACAGATAGGTCTTATGGCGACGATGGGACAGGAAAAGGCTAGGAGTGGGAAGGAAGCGGCCGTGGCCTTAAGATACGGCCCCAGCATTTGCCTGGTGTGAAAATGGGAAACCATGCAAAAACATCTTCAGGGCTGCCGACAGTGGGGTTCGAACCCACTGTCTCCCGAATGCAAGCTCACAGCTGCGCACAGCTAACCGCACGGCCAACTCGCTCGGTGGTTTGGAAAACAGGTCATTCGTCATCAACAAATGAAAACGCTACATAACATTTATTCAGGTAATGAACAATATTGGAATTATAGTCCTGTTTACTTAATATCCTTATGCTTATAGTACCTGATTAGAGTGCATTTTGATGCCAGATACCGTAAAGTCGGAATATTTCTCTCAAAAGTATGCCAAGAATGTGGAGAAACCTTATTTTGGCTGTCAAATTCTGACGATATAACAACAAATTCTCATGGTATGGGAATGGGACTGACAGCGATGGCTATGGATAGAGGTCAGGAAGATACAATCTCAGAATGGAAAACCTCATCCGCTGATTCTCCGCCTTCTCTAGGGCCAGAATTATTTTGCCTATTATGAACGATTTCTCCAAATACTGTCAATAGAATAGAATAATCTACTGGACTCTGATACTGTGCCCGAAATTGACTTGATGCAATAACATCACACTTTTTTCTTATCAGTGCTCTGAAAGGTTTATGGATATGTGAGATGCAATGCTGTCGAGCCTTCAGAATGGAATAGGTCACTGTATTTTAGTATGCGCTACCTCTATTACAGTCACAGGGTCCCTTGTAACAGTTTCAATATCTTTCACTGTCATACACCAGTGCATAACACAGGTGACGTGCAATTCTACGAACAATTACAATTTTAATCACAACACCAGGAAATAAATTACAGAATATTAAAACGTGCACATCGAGTATGAAGACTCAAAGTAATATTGACGTAGGTCTACAGTCGCTTCAAATTTAAAGAAAGACTCCAGACTCTTGTTATATTTGGCACTGTTGCGAGCCTACTGTACCCATCTAACCTTACCCACGCGTCTACATCGGATGTCAAACGAGACTACAAATTGTAAACACACGCTAAAATGGAATGCACTATACTTTGCCAATGCAGAAGCAGGAATACCAGTGTAATGCATATGGAGGTTATAAATGAATGTTTTAAGTCACAAAATCGTTAAAATGTAACTTCATGTGCAGTGGTACAGACGCCGCGCCGGTCCGATTCATCTCGTAGGATTCGCGTTAAACAAGAATAGAAGGTATTGATTTACAAAAACATATTGTAGGAAATTAAACATTGGATACTTACAGTTTCTTTGGTGACTTGTACACACAGGTGCAGTAAAATTAGCCGATTTGGAGGAGATCTGCCCCAAAGCCTTGTATAATTTTGTCAACGTGCTAGACATGGTACGTGATCAACTTGCGCCACCACTGCGTTCAACAATAATCAGCTGCTGGCTGCTGCTAATAATTTCAGAACGTGACGTTAGCGCACTCTCGTAGCTACTACGCGAAACACTTCGGTTTCAATGCCTTCGCACGTTGCCGCATGTCACTGAAATAACACACAGCAGATTTACACACTTACAACCATTAAGGAATCCCATATGATTTGAACTTTTCATGTACACTTATTCATTTAATATTGAAGTTAATTCTACCTGTGTGATTCCAGTTAATTCTTTATATCAGTAGGGTTATTCCTTTAAATATTGTTCATGTTGGTATCCCTATTCGTGAGTCAATTGTTTGTTTTGCGCGTGTCGGCTCAGTGTCGGCTCATCACTTCGCTTCCGTACCGTAGCTAGCAGAGCAGGGCAAAACACGGGTCGCATATGGAGCAGTGCGGCGAACTAAACAATCGAATATAGTGAAAAATAGCTCGTTTTATTGGCAACGAAGCTGCATAGGTACCACACCGCCCTCCTGAGCACTTAGGTAAATATTTTTGTTATTGTTAAGATGCTGTAAAGGTTGTAGATTTACAGTTTTTCTCGTTGGTATAGTCTCGCTGTAGTAAGCTTGTCGTTATCACTGCGACTGAAAGATCTCCACCACCGGCAGATTGACCCGGGCAAAGATCAGTTCAGATCACAACTGTCAGAAGGAATGCACTATAGCTTAATTTGATATATCACCGTATGCATAATTCATTTGATGATGACGTCTGTCTGTACAAAATGTAATTACAGTTTATGTTTAAGCGATCTTTAAAATCATTGTTACTAACAACTGTATATAAATGTTAGAAGATTGCAGTTTATTTAGCTAAAGGAATATGAACTATACGCTAAGTGTATTATAGCTGGCAGCAAGAATGAAGTTGAGATGAAGTGCAAGGATTGGATCCAAAGTGTCATAAATCATTTCATGTAATTTGTCTTAATAAGGTTTCATACCAAGCGAGTGTAATGTGTTCACACCGTGATCACAACTGACTGAATCAGAGTAAGGCAGTGAGTATTCTATTCATTTCATTTAACCTTATTCTGTGTCATTTCATTCACTGAAATTTATGCATGGTCACATTTGTTTCATTTCTAGATAATTGCGCTAGAAATGCATTAACTTATTTGTCTGTTTTATATCAAAGAACCCCATAAATACGAGAATTGTGATGTGTAAAAATTATTTGTGGCTTGCTTATTCATATTCTACAATATACGGCCAGAATATTTGGGCCGGTGGTTCATCAAAAACTACCTTGAGATGCGTGAGTGACTTCGTCGTTGGCCTTTCAGCAAAGCAGCCGTGATTTGAACCCTGGTCAGTACAAGTGAGATTTTCGAAATAGGAAACTCATCCTGTTGGTTCGGATTCTGCTTAAACAATGATTTTGGTTGACAGAGAATGCTTCGGATATAAATGGGAATGAATCCATGGAGGAACAAATAGGGATAACATGATAACCTGTATAACATGGTTTGTATGGACTAGTCACCATTGAGTTTTGGTTGGAGGTTCGAATCCACATGGTTTGTATGGACTAGTCACCATTGAGTTTTGGTTGGAGTTTCTAATCCACATACCGGTACTGTGGTTGTTTTTCAAAACCAATACCCTGCTTACAATATTGTAAGTGTATCCATTTAAAGTCTGTTCTAGGCCTATATAGTAACCTAGTGATCCACTAGATTGGAAACACATGTAGGAAACATGCAGTTAGCCATGTATCACGGAAGTAATCAGATGGTGGTGAAAATCATGAGTCTTCGGAATCGGCACTGATGAACTCGTGGTCTGGGGGCCAAAAAACCCTCAGGGGACGTAGCTTCATTTTGAGACATCATCTAGATATTCATCGGAATAAGATCAACTGGTCCCAAGTCCGATTCATATTTATATTTTAATTCTATCAGAACTGCAATATTCTTGAATGAGATGCTAATAAATTAAAAAAAAATCTTCATACTATTCCATAACAGTAAATCATAAAAACGAAAAAATGTTTATTGGTTGAAATGCTTGGTATCGGCCAGTTACAAGTAGAATGGAGATTCATACATAGACACTGTAAAGTTAAAACTGAAGAAGTCGAACGAGTTGGCCGGGCGCTTAGGGTTGCTTAGCTGTGAGCATGCATTCGGGAGATGGTGGGTTCAAATCCCACCCTCGGCAGCCTTTAAACATGGTTTTCCGCGGGATCACACCAAGCGAATGTTGTACCTTAATTAAGGCCACATCCGCTATCTTCCCGATCATAGCCTATTCTCTTCCAATTTTTTTAAAAATTGCTATTTGCTTTACGTCGCACTGACACAGATAGGTCTTATGGCGACTATAGGATAGAAAAGGTCTAAGAAAGGGAAGGAAGCGGCCGTGGCCTTTATTAAGGCACAGCTCCAGCCTTTGCCTGGTGTGAAAATGGGAAACCACGGAAAACCATCTTCAGATCTGCCGACTGGGGTTCGAACCCACTATCTCCTGCTGCTGGTGGTGGTGGTGGTGATTATTGTTTAAAGAGGAAGTACAATCCTCTATATAACACTAATCAGAGAGAAAAAATGGAAGGGATCCGACACTTCGAAAAATGAAGATATCTGCCAAAGGAAGACAAGGGCCACGAAGGGCGTGAAAATGAAAAACTCCGTAGCCCTCGCAAGCCTAATAGCGTCGCCGAAAACCTTCGATGTGTTATAACTAACTCTGTTTAGTATCGACGAGGTTTTGGCTATGAAAGGCCGTCGAAACCAGTATCACTTCACTCTTTTCTTCTAATGATGGGTTCGAATCTCGTCGGATATCACTTCGAATTTTGTTACTACAGTAGCTTACGTCTTGCCTACAAAAAATAAGTTGCTGCGAAGACTACTTTGTATACATACTGTATATATACAATGTATATACCGTATGCCATATATTTGAGGGCAAAAGAGATCTTTATTTTTACGGGCTGTATGCGTGGTTCCTGAAGATTACGACTTGAGCTCTTTATTACTGACAGAGCAATATCTAATATCGGTTCCTACTTTAACCCTAATGTCTTGCAAAAATTGATGAAGCGTGGAATCGTTCCTCTTGCTCAGATCAGAAATCCGATGATGATCATGGTCTCGAGATGGAACTTTACTTTGTAAAATGGTATCGTGCATTTGTATATCAATTTGTTTTTCTGATTTTTTTTTTTAGTTTCTTATCTTAGATTGCCAACGGCCGTAGCCGTGTTGAAACACCGGATCCCGTGAGATCTCCGAAGTTAAGCAACATTAGGCGTGGTCAGGAGTTGAATGGGTTGCCATGTGCTGTTGGTGGGGGTAAGGGAATGGAGGAGCGGAAAGGAACTGGCCACCCTACCGCACGTTAACTCCGGCTCAGGAACACCTCTGCGGAGGTTCGGACCTGCCTTCGGGCAGAATAACACCTACCTACCTTATCTTAGATCCAGGAAATACTTTCAATGACTGCTTCCTGTCTTATCCTACAGTCAGTTACTACACTTTTATTACAACAAAGTTTAAAAATTACATTACCGGGCAAGTTGGCCGTGCGGTTAGGGGCGCGTGGTCGTAAACTTGCATCCGGGAGATAGTGGGTTCGAACCCCACTGTCGGCAGCCTTAAAGATGGTTTTCCGTGGTTTCCCATTTTCACACCTTCCCACTCCTAGGCTGTAAGATTAAGATTATACTTTTTGGGTCGGTTGCACTGGCACGAAATGTTGTACGGAACAGAAAATATACGTCACACCGAGATCCTCTGCTCATACCTCTTCATGCATAAGTATGATTCCCCAAGATCGGCCTTTTGAACCGTAGAATACACTAGTGGATTTTCTTTACACTGGGAAGTTTAAGACTCTGGAAATAGAAAAAAAATGATCTCCAAGAGAGCACTTAACCCGCTAGGGGTCGCGTCAAGAGTGATAGGTCGCGACCGGCGAGTATAAAATAAGTTTTTGTAGCAAAACGCATTGTATTGTGTAAGAAAAGTATACCCGTGAAACAAAATACTAGCTTTTATAGCAAAACAAGCTGTATTATTAAAGGAAAGCATATCCATGAAACAAAATACCAATTTTTAATGCAAAACCCATTGTATTATTAAAGAAAAATATATCCGTGAATCTAAATACCGATTTTTGTAGAAAACACATTGTATTGTTAAAGAAAAATATATCCGTGGAACTAAATACCGGTTTTTGTAGCAAAACATATTGAATTATTAAATAAAAATGTATCCATATATCGATATATAGTATATGTTGGCCGCCTCCGTTGCGTAACGGTTAGTGTTATTAGCTGCCGTCCTCTGGGGTCCGGGTTCGATTCCAGGTACTGCCAGAAATTTGAGGGCTGGTATGCGGTACATGCAGCTCACCTCCAACAGGGGGTGCGCCTGAAAAGAGTTGCACCACCTCGGGATGAGGACACGAGTTTACTTTATTACACGTTTTGTAGGAAAACACATTTTGTTATTGAAGAGAAACATATCCATGGGACTCAAACACTTCTATACCGACAGGAAAGACCGCGGACGGTGAACGTCAGGAGTCGCGCACGGTGTAAAGGACCGTGTAATGAGGCAACAGCAGGAGTCGCGCACGGTGGAAACGACCAGCTTTACAGAAAAAGCTTTCCACCGACTGGCTGGTGATGAAAGTGGGGAACAGCGAACGTAACCACGTGTAGTGGACGAGTCCATTGAAAGATACAGGAAGGGATGACGCTTTATACCGTGAAACTATTTCGAAAGAATATAACATGTATACGCCCGGTCTAAAAGACCGTGACGCGACCTCTCGCGGGTTAAAAGTGGCCATCAAATTCGGCAGTAAATTTACCGGGATGTAAAAGAACTGCGGGACAGAATTTCGACACCTTGACGTCTTCAGAACCGTAAAAATAGTTAGTGGAACGTAAAACATTATTATTATTATTATTATTATTATTATTATTATTATTATTATTATTATTATTATTAAATTAATATTAAGAGAACAAGAGTATGAGAGTACTCCACTGAAGTTAATGTGTTTTCTTCATTACAGTGTTAAACATGAGCCTAACCCACTTTTCTTTATGCCTCTGTCCTCCATTCTTATGTAATATGGTACATATTATCTTCATTTAATTTACAGCACTTTAACTACTTATGAAATATTGTTCTTTATCAGTGATCAGATAAAAATGTGTATCTATATAGCCTTGGCATATCCTGTTCTCTCCTTTTTGAACGTGGAAACAAGATTTAAAAATACAGGACTGAGTAAGTAACTGATAACCTTATGTGACTAGCTCAAGGTTCACTTGAAGAGAATTCAGAGCATTTGTCACTCGTTCTAGATCAGATCTGGATGAATCTTAGTTGTTCTTTCATCCCTATATTGACCTACTTTGGAGCATCATAAAACCATTTAAACTCTGGCATGTTTCCTGTGGGTGGGGGGCAGTAGAATAACATCCATGGTATCCCCTGCCTGTTGTAAGAGGCAACTAAAATAAGGACCCCAGTGGCTCTTAATTTGGAAGCACGGATGGTGACCATGGGGTCCTTAGCTGGCTCTTGGCATTGCTTCCACTTACTTGTGCCGGGCTCCTCACTTTCATCTATCCTATCCAGCCTCCATTGGATCAATTTTTTTTTTTCCAGACCCCGACGGTATTAGGTTTGCGAGGCCTAGGGAGCCTTTCATTTTCACGCCCTTCGTGTCCTGTGTCTTTATTTGGCAGATATCTTCTTTTTTTTCTTTTCGAAGTGTTAGACCCTTCCCATTTTCCCCTCTGATTAGTGTTAATAGAGGAAGAAAGAGGTATCAGATGATAGACAGTGTGAAAATTAATGGAAGATACTGGAAGACTAAAAGGATGGCAGAAGACAGGTAGTCTTGGTAAATGCATGTCAAAACCTTGTGATAGGCAGAGAACCGATGACCACCACTAGACTGTGGCATCCAATACCTTGTAGATCCGTGGTCTATTGATTTATGGCTGCTTTCCTTAGAGACAGGAATGGATGTCATATGGCTGGACCTTGGCCTACCAAGCAACCGCTGTTCAGCCAACGACCTGCAGATTACGAGGTGACACATGGGATCCCACAAGGTCTTTTAACAATTTACTGGGCTAAGGATTCTTCCTTCTTGAAATAGCTCAGACTCGCTTGCCGTATTGTGGTTGAATGAACATTGTCTTCTCCTAAGGTCCTCGTATTTGTAGGTGACTGCATTCCGGATTCATTAGAAATCAGTGTCTAGTACAGTCTTCCTCATTTTCATTCTTGATGTGAATTAGCTAGGAGATCCAGTGATTGGTTAGAGAGTACCACAAGGTTTGTAGAAATCAGTATCTCTACCAGTTCTCAGTGATCCTGCTGACTTAGTCTTTCAGGCTCCAATCGAGCCCCACACCTATTTGCATAGTCTGGTAACCATTAGCTAATCCCCCTGCGGGTGGGGGTGGTAGAATAACACCCACAGTATCCCCTACCTGTAGTAAGAGGCGACCATGGGGCCCTTAGCTGAGTCCCTGCATTGCTTCCACTTACTTGTGCTAGGCTCCTCACTTTCATCTATCTATCCGACCTCTCTTGGTCAACTATTGTTCTTTTCTGACCCCGACGCTATTAGGTTTGTGAGGGCTAGGGAGTCTTTAATTTTCACGCCCTTCGTGGCCATTGTCTTCCTTTGGCCGATATCTTCATTTTTCGAAATGTCGGATCCCTTCTATTTTTTCCCTCTGATTAGTGTTACATAGAGGATGGTTGCCTAGTTGTACTTCCTCTTAAAACAATAATCACCACCACCAACATTAACCATTAGCTGAGACTTTTTACTTGACATGAGAGTGGTCATAGAGCCTCTGTGGCTCAGGCGGCAGCTGGCCTCTCACCGCTGGGTTCTGTGATTCAAATCCTGGTCACTCCATGTGAGATTTGTGCTGGACAAAGTAGAAGTGAGACAGTATTTTCTTTGGGTACTCTGGTTTTTTCTGTCATCTTTCATTCCAGCAACACTCTCCAATATCATTTAATTTCATCTGTCATTCATTAACGATTGCCCCAGAGGAGTGCGACAGGCTTCAGCAGCCAGCACAGTTCCTACCTCGCCGCTAGATCGGGGCTTCATTAATTCCATCCTGACCTGGTTGAATGACTGGAAACAGGCTGTGGATTGTAATTTTCACTTAGTGGAAATACACACAAAATATCATTGATGCAGCTAATCGATTCGTACATTTCTACAGCAAGTAGTGGAGACTTGCGCAGCTGCGTATAGAAGCGTGATGGTACAAAACTGTACTTTTGCATTAAATGAGTTTTGTATGTGGACGAGTCCATGTGCTGCATGGGGAAGAACGTTCACTTCGCTAGTTGCTAAGGAAAGGTTCACGTCAGCTCCTGGTGACAAGGGTTTATTTCACTCCCAATCGCTCAGCAGAAGTTAACCCCTCCACTACCTTCCTTTTCCTACTTTTCCTTGCAAGCTCGGGGCTTCACGCAGGTTTGTACCGTCAGATAGTAATCACACTTCTAGCATGTGTTGTGAAGAAGGAAAGGAGGGATATATTCTTGTGAAGGTCATGGTCGGTGAGGTACGATTCTTTATGATTCACCCGTTTGCTGCGCGAATTCATTAGTCTGGCAGTCTGTCAGTCATTGTGTTTTTGTAGTTCTATCTAGTGTCTGTTACTGTGTAGTCCACGAAACTACTACGCTGGCGTAACAGGGGGAGAGGTCATACTCCCATGTGGCGGCATGTCCCAGGTGGCGGATAGGGGGGTCCTAACCGGCTTGCCGGCGGGCTTAAGGGAAATAAAATACCTCTCGCGGACCAAACACACAACCCCCTGTGGGTGGGGGACGCAGACGAAGAATACACCCACGGTATCCCCTGCGTGTCGTAAGAAGCGACTAAAAGGGGCGACCAAGGGATTATCAAATTAGAACCATGAGACTACTCGTAATTAGTAGCATCATGCAGGGAACACCACCATGTTAGGTACAAAATAGGTTTGTGATTAGTAGCGACAGTGTGTGGCTCAGGATGCATTTTACAGTACCTGTGATTCGTACCCCTATATGAGCAACACCATGGGATGAGCAACACAATGGTTCTACCTTGCCTATGCTTAGTGGCCACTATGTGAGGAACACCACGGGATAATGCGGGTCCCTATGGTTAGTCCACTTATGTGAGGAAAGCCATAGGTTTGCATTGCCTGTAAATAGCGCCGCAGTGTGCGAAACACCATAGGTCCATGTTACATGTGCGAATTTCATTACCTTTGAGTAGTACCATAATGTATGGAATACCGCGAGTCTACGCTTCTTTTGATTAGTACCGCAACATGACAAATAGCATGGTTCTATTTTCCTAGCGATAAGTACCATTATGAGGTGCTGATGACCTGGATTTTGGACCCGTTTTGACTACAAGCATCATTGATCGATTTTTGTGCTTTAAAAGCAGTCCATTGGTCAGTAATACTATTGTTTAACGCTAGTTTCTGGGAATGTGGGGCATTGCGGGTCAGACCCACGGATTGTTTTAACTTCATTCCATCCATTCATTCTTCATCCTCACGTTTTCGAATTCTGGTCAGTGGAGGATTATGGATTTTTACATTGTCATAACATTTCATCTCATTTTGTATCATTAGGGGCCGATGACCTAGATGTTAGGCCCCTTTAAACAATAAGCATCATCATCATTACTGTGTAGTCAAATACTAAATTACTTTTTATTGTATATTATACTTAATTGTATTGTATGAAGTGAGTTCAACATATAATGCAATACACATTTTTTCTAAAAGCAGGTTGCTTTTACTGAGGATTCAAATACACCATGTTATTTCCCAATCCTTTTGCTCCAATACCTTATTTTCAACATAATCTCCGTTCAGTGCTACGGCCTTATGCCACCGTAATGTGACAGCCTGTATGCCTAAACTGGTTGATGTCGGAGCCAACGTCATGCTGCAGCAATAACTTCCCCATCATCCGTGTAGTGCCAGACAGATGGAAGTCGGATGGTGCGAGATCCGAGCTGTAGGGTGGATGAGGAAGAACAGTTCATTGAAGTTTTGTGAGCTCCTGTTGGGTGCGCAGAGTTGTGTGAGGTCTTGCATTGTCATGGAGAAGGAGAAGTTCATTTGCATTTTTGTGGCTACGAACATGCTGAAGTAGTTTCTTAAATTTCCTTAGAGTAGCACAATACACTTCAGAGTTGATCATTTCACCGCGAGGGAAGACATCGAACAGCATAACCCCTTCAGAGTCCCAGAAGACCGTTGCCATGTCTTTACCAGCTGAGGGTATGGTTTTGAACTTTTTCTTTCTGGGAGAGTTGGATTGCCGCGGGAGATCAGACAGGTTTACTCGATGTTGTGATGATGAAACACATCTCGCCCAACGACTCACCATGCTTTTGTCCACTTCCATAGACATTCTGCAAGCGCCCTGGTTTTCCGCCAAAAGAAACTCAACAACTGCTCTCTGTTTGGTATGCACCTCCGTTACAGATGCCATTTTGAAGGCTAGTTATAGCTCTGCCACCTATAGGAAATTAAACTCTATGAGATGAAGCGGGAATATTCAAAGATGTCCCAAACAAAATTCCAATTTTAAAAAACTTAAATTAGCCGAGAAATAAAATGTGTTGCATTATACATTGAATGTATAATATATGTATATTTTTATATTATATTTTCTATTTCGTTGTAATACACGTCTTATTGTTCCTTGATGAAAGTTAATTATATAGTATTGAATCAAAATCTCAAAAAACTATTGTTACCACATTTAAGTTGCTAAACTGTCAGCATTTACTTCTTTGTCAAAATTTGCTCAGAGAGCATCAAAAACCCACCATATTGTAGCTTTTTATTTTTTTTCTTTCCAATTTTGTTGTCTGCTCCTCCACTATATTCCCCAGAACCCCAGTACTTTTTGTTGTCTATAAATCGTTTTTGCCCTTCCACTTCTAATTCCCAATCATTTCAACAGCTACTTATAGTGTTCCATTGATTTACATACCAACTTCAAAGACTGAGAATTTTTTAAAAAATATGTAGATTTCAGGACCTTTTTCCTACGTATTTTAACAAATTTTTAATAGTTTACAGCACCTGGAGAGCTGCATCAAACCAGTCTATGGACTGATGACTCAAACAACAAATATTTTCCCTTTCCTTGCACTTGGATATCTATTACTTAGTGGCCACTCTCTGATATGTGTTCTAATTTCATCACTATACACATGACTAGAGAAGTGGTAGGTCCATATGTGACTGTGTTACTGTTATAAACCACTTGGAACATGAGATACTGAGAACAATTTTAGAATGCTTGATTGAGCCTGCAGACCTGGCCCCATTCCTGCTGACAAGTGTTCGTGTGCACTTGATACCTACAATATGCCCACTTCAAAAGCTACAGAATTAGCTACTCTAGAGGCAGAGAACATTATACACTGCATGACAAGCGTATGTAATTGAAATAACATAGTAACTACAAGTAGGATAGTAAGACTATAGTGACTACATCTCAGAGGTAAAAAAAAACAAACAAACAAAAAAAAAAAACCGCACACACCACAAGGCTCTTCAGCTCGCATCGGTTAACTTCCAATTAGCAATATTTATGATATGTTAGACCGAGCTCGATGGCTGCAATCGCTTAAGTGCGGCCAGTATCCAGTATTCGGGAGATCGTGGGTTCGAACCCCACTGTTGGCAGCCCTGAAGATGGTTTTCCGTCGTTTCCCATTTTCACATCGTTGCCATAAGACCTATCTGTGTCGGTGTGACGTAAAGCAACTAGCAAAACAAAAAATAAAAAAAATTAATAAATTTATGATATGTAACAAATATACAGTAGTTTAGTCTGGGCTGTTCATTGACATTATTTATGTTTAAAATGGATGTATTACAGTGGTTTACTGAACATTAGGCTATTTGATAATTTATTTGGGTTTCAAATTAACCTATGAAAAATTATTATAATAGTATTATTCACCAATACTGATATTGCTTTCACTGTGATACTTTTTATCGTTAGTCTCAATCAATAAGTCAATCAGTCACGCTTATCAACATTTAGTGTTGTTGCTCAGGTGGCAGATTCCCTATCAGTTCTCGTTTTTTCGTAAATGATTTCAAAGAAGTTGGAAATTTATCAAACATCCTTAATTCCTGTCTTTTTAAACAAATATTTGTCGCAATTTGTCCTCCTGAATTTTGAACTTCATCTTCATACTTGGCATTTCCTACTTTTAAAAACTCCACTCCAAGCTCATTCAACTGCTAATGTCGTTCCAAGACATCTCTCCACTGACACCTCAGAACATTCTGCTTAGTCAAAGTGGCTCGTTTCCTTATTCCCAAATCTTTCCCAGCCCAAAGTTTACAAAATCATGCTGCTTTCCCTTTGAACTTCTCCAGTTCTCAAATCAAGTAATAATAGATAACCATTCCCTCATAACTGTAATCAGAACAGTAAAGGTAAAGGTGCCTGAAATTTCAGATAATAAACATTGCTGCAAAAGAATGAGAAGAGATGCAGAGGGCACGAAAATGAATGACGTTCTTAGGTCTTGCAAACCTAATGTTGGTTGAATAGGTATGCAGAAAGAAAAGAGCAGTACTCCCAAGGTTACTGATTTGAGCTCCTCAGGCTAAAAATGAACATATGCTTGTGTGTACCTTATTAATGGAAGTTATATGTTTCTTAGACTGTCTGGTGGCCAAGATCAAGGCGTTAAAGTCTATATGATTTGACACCGTGGTTAACCGGTTCGAGTCATGTTGGTCGAAAAAATTTCACCATCAGAATGTTGGCTGGCAGGGTATGGGAGGTGGTGGTATATAATTTCTAATCACCACATTGTGTGCCAAAAAACCTGGATTAATTTCCAAAATCTCTCCGCAGTGCTCATAGGGAGTGAGAGCATAGGACGCTATTGATGGTGATTTGTCTGTCAAATGGGGACGTAAAGCTTTGAGCAGACCCCTTGGTGTTATTCGACAGGATTAGGCTGTGCTGACACTGGGTTTCACCATTTCCATACCTCATTATCATCGTCTCATATCCAGACACGCATGTCGCCTGTCGGCGTCAAATAGAAAGACCTACACCAGGCAAGCTGAACATGTTCTCGGACACTCCTGCCACTGTAAGTCATACTATAAATAAATAAATAAATAAATAAATAAATAAATAAATAAATAAATAAATAAATAAATATTTAAATCAATCAATCAATCAATCAATCAATCAATCAATCAATCAATCTTTTTTTTATAGTATTCTGTGCTCAAAGAAGAAAGAATATACTTTTCAAGTGATGGCCTAACTATTTTGTCCAATACTGCATGTGGTTTTCTGATCAGTTTCATTTTCATCCTTCTGTTTTCTTTGCAGAGCCCGTCTACTACCATTTTGCCTTGTATTTGCTGTAAGTCAATATTATGGTGACCTCTGATGTAATGAAGCGTGGATTACTTCCATATACAACACATGTGTGTCTGAATAATACTATGATATAATTGACATAAATGATTAACACATATTCCAGAGTTTCTTAATAACTTAGCTAAACAGGCTGTGTTAGAGATGTAGTTTTACTCAATGATCTCCTGTATCATTGATACAAATACAGCTGTGATGACCATGATCACCTTAACTTGGATCTTAACTAGTGATGGGATAATCAAATACTTTTAATAATCAAATAACCTCCATCCAGTTATATAAATAATTGAATAAATAATAATGAAATAAAATAATAATAATATAAAATATTGTTCCATTGTATACATAGAATATTCGGATGTTTCATGAACCAATATTTCGATTGAAGTGTGTCAGGTGGATAAGGTGCAATGAGTTATATGCCAAATATCAAGAATCTCACGACGACGTGACAGGTGATGACCTCTGGAGAGCTCTGAATAAGAACATAAGAGAAAAATGGCATAAAACAACGGCAGGACTCAACTTCACACATTCTGGTCGTAAAGTCTGGAACCTTATTAGAACACTTGGCACAGATCCCAGGTTGTCAAGTACAGTCACACATGTGAATGCTAATTCTGTTGCATCCAGACTGATGAATATTTCAAAAACTAAAACAGACAAAGAACAGACACGAACTGTGAAGAATGAACTGTACATAAAGGGTCCCATCTAAAACCACACCCAGTCTACTCACGTGACTTCTGCATTGAGGAACTTGATAAAGTCTCGAATATGCTAAAGGTAAACAAAGCCGCTGGCTTTGATGGCATATATCCAGAGTTTCTTAAAGCCATCGGACCGAAAACAAAGTTGTGGTTTATTGAATTTTTCAATGAAATTCTGAAAAATGGAAAATTACCAAAGCTTTTCAAACAGGCTAAGATAATTGCCATCCTGAAACCGGGAAAAGACAGAACTGATGCTTCTCACTATTGACCGATATCACTACTCAGCATGACCTATAAGCTACTAGAAAGACTTATTCTAAATCGCATTCAAGAGGCCATCGATCAAATCATCCCGATCGAACAAGGTGGCTTTAGGAAACATCGGAGTTGCTGCGACCAGGTCTTAACATTGACAACTGTGGTAGAAGCTGAATTTCTATGAGGTCTCAAATCAGCTGCAATTTTTGTGGATCTTACAGCGGCTTACGACACTGTATGGAGGGAGGGCTTGATGTCCAAATTATTGAAATCATCATGTCAAAGGTTGGCACTTTTAATGAACAACATGCTTTCTGACAGGCGCTTTAAAGTGTTCCTGAATGGGCAAGCTAGCAGGTGGAGGATTCTAAACAATGGCCTACCTCAGGGATCAGTTCTGGCCCCCATTTTGTTTAACCTGTATATCCATGACATGACTCGCACAGATTCCATGAAAATCCAGTATGCAGACGACCTAGCATTAATTATCAAGAGTAAAGATTTCATGAACTGTGAGAATGTTCTTACTAGTGATCTGGCGAAACTGAGTGATTACTTCCACAAATGAAGACTTCACCCCAACCCAAATAAGACTAAGGTTACTGAATTTCATCTAAATAATAAAGAAGCCCAAAGGAGGCTACATGTGACTTTTGATGGAATCGAAGTACCCCATAAGTACAATCCAATATATCTTGGAATCACTCTGGATCGGTCCTTGGCATTCAAACAACAGTGCATCAAGTTATCGAAGAAACCTGGCTCAAGAGTGAATTTACTCCGCAAGATTGCCGGAAGCAGCTGGAGTGCAGACGCTAATACTCGACGTTCTGCTTCACTCGCTCTTGTGTACTCTGCTGGTGAATATTGTGCCCCTGTATGGGAAAACTGCGCTCATACCACTGAGATTGATGTGCAATTCAGTGAGACCATAAGAGTTATCACTGGTACTGTTACAGAGGTGCCAACTATTACAAATTGTCTGTAATTATTACGGATTTCACCTCACGATAACGGCATTAAGGTCAAAGGTGAAATGATTACGGAAAAGTGACATTATAAAAAAATCTACGAAAAAAAAGGAAAGAAGGAAAAATGTCTAATTCTTTCGAGTATTACTGCTCATCCCTCCTCGTTTCACTGCTTGTGAGTTAGCAACGATCCTTATTCAATAGTTACTGGATATTAGGCAGCTTTACTACAAGCATCATCATCAGATTTTTGCTACCCATGAGCGTTTAAAACCTTACGTAATTTTTGTATTTGTTACCTGACAGTAACACTCCCACAGGAAGTGTTTTCAGTGTTGACGGAATTTTTTTTTTTTGCTAGGGGCTTTACGTCGCACCGACACAGATAGGTCTTATAGTGACGATGGGATAGGAAGGGCCTAGGAGTTGGAAGGAAGCGGCCGTGGCCTTAATTAAGGTACAGCCCCAGCATTTGCCTGGTGTGAAAATGGGAAACCACGGAAAACCATTTTCAGGGCTGTCGATAGTGGGATTCGAACCTACTATCTCCCGGATGCAAGCTCACAGCCGCGCGCCTCTACGCGCACGGCCAACTCGCCCGGTGACGGAAAATATAAGGCTATTCAGGGCTACATTAAGCACAGCTACATAGAAATTGCTTATGGTTCAGAAGACAAAAATGCCATCACATGGAGAAAGAATGCTTCAAGAAAATGTACACTGAAAAGTAGCTGATGGGTGAAAATCAAGCTAGCCTACAAAGAATGTTTTATCACAGAAATGGTAATGTGCACATTTTATTAGATTAGATTGCTGTCAGGAAGAGCAAAGGAAGTATCACTATCAAGAAGCGAGGAGTATGCTTTGGATTTGACTCAAAAGTTTGATGGGGGGGGGGGGGGGGCAAGGGGGCGAGAGAGAGATTACTGATAACCAACTTCAGAGGTTGGCACCTCTGTTGTTAGATCTACTCGGCTACCAGTCCTAGCTAATATCGCTCCGCAAGATCTAAGGAGGAAAGCAGCTAAGGTGAGCTGGCTCAAGAAGATCACCTCCCATAAGAACTCTCCGTTGTATGATGCCCTGCAAGATCAACCAACAACACGTTTGAAATCACGCAAGCCACCCTGGGTTGATTTAGAAAGTATCAATTCTTTCGACATGACCTCCAAGTGGCAACAACGTTGGAACGAACATCCACCCAACAATGCCCACCTGGTTGAAGATCTTACAAAGAAGGTAGAGGGATTCCAACTACCACACCAAACCCGGTCGAAGCTGAACCGCATTAGAACGGGTCAAGGGAGGTGTGGTCACACCTTAAAGAAATGGAGGTTTCCGTACATCTGCTACCTGTGACTGTAGAGTGGAGGACCAAACCATACAACACATTGTTCAGGAGTGCCCACTTCGTGCATTTGACAGTGGTCTGAAGACTCTACACCAAGTGACACCATGTGCTCTGGAATGGTTGTCAAATTTGGATATTTCCATTTTATTATTTGTAAACTTTTGTGTACTTGTACAATCATACGATATATATATAATTGATTGAAATAAGCAAATTGATGAACTTTTATGAAAAACAGAAATATGCCTTTTTCCAAACGTATCCCTGTATGTTGAAACTAAATGAGTGAATTAACCGTCTTAATAACATCACTTTTCATTCGTTTATTTTGAAAGCACTCGCAATTAGATTGCCTCATTAATTTGAATGGAGTTTCAGATGGATAATAAAAGGATAATAAAAAATAATCAAATGGAAAAAAATATTCAGTGTTTGAATGCCTCATTTATTCGACTGAAGTTTTGAATGAATAATCAAGAAAATAATTGGATGGAAAAATGTTCACTATTTGGATTGCCTCATTCATTCAAATGAATAATAAAAAATAGTCCAATGAGAAATATAATAGAATTAAATGAAATAATCGAATAAGCGATTATTTTGTATTCGATTATACTATCACTAATCTTATCACATGTAAAAGACAATTTGCCATTCTTTTTAACTCCTGTAGCTAATACATCAGCAGATGAATGAACTGAATAATTCAGAAATAAATAGCTGTAATGATATTAGATTAGGACCATTGACGTCAACATTAATTTCCCTTATACAGGATGAACATAAACTATAGATTCAAACTTTTCCCGACAGGAATAGGAAGAAAAAGGCTCATATCAATATATGTCCAGAAATGGACAGTGAGTCTGCAATAGAGCAATTAGTATTTAACATCACTGTGGCAAATGCCTGCAGACGTTTCGTGATTCAGGTGGTGGTGTCATCTTTGCGGGTCTTTTCTCAGTAAATCTGTGTGGCCATGTGCTTGTCCATATGTGAATAGTTTCGGCTTGATCCTGATATGAATAATGGACCTTTGTACCTCCACTTCACTATGATCACTCAAAAGTCAGTCTGCAACATGAATTTCCCCTGCCTGTTGTAAGAGGGCTCCCAGGGAATCTTAAAGTGGGTTGGTGACCATGGGCCCCTCAGCTGAGTCCTGGCATTGCTTCCACTTATTTGTGCCATCAATTTCATCTATCCTATCAACCTCCCTTGGTCAACTCTTGTTCTTTTCTGATCCCAGCGGTATTAGATTACCCGAGGACTTAGGGAGTCTTTCATTTTCATACCCTTCGTGGCCCTTGTTTTTCTTTGACTGATACCTTCATTTTTCAAAGTGTATGATCCCTTTTTTTCCTCTCTGATTAGTGTTATATAGAAGATGGTTGCCTAGTTGTACTTCCTCTTAAAAAACAATAATCACCACCACCAGTTGGCAACATGAAAAGTACACAATCAGCGTGATGGTGGAGTGATGATGTACATAGCCATGCCATCTACCATTTCTGGACGTATGTTGATATGAGCTTTTTTGTTTCTTTTCCTGTCAGCAATCTCCTCCTGAAGCTTGTCCATGTAGTTTTAAGTTCACCCTGTATATTGATCTGAAATTGAATGAAATCATATTTGTTCCATAATGACTTTAACTTAAACAAAATATTATTCCTTTAAATGGGTTATTAGTGAGCATGTCGGGCATGTGGTTAGGGGCACGCAGCTGTGAGCTTGCGTTCGGAATATGGTGGGGTCGAACCCCACTG
Source organism: Anabrus simplex (assembly GCF_040414725.1). Lineage (NCBI taxonomy): Eukaryota > Metazoa > Arthropoda > Insecta > Orthoptera > Tettigoniidae > Anabrus > Anabrus simplex. Next base: position 39,052,688 of record NC_090278.1, on the reverse strand, counting down.
TCGGTAGTCGTGAAGATGGTTTTCTGTGGCAAATATTGGGGCTGTACCTTAATTTTTTTTTGCTAGTTGTTTTACGTCGCACCGACTCAGATAGGTCTTATGGCGACGATGGAACAGGGAAGGGCTAGGAGTGGGAAGGAAGCGGCCGTGGCCTTAATTAAGGTACAGCCCCAGCATTTGCCTGGTGTGAAAATGGGAAACCACGGAAAACCATTTTCAGGGCTGCCGACAGTGGGGTTCGAACCTACTATCTCCCGAATACTGGATACTGGCCACACTTAAGCGACTGCAGCCATTGAGCTCGGTGTGTACCTTAATTAAGGCCATGGCCGCTTCCTTACAACTCCTAGCTCTTTCCTATCCCATCATCGCTATAAGACCTATATCTGTGTCGGTGCGTCGTAAAGCAAATAGTAAATAAATAAATAAATAAATAAATAAATAAATAAATAAATAAATAAATAAATAAATAAATAAATAAATAAATAAATAAATAAATAAATAAAATCTCCAACCTCATCATGAATTAAATCGAAGGCCTCTATCCTGACCCTTCATCCATGGAGCCAGACAAAAGTGAACTCATATCCTCATCCAGAGGTGGTGGTGTTGCTATTTTCAGGAGGTGAGCTGCATGTACCATTTTAACCATTTACCAACCCTCCTGCCATTCTTAAATTTCTGGCAGTACCAGGAATTGAACTCAGGCCCCAAAGACGGCAGCTATTAGTGCTAACAATTACATTGTGGAACTCCACAGACATCATCGATTCCTCTTTTCCCTTACACCAAGTAAGGGAAAATATGGTTCCTCTCCACTTCGTCCTGTCACTCCACCATTCCTCATCCAACACTGTGTTCCAGTTCAGGTTCCATTGTTCTATGCTGTTCTTCACAGAGTCCATCCATCGTAATCTTCGTCTCCCTTGTCCTTTCTTCCCTGTCGTCTGTCTTTCCATTGCTTGTCTTGGCAGTATTTCTTCTTTCATCTGCTTGAAACTCCACAGTATGCAGTAAAGAATCACTCGCTCAAATGAAAATGCAGCTGTTCTGAACACAGGACTTCCTTTACTAGTAAGAATAAAGCAGGTAGCAGGCAGAAACAAAGCTGCTACTATGTGAAGGTCAGATTCCCATCCCCTCCCTGCTAATGACATTCTTTCACAAACACTTTGTTCAACAGCTAAGGGTAAGTACAGTAATGTTTTTCCTGGAATTGCAGCCTGTCCAATAAGTACATATATTGGTCTACCATTTACATGTATTTATTCAATTATTTAATTTTTTTTCTGAAAATTTCCCTCGAAATTTCGACTGTCTTACAATCGAGTGGGTGTTTTTTTGAGTTAATACAATATTATTATTAATAACATGTGTTCTAATGCCCAGGCACTTAGATATGATTTCATTGGCCATAATGTTGGCTGGTTTGAGATCTTCATTTAATTTTTTACTTATTTGTGTGCTCCATCTTTGGTCAACTCCTTGTCACAAATCATTACATGAGTATACAGTATGTATTTCTGTATCCATCGTGATGACCACATGTAGTGTGTGGTGGGGGTGGTAAGGTAGGGAAGGAGTGAAATTACCATACAGCCTACGTCTATGGAATAGCACAAAGGGGTCTACTCAAGGCTGAAGGTCACCCTTCTATGTATGAATCACCATAAAGATCTAATTCCGTAGAGTTTTGTAATTGGACCAGGCGCGACTTCATAATACGATCTGCAGCGCTGCAGAACCAGCAGAAGAAAGTATAATATACAGCGATTAGCCATCCCATCCTTCATATTGAGTGTTGTTTTCGAGCCAAAGATCGATACACATTCAGATACTGGTGATTTGGCAACCCTGTTTAGATCTGTGATTGACAGAACCTTAGGAAAGTACACTTGACTACAGCTTTTGTCCGATAGGTGGATTTTCATTACTTGTAAGGTGGCTAAGAGTCACCCGTAAGTTTATGTATGAACTCCATGCCTTGCAGCACGGCTGGCCAATTCGCGTGTTGGAGGAGCGTGTCGCTGAGACCATAGAGTTAGTAAATAATACACTAGAGGTAGTAACGGCACTACCGCCTGCGAGAGAATCACTGCAGTGAGCGGAGCATCTTGAAATCTTAGCTGTTTGGCAAAAAGCTCGTTCCGCTGTACTCATCAGTGTAAATGCAGAACGTTTAAAACTATGTGGATATTGATATGGTTTAAAATTCTTACATGTCAACATTATCAGATACAGTATAGTCTACTTGTGATGTTAGTGTTCAATAGAAAGAAAGCCCAAAAAGCTTAAATACAGGAGAAATGTGTGATAGGAAGGACAGTGTTCAGTTACGATTAAATCACACAAAATCTATTTACTATTCATGTCAAGTCTTCAAATAACGTACTTTAAGATTAGGGGTACGTATCTTTCTATACCTTTTGTGTAAATTGCCAGGACTTTAGGCATAATTCTATCTAACGGTCGAAAACATTCTCGTATGAAGTGAATGAGTGAGTTTTCAGCTTAAAAGCCTGGGTGAGTTTCTGGGGCTAAGTAGACAAATTATTGCCATCCCTGTTTTTTAAACATATATTTTACTAACTCTATGGCTGAGACGCCCCAGTTTTTGGAATCGTTGACACTTCCTCCCCAAACGCGGCTGTAAATCACACCATCTCTTGTCTTGGACTATCACCCCTCTTTGGGACGACCTTGTCTTGCTGGATATGAAAGGAAAGATCTGGCTTGACGATTTGTGTTGAAATGTTACCACTCTGGGTTGGCACCTTGCTATTCGATAACTAGAGATGAGAATTATAGGCAGTAAAAAAACAGTTAAAATAGGCAGGCATATAGGCTCTTAAATTAGCCCAAATAGGCATATAAATAGACACTAACGTGTAAAGTAGGCAACAAAATAGGCATGAAAAAATTACTTGTAATTTAATAACTCACTCAATTACTATGAAAGGAATTTACAAGCAACGTTTCAATGTTTTCCGGTCACAATCTTGTTCTCCTCTCATGCATAATGTTTTTGTACTGAGAGAAAGATCTCTCAACATCACATGAAGTGATTGGACGAAACTTCACAATGAAGTCACTTCATTTGGTTTTATTTCGCTGACAGCGGCTGCATTCCCCGAGGTTTGGTCAAAACTTCCCCTGACTTCTTCTACAATCCTAAATGACTCCACCAGGGGCATGCCACACTTCTCCAACTTGGTGATTGCTTCCGGCAGCTTGTTGAAATTTGCTCCGGTTCATGCAGGGGCATATTAGTTCTCAACATGGCAGTGCATAGGTCTGAAGATGGTTGTTGGTCGCTGTCCAAAGTGGATTGGTAGAAAGGTCCATTGACGCAGATTTCTGTACTCATATCAGATGCATCGCAGTATTTCTAAGTTGATGTATGTGGTATTTTTCTCACATTTGATCTGAAAAATAATAAAATTGGCATAAATTACATTGTCTCTATATCTTAAATTTCTACAGTTGGGCTAATTGGCAATAATGCTTATTTGCTTCAAAAAAAAAAAAAAAAAAAAAAAAAAAAAACTATTAGAGATGATGTTTCTAGAAGTACAAAACTTTAAAGTAGGAACAAGGGAATTAGTAATTTACATGGAAATATGTCCTCAAGGATTTTTAGTTATAATTTGGCAGTATCGTGTTGAGTTCACCAGGTGAAAAATATAATAAAAAAGAAGTGAAACGATACCGTAGTAGCGTAAAGGAGAGATCCGTCCTTTTTGCTTGCCAAGGATCCACCAAGCTGGCCCTAGCAGTATTCTTACTTATATAGAGGAAATAAAACAGACAGTATAAATTTCAGATTTGTCAACATTTTATTTGTTTCCATTCGCCGGCTGTGGTCAGCCTGTCGTAAGAGGCAACTAAAAGGGGTCCCAGGGGCTCTGAACTTTGGAGCTTGAATTGGCGACCACGGGGCCCTCAGCTGAGTCCTGGCTTTGTTTCTACTTACTTGCGCCAGGCTCCTCACTTTAATCTATCCTATCCAGCCTTCTTTGGTCAACTCATATTCTTTTCCAACCCCAACGCTATTAGGTTTCCGAGGGCTAGGGAGTCTTCCATTTTCACGCCCTTCGTGGCAAAGCGCTGAATCCCCTCCATTTTCCTCTCTGATTAGTGTTTTATAGAGGATGGTGTGGTTGTACTTCCTCTTAAAACAATAATCACTACCACCACTACTCTTGTTCTGATCAGCTTCCATTCCAGGATTGCTCTTGGGGTTCTTCTTGTTTCCATTTAGTTGATATCAAACTTTTTCAGGCTGCTGATCTCTGTTCTGTCCTGTAGCTTCACTATTCCAAGCCTTTTTTGTATATCTACATTCTTTATTCAGCTTAATTTTTGTGTATTGAAAACCGTCTATTAGTTTAAATTGCTGTGTACGTGTGTTGACGAGGCATTGTTTTTGTTCCAGCTCTGAGCTATGGCGGGAGGTGTGCTCTGTATCGCGGTTCTGCCCAGTAGGGCAGCTCTCAAATGCTTGCCATCACGAACTGGAGCTGTAAAGACCTCCCTACGTCGCCGACTGCTCTCTTACACGCCCCGGCTTCTACAGAAGGAGGCGGGTAAGGCCGAGAAGGTAGCAGCAGAAGCTGCTTCCGTCAAGGGTATACCATACTCAAAACTCACTGTCGGTGTACCCAAAGAAATCTGGCAGAATGAAAGAAGGTATGAATTTTATGGGTTTATCTGAATAGAACTTACCCTACAAAAATACTGATAATCCATAATTAGGAGGAGAATTTTGACTCCTTTTTCTTATGGCATGTTTTGAATTTTATATTACCTCCGTCTAAGGATCAGTGGTAGTGAATCAGTCCTCACATCTTAACATTCCAAGATCACAGGTTCTTAATAGATTCAGGCAGGATTTTTGAAGGTGGAAGAGAGTCTATTCTGCACTCCATGTCATCTAGCGTCATAGTATAAAAGATCTCGTGTGATACAATTAAGAAAACCTCGTGTCCTCATCCTGAGGTGGTACAGCTCTTTTTAGGCACACCCCCATTGGAGGTGAGCTGCATGTACCATTTCAACCACATACCAGCCCTCCTGCCATTCTTAAATTTCTGGCAATACCGGGAATCAAACGCGGACCTCCAAGGATGGCAGCTAATAGTGCTAACCGTTACACTACGAAGGTGGATGCGATACAATAGAGGTTTATTCAACAACATTAATTTAAACTGATCAGAATTCCACCCAAAATTGGTCGGGTTTCTCTGCCACTCGGTAAATCAGAATCTCAAAATTGACATGCAGGCTGCTCAAGTGGCATTGAATCAAACTGCCTACCGGTATATGATTTTATTTTGTTAATTATACAATTAAATTGGCTGGAGCTAAAAAGCATCAAGTCAAAATTGCAAATTGATATAAATATAACCTGACATTCTAAGAGGTGTCGAGGGCAAGACCAGAAAATAGAATTAGAAATGAAGAGATAAGGAAAAGGACAAGAATCTTGAAACTTCAGGAAACAACAAAGCTAAAGTGGTATGGGCATATGATGAGAATGGGAGAAGAGAGAGTGCCAAAGAAAGCTTTTTCAGAGAAGTTAACAGGAAAGAGACCACGAGGAAGACCCAGAAAGAGGTGGACAGATTCAGTGTGGGAGTGCATAGAGAAGAGGAGAGGAAAACAAGAAGATGTACTTGGAAGAAGAGCGATGGAGGTTCTTGATTCACAACCCGACCCGGGAAACTGGAAACGGAAAATGAAGATGATGATGATGATTCTGAAGTACTGAACCAAGGGCCTACGAATGGCACACGAAAGAATTAGGTCAGCCTTTTCTTTATACCAGAAAGACTGCTACGTGTAGCACAGTTGGTGGGAGGAAAGCATTAAGTCAATGACTTGTTGGCTTTCAGCACCATTTAAGTGGGAGACTCCCTGTTTTTGGGAGTCAGGAAGAGGAAAGATAAAACTGAATGGTAAAATTCTGGAAGTGGTTAAAAGTTTCAAGTACTTGGGAAGTGTGATCACAGAAAACGGAAAGATAACAAAGGAAATTGGGAAAAGACTACAAGAAGCAAACAGCTTCTACCAGAGTGTAAGGGGTATTTTGTGGAATTAAGATGTCCTGAAGAAAATGTAAGAATATTACACTGACTGACAGAGCAAATGCAACACCAAGGAGAAGTGGTTCGAAAGGGATGAAAGTTGGGGAAAAAACAGAGACGGCACGGACGAATAATTGATGTTTATTTCAAACCGATATGCAGGTTACACAATGCGCACGGCATCGACTCAGTAGGATGTAGGACCCCCGCTAGCGGCGATGCACGCAGAAACACGTCGAGGTACAGAGTCAATAAGAGTGTGGATGGTGTCCTGAGGGATGGTTCTCCATTCTCTGTCAACCATTTGCCACAGTTGGTCGTCCGTACGAGGCTGGGGCAGAGTTTGCAAACGGCGTCCAATGAGATCCCACACGTGTTCAATTGGTGAGAGATCCGGAGAGTACGCTGGCCACGGAAGCATCTGTACACCTCGTAGAGCCTGTTGGGAGATGCGAGCAGTGTATGGGCGGGCATTATCCTGCTGAAACAGAGCATTGGGCAGCCCCTGAAGGTACGGGAGTGCCACCGGCCGCAGCACATGCTGCACGTAGCGGTGGGCATTTAACGTGCCTTGAATACGCACTAGAGGTGACGTGGAATCATACGCAGTAGCGCCCCAAACCATGATGCCGCATTGTCTAGCGGTAGGGCGCTCCACAGTTACGGCCGGATTTGACCTTTCTCCACGCCGACGCCACACGCGTCTGCGGTGACTATCACTGACAGAACAGAAGCGTGACTCATCGGAGAACACGACGTTCCGCCATTCCCTCATCCAAGTCGCTCTAGCCCGGCACCATGCCAGGCGTGCACGTCTATGCTGTGGAGTCTATGGTAGTCTTCTGAGCGGACGCCGGGAGTGCAGGCCTCCTTCAACCAATCGACGGGAAATTGTTCTGGTCGATATTGGAACAGCCAGGGTGTCTTGCACATGCTGAAGAATGGCGGTTGACGTGGCGTGCGGGGCTGCCACCGCTTGGCGGCGGATGCGCCGATCCTCGCGTGCTGACGTCACTCGGGCTGCGCCTGGACCCCTCGCACGTGCCACATGTCCCTGCGCCAACCATCTTCGCCACAGGCGCTGCACCGTGGACACATCCCTATGGGTATCGGCTGCGATTTGACGAAGCGACCAACCTGCCCTTCTCAGCCCGATCACCATACCCCTCGTAAAGTCGTCTGTCTGCTGGAAATGCCTCCGTTGACGGCGGCCTGGCATTCTTAGCTATACACGAGTCCTGTGGCACACGACAACACGTTCTACAATGACTGTCGACTGAGAAATCACGGTACGAAGTGGGCCATTCGCCAACGCCGTGTCCCATTTATCGTTCGCTACGTGCGCAGCACAGCGGCGCATTTCACATCATGAGCATACCTCAGTGACGTCAGTCTACCCTGCAATTGGCATAAAGTTCTGACCACTCCTTCTTGGTGTTGCATTTGCTCTGTCAGTCAGTGTATATTCACCCTACTATGAACCCATACTAACTTATGCAGCTGGATTGTGGACTACAACAAAATGAGAGGAGAGTATAATACAGGCAGCAGAGATGAAATTCCTAAGAGGTATCGAGAGCAAGACGGGAATTAGAAATGAAGAGATAAGAAAAAGGACAGAAATCTTGAAACTTCAGGACAGGATAGAAACAACAAAGCTAACGTGATGGGCATATGATGAAAATGGGAGAATAGAGTGTGCCAAAAAAAGCATTTTCAGAGAAGTTAACAGGAAAGAGACCACGAGAAAGACCCTGAAAGAGGTGGACAGATTCAGTTGTGGGAGTGCATAGAGAAGAGCGGAGTGAAACCAGAAGATGTACTTAAAAAAGGAGAAGAGTGGTGGAGAGACAGGCAGCGATGGAGGTCGTTGATTCACAACCTGACCTAGGAAGCTGGAAACGGGAAATGAAGATGATGATAATGATGATGACTCCCTGTTTTTGGTCCTTCCTCCCTCTCTCTCCTGATCAGAGACTTATCTCCTGATATTGAGAACAGATTTAGTATTCCTGTGTTTTTTGAAAATCCAGGTTTTTCCTCATTCTTTAAGTAGCTGGAGAGAATTGATGTTCAGTGTGCTCTGGCAAGACACATGCAATCAGCTTAAATCTCTCAAGGAAAACTAAAAATACTACAAAACAGTAATCAAACCAGACAGTCTGAATGCCACACAATGCATGTTCTCTATGAAAAGTGGTATAATAGAAGTGATAGAGAAAAAGAAAAGGAAAATATTGTGGAAAATCTGGGGACCATTGGAAGCAGAGGAAGGATTTAGGAGGAATAGAGATTTATACAAGGATGAAGAAAATGATAGTATGTGGGACCTGATCAGAAAGAGGAGAATTACATCATTTTTTGTCACATAATAATGATGGATAATAGCAGATTGACAAAACAAGTGTTCAGTCATATTTACAAGTGCAAGAATGGCAACCAGTGGAACCAAGGAGTTTAAAAAAAGAAAAGACATAGATTGGAATTACAGAAGATAAAATACATGATAGAACAACTTATTGGAGAGTGATACAAAATTTCAAGGGGTTTACAAGAGAAGAAGAGGACATCTGGACACAAGAGAGGGGGGAAAATAGCAAAGTGAAAGAATGTAGAACTGTTGAAAGTCGAGAAAACAAGGGTGAATGCAGGGATTACTTTTCATAGTCCTTAGATGGCCCAAATCGAAAATATTTGATAATTTATTAATGTATTCTTCTGCTGCTTTTCCCCATCCTACTGGGGTCATGTATGTGATCTATGTTGCAATGTGGACTTGGCCAAGTTTTACAGCCAGATGTCCTTCCTGTCACCAACCCTATGCATTCTACTGTTTATGTGTTTCTGAAGTGATTGGCATGTGTAATTGAAGAGGTGTGTATGAAGAGAAACTGTTTTGCCCAATCTTGAGGGAGAAAAATTAATCAAAGCTATACTCCCTGATAAAAGAGGAATTGAATCCAGGACAATCTTAATTGAAGGCCGGTACTCCGACCATTCAGCCGAGGAGCTAGATCTGTCTCCTCTCCACTTCCAGATAATATTAAATTAGAATTACAAATGCCTGCATAAGTTGTTCAGAATATACATAGTAATTGCCTATTTGTTTGAAGTGGGTTCAGGGTACATTTCTCTCTGGTACACAGAATCTTATCTTATAATGTGTTCCTAGAGTGGGGGTAGTGACCTTAAGTCTCCAGCTGAGTTTGACATTGCATCCTCTGACTTGTCCATGCTCCTCTCATCTTTCCTAGCTGACCTTTTGGTCAGTTCTTATTCTCTTCCATTACAAATTATATTACATATGGAGTCTACAGACTTTCATTTTTGCACATTATAAGGCCCATTTTTATCTTTAGCCACAATTGCAAAATTGCCCCTGTCAGTGAAAATTGTCATTTGTAGGTGCTAACAGATATCTTTTATTTGTCAGAACAGATTTTAACGTTGGAAAAATTTCTTAGCAGACAAAGTAGTGGTCCCCATACTACGAAAAACGTAAAATTAAGCAGTTTCCTCAGTTGTGCCAAAAGTTGAAGGGCTAAAGGGCCTGGAAAGGTTACAAATTGTGAGTCTTGGATAGCTCTATCAAAGTAAAAAAATACATGTCAAAAATCACTTCTGGCCTAAATGCAGTTCTGGAAAAACTGCCTAAACTTGCTTGTTTCTTTACTCGTTTTCTTTTTTATTCAAATCCTAGTCAATTTAACTTATTTACATAATTCTTTGTGTAATGTGTTCCTTGGTTGAATACTCTCAGGTGCTTTTTGATTTTTTGAAAAATGTCGACATTGAATGTATTTATAAGGGCTTAAGTGAAACTCTGTATTGACTCAGATTAGCGCTCGTAGTGGTAGAAAAAGGCAAACTGCTAATCTAATCGACCAGGTAACAGTGATTAAGAAAGGGATTGTAATTTTTAGGAATAGGTAAAGAATTTATTGCCATACTTTATTATATTTTATTTACCAAAAATTCGTAGCTCATACCCCTGGTATGTTTTCAACATTGAGTTGCTTGTCTGAAGGGCAAGAACTGTGGATTTTTAACTTTACTCTCCATGTTTAGGAGTTACAGGAACAAGTGAGCATTTTAGAAATTATCCTCAGTTTAATCATAACAGATGCCAGAGTATTGGAATTTTGCCCCTCCTAAGTTCTTTAATTTTGCAGAAGCCATGAGACAGCATTCTTACATTTAAACATCCTCAAATGCCACTGACATCAGTTGGAATTGAATCTGCAATCTTGAGAATAGCAAGCTAACAACTGACAGCATCACTGAGGTTGGTTCAGAACTCTGTTTTTCTTCTGTGAATGACTTTAAGAGGGGTTGATGACCATAGCTAGTGTTTTCAACAATAAGAACCATCTTCTTATCTGTCTTTGTTGCTCAGTTTTTGTCACTTGAAATCATCTTGCATGTTGATCATCATCATCATCATCATCATCATCATCATCATCATCATCATCATCATCATGTCCCACTCCAGTCGCCCCGGTGTGGTTTACAAGCCTCCTCCACTCCTTTCTGTCCTTCCACTTTTCCTGCTCCATTACTTCCGCCACATCCAATCCAGCTTCTCTAATGTTCTTCCAAATCTGATCCATTCACCTCCTTCTCAGTCTTCCAACTGGTCTCTTTCCCTTAACTTCTCTTTCCAATTCCTTTCTTGCTACCTGTTCCTTTCCCATTCTTTTTACATGTCCAAATTATCTCAGTCTTGCTTTCTGTATCTTCTGTACTAACGGTTCTATATTCAGCTCTTCTCTGATTTTAATATTTTGAATTCTATCTCTCCTTCTCTTTTTAACCAATGTTCTTAGAAATTTCATTTCTACTGCATGTTGATGATATTTAATTTTATGGGCTTGGCTACTGTGTGCAGGCATTTTTATCTTATCCCATTTAGGCTGCCTGCATGTCAGTTTCAGTCTCTGTTGGGTAATCACCAGATGTGTCACCAGAGGTTGTTTTCATACCAACATTCCTCAATCAATCAATCAATCAATCAATCAATCAATCAATCAATCAATCAATCAATCAATCAATGTTTAGGTCTTGGTGATGGTCATTTTATATCCCCCTTACCGGTACTCTTCCTAAGATGAATAATGTGGTATGTCCCATTTGCTCATAAGGAGTCAGGGATGAAATAAGATGAAATTGTATGATGTTTTACTGTCAGATGCCCTTCCTCAGCTGATGAGCTAATGGAGATGAAATGAACGATGATGAATGGACATTGGATAAGGGGATGGAAGGAATCTGCTGCGGTCTATGAATTGGAAATATCTGGCATTTGACTGGTCGTAGTAGTATTAGTAGTAATGTTGATAATGTAACTCTAGACCATGTAAATAACTCTTCATGACTTCAATTTTCTTTGGCGCCAGTATTCCTTCATTCTCTTGCTAACAGCTTCTTTCTTTTCAGCCATCCAATGTTATTTTTCCTTAGTCTCTGTTTCTGGCTCTAGGAATCCCTCAAATGTATGTATCTTGTTCCTGAAAGTGGTTCTGTTTTGATCCATGATGTTCATTTCTTGCAGATCCTTCTTGGTGTTAATAAACCATTTGTAATGAGTTGCCTTTTCTGTTGGGCTTGTTGAAATGGTTAAAAAATTTCTTAGTGAGTCTGACATTGGACATTCTTGAAATATGTCCAAAGAATTTAAGCCTTCGTTTGCGTATCGTAATTGAAATCCTGCTGCATGTTTTATATACTTTGTTACAGCATAATCAGTATATGTCAGCTTTCTTTTTGGTCCAAGAATTTTTCTTAAAATATTTCTTTCCTTCTTCTCGATTTTTTCAATATCGTTTCTGGTTGTTAATCTTAGGCATTCTGAAGCATACAGGCACTCTGGTTGGATTACTGTCTGATAGTGTCATAGTTACAACAACAACAGTATGCAAGCATTTTAATTTGATGCCATCTGGCTGCTTGCTTGTCAGTTTCAATGTTCTGTTTTACTCTAGGCCTACTAGATGGCAGAGTGAATCAAATATCTCCTGGGTGTCTATTGCTGAGTTGTTAATGAATTTTGCCAGGTAAACACCAAATGTGCCACCACAGGAGATCTTTTACATGCTGACATCGTGTGACATGGAGGAGTGTCGAATGGATTTTTTTGTACCCTTCGGAAGTCTGACTACCTCATATCAGGTTTGAACCCGGTATCTTGGGATCAAGAGGCTGACACTTGACCACTGATCCACAAAGGGAGCTGGAAGGAAAAATGGTAAATGACAGGAAACCATTGTATATATTATATTTCTTATGTTTGCTTCAGTTGATTAAATCTTAAGGACTTCAAGATTTTCATATTCATTATATGTATGTTGCCTTTCTTTCCAAGATTCTAGTAGATGTCCAACTGATAACCTCATTTTTCTTTGGGGAAGTCAGATCAATCGCCTTCTTCTTCAGAGCGAATCATCATCAACAATGTAAATTTCATCATAGGAAACCTTTCTTTGTGTTATAAATATTTAATATTGCTATTGCAGAGTGGCCGTCTCACCAGCTGCCGTCGCTACACTCGTCAAGAAAGGGTTCAGTGTTCAGGTAGAGGAAGGCGCTGGACTGGAAGCGAAATTCCGAAATGATGACTTTGCCAAAGCTGGAGCTAAGTTAGTCGATAAAAATGCAGCTTTTAAATCTGGTAAGTAGCATAAAGTAAAGGCTGTGTGTGCCACACTAGGCTAGTTTACTAGCAGCGAACACTTGCTAGTTACTAGTCAGGTGTGATGCCCAGAAACACAGGTGCTAGTGCTTGCTGGCAAGCATTTTACTCGCAGCTAGTGAAGTTAGACATGTCCAACTTTACTAACCTCTAGCTTGCGAGTTGGGTCACTTGAGTCACTCACCACTCGCCACTAGTGCTTTACTCGCCCATGTGACAGCCCACATTACTTACTAGTGTCTAGTTGAATGGCCCTTGACTGTTGAGGTGAATTTTGTGTTGTGCATCTCGTGAGGTTGGGTTTGTTACACCCCAGGTCTTAACTAAAACAAAAAAACAAGAATTTTTATTATTTACAAAACTTCCCTCAGGTTAGAGGATGGTTGCCTAGTTGTACTTCCTCTTAAAACAATAATCACCACCACCACCACCTCCCTCAGGTTGCCACAATGGACAAAGCATAAGGAAACAAATGAAATTATAATTTTGGTTTACAATAATTTTGTTGATTACATTATTCTCATAATGCCTTTAACCTATAAGAGTTGTAAAACGTAGCAATCATTTCTCAGTAATGAAATGGAACCTTGTAAAGCTAACAAAGACATAGTTTGTAGTTCCAGAACCTCTAAATTAAACTGCTTCCAAAAATTCATAATGAATCAAGGAATAGTCCCTCGAGCTCCTATCATTAATCCTATCACTTTAATGTCCTTCAATCCAAATTTTTCTTTATTATAAATCATGGTTGGATCATAGATAAGCTGCTTTTCCCTATCAACATCTTCTGGCTGGTCTGTGGAGGTTTTGAAATGCACTGGTGTGTCTGTTATATGTCCCACACTCTCAGATTCCTTGTAGGCTGCTACCGTTATCCCGTTATCGGCAAGTCGAGATACCTCTTCAGTGACCCTATAATTTTTCTTTCTGAGGGAATGTTATAAAGGACCAAATCTTGTTGTGCTCGGTGTTCCGCAGCATCTCTCCATGGGGACAAGATTCCAAAACATGAGGAAGTGTTTCTGTCTCTCTTCGGAAATGCCGACAGAGGTTTCCTTTCTGGGACCTGCCAGGAACAGATTGAACAGCGCATGCATTAGCAGTAATTTTTATTCCCCATTCACTGAATTTCAAATGTAGATATTTGAGAAATGCCAGCAAAGTGACTTTATGCTCATGAATGTTTAGAGGGCACAATCAGCTTAAAATTTCACTGAATATGTAGCACAGACCTTCTGATGATTCTTTCTCAATATTCATCCTCTCTATCTTGCGTAACTCTAAACAGAGTGAAGACAAACCATGGAAGATGTGGCTACCTCCTACACATTTGGGGCATAGTGCAATCGCCAGCATGCGATTGTGGTGCTGCTTGACAGACTATCCCGCTATGCCCTCAAGTTTGTTGGCAGCTCCATCCACTTCAGTGAATTGAGTAATTCACCTTTAAATTATAATAGTTTGTCTAGAAAGCCAAGAATAACGGCCGAGAGGATTCGTCGTGGTGACCACACGACACCTCGTATTCTACAGGCTTTCGGACTGAGCAGTGGTCGCTTGGTAGGCCAAGGCCCTTCAAGGGCTGTAGTGCCATGAAGGGGAGTGGGGGTTTGTTTCTATTACCATGCATTTTCAGTATTTTATTTCATGTGTAACGCCATACACTAAATAAATAAATAGATAGGTAGATATATAATTAATTTTAAGAGATAGTGGGTTCAAACCCCACTGTGTCAGTGCAACATAAAGCCAAGTGAAAAAAAACAGACACATTGTGGTTCATGTACGACCATAACCCACAGCGGTAAAAATTGTATTCCGGTTATGTTGTGGCATAGCCACAGTAGGCTTTGATAAGATATTAAAAATCACAAATGATTATGCAATCCTTTAGTGTTCTACTGTATACAATTCAGTTTACTGGCCAAGTTAGTGGTGTATGACACGGCCTCTCAAACGCCCAAAATCTCAAGTTTGCAATCCAAGGCGCTGAGGTTCTGTGCACCGTGCATCGGTCCGACTTGGCTCCGACCAGCTTTTCGTCTCGAAGTAACTCGGCTAAGCTTGGGTCAACTCTGCTCACAATATGGAGCGTTGCAGAGTAAGTGAGGAAGGGGGAGATGGGTGGAGGGAGCGAGACAGGCGTACAGAAAGAGAGAGACAGCACTATTGCTGAAAATCAACGAGTGGGGGGAGGGTCTGCATTCTGGTCAACCTTGCGAAGTCGTCTTTTGCACTGCCCCGTGCAATGCATCGGTGCATACACACGGAGAGGCCCTGATTTATAATATTGTAAGATTATCTCCAAGTGTAATTGCAGTCGAAAACCCTTACAGCCTATTAAATATTTACTGTGCTGTTTATTCATAGTGTTTGTCATTAAAAGTATTATGTTCTGCCTCATTTAACCTGTAATTTTTGGTTTTACGATAAAAGTATGTAAAATATTCAGTTGACTTTGTGTTTGAATTAAAACAGTGTCATTATTTAAAAAAATAGGAGAATAATTAGTGTAAGCTTTGTTTGATATTTATATGCCAAATTAATTTGGAAAGTACTGAGCTCGATAGCTGCAGTCACTTAAATCCGGCCAGTATCCAGTATTCGGGAGGTAGTGGGTTCGAACCCCACTGTCGGCAGCCCTGAAGATGGTTTTCCATGGTTTCCCATTTTTACACCAGGGAAATGCTGGGGCTGTACCTTAAGGCTACGGCCGCTTCCTTCCCACTCTTAGCCATTTCCTCTCCCATCATCGCTGTAAGACCTGTCTGTGTAACATAAAGCAACTTGTAAAAAAAATAATAATAAAAAAAAAAAATTGGAAAGTCAACCGAGATTATTGAAAAAGCAAGCTTGTAAATCACTATAATGACTGTAGGAAAAAATGTTTGAAAAATATAAAATAAAATCCACACCAGATTTCAAAGTCCAGACTGGAATTTGTTAATAAATGAGTTTAATTTAATATTGGCAACAAACATTGTGTGCAAAACATAGTGATCTAAATTCAGGATAGTTTTTTGATCATTTTAGATCTTTATTAATTAAAATAAAAGAAAAGGAAGAAAAGAAAGGAAAAGAAAGGAAAAGAAAAGTTGGAAAATTTGATTATTTGATTATTCCCATACAAATGGAGTAAAAATGAACACTGGAGGGACACACATATAATACAGGAACCAAGAAACGCATTTTGTTTGTTCTATAAATATCTGCAGGCATGTCAAAAATCTTAAATTCTAAAAATGTAGCATATTGAAAAAATACAACAATGACAATCACACGTGTAAACACAATTAAATGATGACAGTGAAAATAAACAGTCATACAGCTAATGACTGACGAGTCAAGTGGTGTACTCTTGGACGTTGTGGACAGTGATTCCCATCTTGGTGAAGGACCAAGTGCCCATTCCGCATCAGACAACGAATTACTTGCACGGAATGTGACTGTACAGAATCAACCAAGTGATATTGATGATTTGATACTAATAGTGACTGTGAAGAAAGGAATGTTGACCAGGACAGTCCTGCACAGGTTCCACAACAGTTCCTGGAATAATTAGGTTTTTAATTTCCTCCTCTCGTACACCACTCTTCTTACACTTCGACACCATGATTTTACGAGTCGCGCGTGAACAAGTCGAGGAACTTTAAATATCGCTCGAGTTTTTCGATAGAAAACCTAATATGTCAACCCTAAGCAGAATTAGGACAAACCAGGGCAGATGCTCTGATCTTCTCCACAAGTGGGGACAATCTCCCTCACCAGAGTGCAGTTGCGGTTCTCCCAGGCAGACTATCTGGAATATCGTTCATGTCTTGTCACATTGATATAAAGGCAATTTCAGTGACCTTATGGAAGCAGGTCCAACTGTGATAGACTTTATCAACTTAAAAGTCAAATTGTAAATAATGTAAATATGTAATATACTCTTGTCTAATTTTACAATTATTAATGATATGTAGTGCCAAATGCTAAATAATAAATAAAGAATGTTGTCAGAACGTGGTAGCTTGAACTCTCTTTAATGGTCATGCCAAGATTAGGCACCAGTTTTGGTCTAGAAGCCTATCAAAGAATAGAGACCGTCTCTCAGTGCGACGCTAACAAGTTTCTTAATTTTTTTTTGAGGATCGCTCATACTGACTCTGGGACTAAGAGGGTTAAACCTTTGTTATTTCTGGAGTTTGGTTATGGTCTGTTCCTCACATTAAATATTTTATCAGACTTAAATTACTATCAAAATATAATTCTTCTCTCTGTTCTGGGTTTGGGGTTTCAGGTTTGATTCCCTCCCGGGCAGGGAATTTAACTTCTTCTTTTTCTCTTTGTCTTTTCCTGTTCATGCAGGATCAATGTTTCTGACAAGTCGTCTCCATTTTCCTCGCTTCCAAATGACATTTTGTCTTAACTTCTATTTCCCTGAGATCCTTCCGCACACGATCCATCCATCTTCTGGTTCTACCTTCCAACTCCATGTCAAGCATTCTCCTTCCCACATAATTTTCATTCCTGCACTTAATGTGGCCACATCAGAGCAGTCATCTTTCTTGGACCTTTCTAGTTATTTCAGTCGCTTTAACACTGCCTCGTATGAAGGTGTTCATGATGTGGTCTTTCCTTGTAATCCCACACATCCATCTCAGCATCTTCATTTCAGATACTTCATCCGCTTACATTGTGACTGCACTGTTGGCTAAGTTTCTGCACCATATAGCATTGCAGGTCTCGCCGCACATTTATAGGCTTTTTTCCCTTTGTTTGGATATTTAGTTCCCTGTCAGAGAGAACACCCGACAATTTTTCCAGTTTGACCAGGCAGACTGAATTTGGCGGGTAATTTCTGGATCTAAATTACCTTCAGTAGACATAGTGGATCTTAAGTATTCGAAACTGTTCCTTGCCTGGAGCTGGTTTCCATCCCTCTGAACAGTTTTATTCCCCAGTCACATGTATTCAGTCAAGACCTCTTTCCTCTAGAGTTCTTCTCCAGCATTCTAGTCTACTGTATATTCAAGCTGTTCTCTATTTGTGCTGAATAGTACAATATCATCTGCAAATAGCAAACACCAAGGAGCTGGTTCTCTTAGATTTTCAAAAAGAACGTCCATTATGAGATCAAAAATGTAGGGACTCTCTCTCAGTGCAGATCCTTGAAGAAGACCAACTTGGACTGTTATGGCCTCCACCAATCCTACACTGCTTCTAACTTGCATCTTTGCTCCTTAGTATGACGGTCGATCAAATATAAATGGGATTTTTGTTCCTGAACATCAACAGTTGGTAGGACTGGTCCCGCGCGTCTACTATGCCTAGGCGGGACTGTTAGGAGTGGGGAGAGTGTGCTGTTAGATATTTCCTGCCATTTCGTCAGTAACGCTCACGATGTCGGAGCAGCAAGTGCACTCCTCCACTGCACAACGCAAAATTATAAAATTTCTTGCTCTTGAAGGAGTTACAGTGGTGTAAATTAACCAGAGATTGACTGTACAGTTCGGTGATCAAACATTGTCAAGGACGCGTATGTTTGCCTGGCATAAAAAGTTCAAGGAATGACGAGAATGTGTGGAAAATCAGCAACACGATCGCCATCCTCGGATCAGCATTACAGACGAAAATATTAGTGCGGTTAAAGATATTATTGCTGATTCATTTTTTGCATGAGTGACGCACTATTCCATAGCTGCTTACTACTGTGAGCTTTTGAACAAGGCGAGTGTTGCATATCGCTGCAAAAGACGAGACCAACCGATTCCACAGGTCATCCTCCTCCACGACAATGCGCGCAGCTCTGTCTGTAAGCTACAGGAAATGTCCTGGACTACACTTGATCGTCCTCCTTATAGCCTGGACTTATCGCCCTGCAATTTCCATTTGTTCGGACCGCTTAATGAAGCTCTAGAAGGGCAATGATTTGAAGATGACGAATGTGTGGAAGACTTCTTGCACAACTGGCTGGTGACACGACCCTGTTCTTTTTACGATGAGGGCATCAATAAGCTGCCCATACGCTGGGACAAATGCATTTCCAAAGCAGGAAACTATGTGGAAAAATAAATTGTAATTGCCTTGTGTTTTTCAATAAATGAATTTAAAGAAAAACTAAAATACTGTTTATATTTGATCCCCTCTCGAACATGTTCTAAAGAATGGGCACATACTTCTCTGGTACTCCCTTGCATCTTGTGCATCTCCATACTTCCTGATGGGGCACCCAGTCATAAGCCTTTTCTAAGTCTAGGAACACCATGTGTATTTCTTTCTGTTTTTCTCTGTGCTTTTGCATAACCTGCCTAAGAGCAAAAATAGCATCAGTAGTTCCTTTCCCAAGCAGGGAATTTAAATGTGTATTGTCAATTCGTATGGTTTAGGGACTGAGTGTTTGTGTCAATTAATATGGTCATCTACATATGGCATATAACACTGTCAACCTCCACAAAAACACGCAATAGTGATTACATCCCTTCACATATGGTTGACGTCAGAACGGGCATCCGACTGTAAAGTTGGGCCAAATCCCCCTCCCCACCTCTCTCTCTCTCTCTCTCTCTCTCTCACACACACACACGAAGAAATTGGAAGAATGATAATTCACTTCCCTTTTAGGTACAAACCTTGTGGATACCCACAACAAATGTAGGTTTAGTTATAATTGAGGAAAGTGTACCTGCTAGGAACTTATACAATTCTATGTGCTGATTCTTTTCTGTTTGAACAGACTATACATGGATGGGTATTTTCTTTCAGATATCGTGCTAAAGGTACGTCAGCCCCTCGACAGCGAAGTAGAGAACTTCCGCGAAGGAAGTACTCTCATTTCCTTTATCTATCCTGGCCAAAACAAGGAGCTGGTGGAGAAGTTGATGCAGCGTAAAATGAACGTATTTGGTAAGTAATAACTCTATTTTGATGGAAATGGCCATCAGAGAAGAACTGATAATTATTTCCATTCATGAGCACTATGCGATTTGTAAGCTTATGTGAGTTAAAATCAAAAGCTTATCCCTTCACCTGCAATACGAAGGGCATATTGTTTTACACTTACTTTTTGTATGTCCAGGTATGGTTCACATTTCACTTTTGAAGGTGGTGACATGTAACTAGTGTCACACACACACACACAGGGGCCAATGAATGCACTCATAACAACACTATCAGCGTATGAGCAGACAACATGGAAAACAACCATCAGGGACAGCGCTGTACGACTTTGTTCCTATGGAAAGAAGGCGTGACCACTGCAGAAATTCATCGGCGTTTGGTGGCAGTCTGTGGAGAAGATGCGCCGGCATGGAAAACAGTTTACAACTGGGTGGAAGGTTGGAAAACAGGGCGCACATCAGTGGACAAGGGAACCAGTTCTGGAAGGACGTTGCCCGGGTCGAAAAGGGCATCCAAGGAAACAAATGCATCACATTTATGGAAATAGAGGCAGCCATGGGAATCAGCCGAAACACCCTGCAGAGGATCGTGCACGACCACTTACAGTTGGGGTAAGTGTCATTAACGTGGCTGCCTAGACTCTTGTCTGCAGATGAAAATCAGAGGCGTGTGAACGTGTGCAGAGAACTTTTTGCAACGTCTTGATCAAGATCCACCAGACTTCATGGCTAGGCTTGTAACTGGTGATGAGACATGGCTCAATTACCATGAGCCTTGTTTTCCAACCTTCCACCCAGTTGTAAACTGTTTTCCGTGACAATGCATGTTCTCCACAGACTGCCACCAAGCACCAATGAATTTCTGCGATGGTCACGCCTTCTTTCCACAGGAACCAAGTCGTATAGTGCTGTCCTTGACGGTTGTCTTCCATGTTGTCTGCTCCTACGCTGACAGTGTTGTTATGAAATGTGAACCATACCCAGACATACAAAAAATACAGTGTAAAACAATACAGTATGCCCCTCGAAGTTTCCTAGTGTCAATGGCTAATTATTCAGCACAATTGGCATTATGCTATCATGCTTAATAGCTAAAAATTTGTAAATTATAATGGCTAGAATAATACCTATAATAGCTAATGTCATGGATATATGTATGTATTTCTTGTTCTTCATGACATTGTCTGGTATCCTTCTTCTAGCTGCAGTGTCAATCGTGAACATTTCTGTCCAGTCATTTTCTTTTTACTGTTCTTACCAAGTTCATTTGGGCTGTTCTGATAGGCTCCATCCTAATCGTGAACCAGCAGAGTATGAATGTGTTGATGTCTTAATCCCAACTTGTTGCCTCTCCTCCTCATTCCTCAACTTACATATCAAAAGTCTCATGTTGGTTCCGTATTGACGTCACTAAACATATACAGATACAAATGTAAAAGATCCACTAATTCATTACACTATTTGTTCAGTTAAAAATTGTCTCCACGACAGAGAAACAGTCGCATTCTAACAAGGCTGCAGACCATCCTGAGAATTTCCAATGGGGCCACACGTTTTACATGTTACAAGTGGTTGTCATTAGCAAGATATCAGTATTCAAAAGGTTCAATGGTTCCCTGTTGAAGTTCACCGCAACATAAAAAATGAGACTGATCCACACCACAGGAGGAGGTTTATCCCAATTTTGTTTTTTTGTTTCGTTGTTACCAAGCTTGATAGCTGCAGTCGCTGAAGCGCGGCCAGTATCCAATATGTGGGAGATAGCGGGTTCGAACTCCCTGTCGGCAGCCATGAAGATGGTTTTCAGTGGTTTCCCATTGTCACATCAGGCAAATGCTGGGACTGTACCTTAATTAAGGCCACGGTCGCTTCCTTCCCACTTCTTGCCCTTTCCAGTACCATTGTCTCCATAAGACCTAACTGAGTCGGTGCGACGTAAAGCAACTTGTATCCCAATTTTAAACGTTCCTACACACTTTGTTATATGTGACACGTAATTTGGTTCTCACTACATCAAGACTTTGTGAACCAATGCATCAAACAACAATAGGGAACATGCATGATCCGGGGTTTTAATTAAAAATATGCTAATCTGATTCAAAATTTCATGCAGAATTCAAAAATGTGATCAGAATGTACAAATAATAACTCCAAACATGATAAAAATCTACGAAAATGTCACGTCACGCAAGCACGCGATCTCATTGGTCTGACGTCATCGTACAGGTTGACTGAATTAGCAGACGAAATAACACATAGTGTGCTGTGAGAAGCAGGATACACTTCGCGTATTTCTACTTTATGTTAGTGTCTGGTATGGTTAAATTCGAGGTCTATACATTGGATAATAATCTGAGTGGTATATTTTAGACTTAAAATGAATCCTGCGCAGACAGTGAGGCAGAAAACTTATAAATGGTGTAGAGTTCCGATGTGCAATAGCACATCGCATACCATACCATACCAAACGTTCCAAAGACGCTAAAACTAGGCAGAAATTGATTTTGGCGAGCCGGAGAAATGCTGGTGATATATCGGAAAAGTCTACAGTTTATTTTTTTGAAGATTTTAACGTAAGATGAATTTGTTTGAATTTTCAAATCACTTTTCCATGTCAGCTGTTCTAGTGGTAAAAGTTTAAATTTTAATGTATGATGCTTTATTTAAATGCTTCAATTACATCTTGGAATATGAAAGTAATAAACAGTGCATTAAATAATGCTGATTATTAAAGTATTCTCCAAACCTAACCTATGTTTTGGGTGATCCATGTCAAGATAATAAATCAAAGGGGTTATGGACCATTTTGACAGCTCTAATTCTACCAATATATCTTGGCATGGGACAGTTATGTATGTCTTTATTGAAGAGCTTAATTGGTAAAGAAATTTAGGCTATATCTAAATACTCTATAATGTAACAAAGAATAGGCGTGTACATCATGAAAGGAAACAACGTGAATTTAACAAACGTATAACTCTACACAAAACCAATGCTTGTCTGTTGGGGGTCTTATAAGTTAACAATGCTCAATTATAATAATTATCATAATATTAATGAAATAAATAACATAATTGCACACAGGTGAAAATAGTGATGTAGGTGTTTAAAATATTATCCTACTTAGCCAAAGTTTTAGGTTATACAAGCCAAGTCAATAAACCGAAGGGTAAAAATACCGCGCGAGTTGGCCGTGCGGTTAGGAGCGCGCAGCTGCGAGCTCGCATCCGGGAGATAGTGGGTTTTGAACCCCACTGCCGGCAGCCCTGAAGATGGTTTTGCGTGGTTCCCATTTTCACACCAGGCAAATGCTGAGGCTGTACCTAAGGCCACGGCCGCTTTGTTCCCATTCCTAGGCCTTTCCTGTCCCATCGTCGCCATAAGACCTATATGTGACGGTGTGACGTAAAGCAAACAGCAAAAAAAAAAAAAAAAGTAAAAGTCACAGCACCCAAAGACATTCCTGTATTGAGCGACTAAAATGTCACCAGGACACTTTCCTTTCCTGATATGCTCAGCTTGTTAAAAGCCAAATGTAATTAATGTTATTGTCTTCACGCCTCGCTAACTACTTCTACGATTTTTGGGAGACGCCGACGTGCAGGAATTTAGTCCTGCAGGAGTTCCTTTACGTGCCAGTAAATCTACCGACACGAGGCTGACGTATTTGAGCATCTTCAACTACCACCGGACTGAACCAGGATCGAACCTGCCAAGTTGGGGTCAGAAGGCCAGCACCTCAACCGTCTGAACCACTCAGCCCGACTTGTGAAAACTAGATGAAGTCATATTTATCTTTATCATGTTTAATTTTTTCCCTCCACAAAGATATTTAATTCTCTTTCATAGGCCCCGAAGTGGGTAGGCCAGTTGTCCCAACCATAAATATTTTTTTTTTGGGGGGGGGGGGAATGATAGATTATAGCTCTATAGTACTATGATCTTTTTTTCTTTCCTTCTTTCTTTCTTAATTAGTTTATCCTTGAGGGTTGGTTTTCTCTCGGACTCAGCGAGGGATTTCACCTCTACCACTTCAAGGACAGTGTCCTGGAACGTGAGACTTTGAGTATGGTGATGCAACTGATGAGGAGGGCCATTACCTCGCCCAGGCGGCCTCACCTGTTATGCTCAACAGGGGCCTTGTTGGAGGATGGGAGGATCGGAAGGGATAGACAAGGAAGAGGGAAGGAAACGGCCGTGGCCTTAGGTGCCTGGAGGAGAAGTAGGAAAATACGAAAAACCACTTCGAGGATGGCTGAGGTGGGATTCGAAACCGTTCTACTCAGTTGACCTCCCGAGGCTGAGTAGAGCCCGTTCCGGCCCTCGTACTATTTGTTTTCAACTTTCGTGGCAGAGCCGGGAATCGAAACCGGGCCTCCGGGAGTGACACACATTAACCACTACACCACAGAAGCGGACTAGTACTATAATGCTACCTATATGTTTATGTTAGTGCTGAAATCCGATTTCTTACTTTACTAATGCTGAAAGCCCGAAAATGTAATGTTATTCTTTAATAGGGGAATCAGTCTAGAAGGAAATGTTGAAAGTGATGTGATATCTATCCAGGTTCGTTGTTATCCTAATACTATGGGTTACAGTACATTCCACGTATATAAAAGACGCCACTTACAAACTTCCTTGTTATCCGCGAATTTCTGCGGCCACAAAAGTCACATTTTTCAAGAATGATGACATCTACACATAGTAGATTGTCTGACTGTGCTGTTTTGAACGTTTCTTCTGTCATTTCGAAGTTATTCGCGATCATGAATAATAAACAATCGGCTGTTAGCAACGGCTGATGCACAACGGCTGGTAGAGCTCCATGCGGTACTGAATCGTGACGTCACAGCGCGCCGCTTACGTCAGAGGCCGTTTCACTCGCCTTGCGGAAAGGCACTATTAAATATGTTTTTAATGGTAGAAAACAAGGCAACATACCACAATGTAATACGTTTACGTACTATTTCGTTGGTGTACTTTTCAAAAAAAATATTTTTGAAAATGATGCATGTTCCCAATTGTAAGGCTTTAGTGATTAGCTTGCCAGTAATATGTCTGATGTTTTAAGACTTGATAGATGCACTTTCTGTACATATTTTTAATTTGATGTTGCGTTCTATATTTTAATGGGTCTTGCACTAGTCTCCCCATGGATTTTAATACCATTGTTCTTTTTAATTAATAATTGAAGCGATGCGCCGAATATGGGTCTAACTGCCAAAATCTCTATTATGAGTTAATTGCAAGAAAGCCATCTTGGACTGCAGTTAGATCCATTTTCCACGGGAGACAGACATTCTCCACCCTCTAGCACAGCAACCAGTTCCGAATTCTTCCACATGACTACGCCACTATGCAGGAACGTCCATATAGATCCTTATTCTGTTGAAACTGCACTTTCAGAAAAAATGTCGGTTAGATCCCTTTTCGGCGCATCACTTCAATTCAGTGTAAGTGGTTTAGTACTGGTGGTATTAACTGAAGATGATGTCCACTAAGTGGACGAAACATGTACTAGTATTTGTTGTCAGGTAATAACTTTTATCTGAACAGATAATGTATTGAATTGGTGGATCTTTTACAATGGTATTTGTATATGTTCCTCAACTTATCGATTGTGCTCTTCTGGATAGG
Organism: Anabrus simplex; assembly: GCF_040414725.1. Classification (NCBI taxonomy): domain Eukaryota; kingdom Metazoa; phylum Arthropoda; class Insecta; order Orthoptera; family Tettigoniidae; genus Anabrus; species Anabrus simplex. Next base: position 39,027,393 of record NC_090278.1, on the reverse strand, counting down.
GGACCACAGGAACTTCATCTCTTGTGCCTGCAGTCTTGAGGCATCTCTCTTTGCCTATATAATAGGTTAATATGGTGTTGGAATCTTTTGGGAACTCTTTTGCACACTATATTCATGACATCTTTTGTGGCTATATTTACCCTGGGACTTACGCTGTCAAGGTAGTTGATACTGTCCACAATCTCCATCTTAAGGTCTGCTAATTTGATGCATGCTTGTTGACCAATTCAGTTGCCTACACCATTGTTTTAGTCTCACAGATATTGAGCTTGAATTCATGGAACTTGGCTTTCCATGTGTGGAATCTTGTCTAAACCTCATCTTCTGTTTCTCTACAAGCAGTATCATTAGCATTCCCATTAAAATGCATTTTTGCCATACGGTTAGGGGTGCGCAGCTGTGAGCTTGCATCCGGAAGATAGTGGGTTTGAATCCCATTGTTGACAGCCCTGAAAATGGTTTTCCGTGGTTTCCCATTTTCACACCAGGCAAATGCTGGGGCTGTACCTTATTTAAGGACACGGCCGCTTCCTTCCCACTCCTAGCCCTTTCCTATTCCATCGTCGCCATAAGACCTGTGTCGGTGTTACGTAAAGCCACTAACCAAAAAAAAAATAAAATGCATTTTTAAAGAAAACATTATGATGAAAGATGTTATATAAACTTCCATATCCTCTTATTGTTTCTAGTATTGCTTCCACATACTTAAGCCTATTGTTCTTTCTTTCAGATCACTCTTAGTCTGTTTGTATTCTTTCCTAACTACAGTAGAAGTCTGTTATAGCAAGAATTCATAACTGCAAAAAATGTACTTGCTATGGTGGATTGTTGTTATATCCAATTTTTCATAAAAGTGATGAAAGATAGAAACATATCTGTATGAAACGGCAGTTTGTTCAAAACTTACATTTTTGTGGATGATTTCCATACTACAGCTTACTCATTAGTTATTTTTTAATTCTGATACTGTGTGAAAATTTATGTTCAGTTTCATTCTTAACCCTTGTCAAGCGGATTATATTTTGATTGTGCATGTAATTAATTTTCGTGATTTTATTTTCATTGTTAACAAACACAGACTCTCTGAAAATATAAGTAGTTTAGCATAAATAAGAAGCTCATACCTAATTTTATCCAAATAGATTGCAGGTACCCGTTTATTCTGGAAGAAATAAATACTCAACTGCCTGTTTTCATGCAAAAGTGGCATAAGGCATGCCACACAGTAGTTTTGAATAACGTCAAAACACTCTACATTTATTTTACGTTCATAAAACTTGGTTGTAATTCACTTTCTTGCCTACTTCATAATTCATGTGTGAGCACAACATACATGTCACTTGCATCTTTTTCACTTTTTCACCCATTATCGCTCATTTTTGAGTAATCATCACCACTATCCAGAAATTATGATTCTATTTCAGACTATTTTTGAATTCCTTTTTTTAATATATATATGTAATGTATACAATAGCCAAAACATGAATATTTGCAATGTCAACACACTTCTGAAAAGAACATCACTATGGAAGTCGCGCTTACCAGTTAAATTGTTCTTCTTTTTTATTCCAAATCCCTGTGTTAAGCATAACTAAGGGCTCTGTGTATTCACTCCTGACATCTATTGGCTAATATTACAAACACAATCTAAAATATGAATGTAAAAGCGCGTAATTTAAAATTCCGGATAAGGAAGTCTTTTGCTCTCTCACGGGAGCAGAAAAGTTCTGGATAAACACGTGTAACGCTCAGCTAAGGTTAAAAATGGTAATATCACTGCAGAAGCTTCTTTGGAAAAAGTTTGTTTTCTTACTCAAAGAGTATCATGTAACTTATATTGTGATGATTATTGTTTCAAGAGGAAGTACAACTAGGCAACCATCCAACTTAACCATGCATCTGAGAGATAACATATTTCAAGTCCCAGTAGAGAAATGGTAACCTTCTTGCTATACATTTACGTGGAAAAATCCTTTCTGAAATTGAACCAGACATGAGAATATACAAACTAACCTCTGAAATCGGTGGTGCACATCGATGTATCTTGAGAAGTATCTCATTTGAATTTGATTTCTGTACCTACAGTGGAGTCTCGCTCAATCGACCTTCGCTTATCTGACATTCCGTGTTATCTGACACTGTTAGACTTAATTTGAACTTTTGGTGGAGACTAAATTCGGGGACACCTGGTGTGGAGGGTGCAACCGTTGGACAAGCACTGGCTTGACTGCTAACAGTAAGATCGGTTTTTTCTTTTCTTTTTTTTTTTTTCTTTTTTCTTTTCTTAAGGACAGGTGCAGCAAATCTTCAGTCATTGTTCAGTGTAGTATAGTATTGGTAGGGTACGGATGTTTATAGTTTTCATATCCTCTGCGAGTATGGCGAGTAAGCGGCTGGCCCCATTCTGCAAGAAAAGGCAGTGTATTTCCAGAAGGAGTTTAATGAAGGGGGCCCTAATTTTACTGCCAGTACTGAGTGGCTTGTTCGGTGGAAAAAACGGTATGGCATTAGGCAGCTTAATATCTGTCTAGAAAAACTGTCGGCTAAATCTGATGAGGTTGTGAAATTAAAAAAAGGAATATCAAGAAATAATTCTTGCTGAAGGATTAACCAGTGATCAGATTTTTAATTGTGATGAGACTGGGCTAAATTTCAAAATGCTGCTATCAAAAACTCTCGCAGCCCAAGCCGAGACTTCTGCAGCTGGCTACAAATGTAGTAAAGGAAGAGTTACTGTTCTTGCCTGCAGTAATGTTATTGGGAAATTAAAAGCAAATTGCTTATGATCAGCAAAGCAAGTTGTTAATGCTCTTCCAGTCCATTACACAAATCAGAAGGCTTCCTGGATGTCTGCTGACATCTTTAAAGACTGGTTTTCTACACAGTTTAATCCAGATGTAGAAAAATTTCTAGCTTTAAACTATCTCCCTAGGAAAGCTTTTCTTCTACTAGACAGTGCTCCATCACTCCCAAATGAAGAGCAACCTAGAAGTGGTCCTCCCTCCTAACGTGACATCATTATGCCAGCCAATGGACCAAGGTGTTCTGGAAACATTGAAGAGGAAATATCGGAGGAAACTCCCTTCATCCCTGATAGAGGAAATGGACAACGGCAACGATGTGATAGAAAAGTTAAAACGATTCAACGTGGCATGCTGGATAGCACAGTCTTGGGAAGAAGTTGAAACAATGACATTAACAAAATCTTGGAACATATTGTTGAGCGAGGTTGAAGATTGAGAGGAGGTATTACAAGAAGACATGGAAAACGTTGTTCCCTTACTGAATTGCATTCCTGGCTGTGAGGATGCTACGACTGAAAATGTGAGTAAGTGGTGTGCACAAGATCAGCTGTTTGAACTAACTGACCCTAATATTATTTTGTGAATGCTAACGAATATGAGGATAATGAAGAAGGAGGCATTGCAAAAATAAAAGGAGAAACGATGACTCACAGTGAAGGATTATGTGCATTGGAAACGGCATTAACCAACGTTGAGCAACAGCCAAAAGCAAGTGCAACGGAGGTGTTGATTTTTCGTCGAAAACGTGAATCAGCAGGCAAGCAGACATTGTTGACAAGTTTCTTTTCGTAAGACATTTGGAATGTTTTTGTTCAATACTGCATATACTGTACAATTGAGTTGATAATTCAATAAATAGAGTACTGTAAAACATGTCATTGTTTTAGTAATACAGTACAGCCTTCCTGTTTGTTTTAGTTCATTTTCAAAGTTATTCTGTATTATCAGACATTTTCAGTGATCAGATCGTTTAGGTAGGATAATCGAGACTCTGCTGTACTATTAAAAATAAATGATAATTTATTTCATCCTTTATTTCGGATGAGTTAAGTGCTATCAGCCGTGTCATTTACGCACTTGTTATGAAAACACGTTCTTCCCTTATGTTTCCTTGAATGTTTGTTATGCACCTGTCGATAGGTGTTTAACGGAAGGATATTAAGCAGTTAAATATAGGAGTTTTCGAGCATTTTTCTGCACCAGTATTTTATGCAATTGTAGGCAAGGTTAAGTTCAAGCTGTACACTTTTTAGGTTGGACGACTAGTTATATTGGTTTTCACGGGGTGTGCTTGCCCTCAACAGTAAAGTTGTAAGCAAAGTAGACATCGTAAGTGACGGTAAGTCTCGTGAAAGGGAACAGTTCTCATCATCTGCCAGACAGTGTCGTTGGTTTTTTGTTCAAAGAGGAAAAACTCCAAGCGCATCGCCATGGTGTATAGAAGACTGTTGGTTATACAGTACAAGTCTGTTATAGTACTATATAGACAGTACTTGATATGCTGTTTTATTTTGGTGTGAAAACTATTTTAAAGAATTTTACCAGTCTCTGGTCTGTTTTCTGCCTTTTTCCCATCTCATTTTTATATGGTCTCATGGACTTCTGCCTCTAGGCTGTAACTTGATGTTAAATATCCCCATTTTACCATGATACCAACAACTTCAGTGGAGGAATGTTTAGGCTCTTAGTTCAGTAACGTAAGCTTGCTGATTAAACAGTGAAAGACTGTAATTGTGGTGTATGCTTGGATATAGTGTTTGATATTTGTGTTGAATAATGCCATTGGTTTAAGTCTAATGTTTGTTGATTTCCTTTGCAGCAATGGACTGCATACCACGAATCTCAAGAGCTCAAGTGTTTGATGCTCTGAGTTCCATGGCCAACATCTCAGGCTACCGAGCTGTCGTTGAAGCTGCCAGTCACTTCCCAAGGTTCTTTGCAGGTAGGTGGCTGCATGAATCTTCCCTACTCTCTTCAACGCTATCATACTAAGAAAATATCTTGTATGACGTAGGTTCCTGAGTTAAAATTTATTTTGTCTGAACACTGGCTTAATCAGTTAAGTCATATAGAGAAGATATGAACATAATTGGGAACACATACAGAGTCCACCAGAAAAACGTATACACTCCTTGTCAGACTGTATCGGGATATTGACATTGTCAATTGTTTTGAAGTACCAGTATGTTGTATGTTCTTTTGCCCAATAATGAAATGGTGTATGGCTTTTAGTGCCGGGAGTGTCCGAGGATAAGTTCGGCTCGCCAGATGGAGGTCTTTTTATTTGACGCCTGTAGGCGACCTGCGCGTCGTGATGAGGATGAAATGATTATGAAGACGACACACACACCCAGCCCCCATGCCAGAGAAATTAACCAATGATGGTTAAAATTCTTGATCCTGTCGGGAATCGAACCTGGGACGCCTGTGACCAAAGGCCAGCATGCTAACCAGTGAGCCATGGAGCTGGACTTTTGCCCAATAGATGTCGGTACATGCATCATGATAGTAGGAGAACAAAATGGCTGGAGCATTGTTTATGTTGGAGCAGTGAAAATGCATTCTGAGTGGTTTATGTGGTTTGAGAAGTGCAATGTCGGTGGAGGAGGGAGTTTGAAACAGAACTTCCAATATGCTGAACAATTAAATGCTTTACTGATACGTTTGAGACTCGTGGAAGATTGGGAAGAACGCATACAGCTTCGTTGGCTCTCGTGTTGGAAAGGTTTGCTACTTCTCTACGCAATGTGCACGGGAAGTGGGGATTAGCAGTACAAGTTTATGCCAAATTTTGAAGTGTACTTCCCATGTTTACTGCATGTGCTTAATGATGATGATCCTGCTCATCGACTGCAAATTTGTGAATGATACCTACAAATGGTAAGTCAAGATGAACACTTTCTGACGAAGGTTGTGTAGTCTGATGAGGCCCAGTTCAAATTTACTGGAACAGAGAATCGACGTGTCTATGTCTACTGGCCACGTTCATGTGGACAAGGCAGTCTACATACTAAGGGTTAATGTCAGGTGTGGACTATCATCCAGGGGCTTAGTAAAACCCTGTTTCTTTGATGATACTGTCACTGGAGAAGTTCTGGGAAATTTTACGTACATTAATTTTACAAGCTATACGTGCGCTTTATGGAGCTGACGATGAGGTCTTCTACCAACAGGATGTGTGCCACCACACTACCATGTAGCAGTACAAACTTTCCTGGATGACAATCTGCAGGGACATTGGGTTGGACGAAAAGGGTCCATTGAGTTCCCTCCCACAGTCGCCATATCTTACTCCTATGGACTTCTACTTGTCGAGAACTGTGAAACATGTCGGGCTCCATGGCTAAACGATTAGAGTGCTGGCCTTTGGTTACAGGGGTGCCGGGATCGATTCCTGGCAGGGTCGGGAATTTTAACCATCATTGGTTAATTTCACTGGCACAGGGCTTGGGTGTATGTGTCGTCTTCATCATTTCATCCTCATCGCGACGCGCAGGTCGCCTACGGGAGACAAATAAAAAAACCTGCACCTGGCGAGCCGAACATGTCTTCGGACACTCCCAGCACTAAAAGACATACTATGTTTCATTTTTACTGTGAAAGATAGTCTATTGACGTAAGCCACTCGTGCTGGAGGTCTTTTGCCAGGAGATTACAGTGGTATGTGCAGTGATTTCCATTGCAACTTTGACTGACGTAGTTGTGGTGACCGCTCATCGTTCTTCTGTGTGTCTGGCAGTCAATGGCGAATATTTTGAACATCTAATGTAAGTATATGCTTATCTGAAGACAGTACTACATGTGTGATCAATATTTCAAATAAATAATAAATAGTTTGTTCCGTAAGGAATGCATACATTTTTCTGGTGGATTCTGTAGTAGTATAAGCACAAGGACAAGAGGGAGCAGTAGAAAGCAGAAACAAGGAATAACATGAAAAACACAGGACAAGGACATGGACAAATCTAGTCTCCACATCTGTATTCACTGCTGACTTGATGTAAAAGTTACGAAAGTTGATCAAATATAAATGAGAATTTCAACGTACCGCCACTGTTAGTAATAGTTCTGAGGCGGGGCTTTGCCAGGATGTTGGTGAGGGTGTCTGGAGAAAGGGTTTGCTCGCACGAACGATGGTGGAGAGCTGGGCTGCTTCAGTATGCCCTGAGTGAGTAAGAGGTGCACACATCTGTTGCGCAACAATTTCTCGCAAGAGAGGGCACCAAACCTTCCGAAATTTTGAGACTGCTCTGCACACGGTTTGGATACTCTCAAGGTCCCTTTGTAATTCTCAACAATCCTCAATGGTATTTATTTCCCTATAAACAATTATGTAATCTGCATACAATCTTATTTTTGATGTTATATTGTTCCCTAAATCATTTGCGTATATTAAGAAAAGTAACGGACCGATTATACTACCCTGTGCGATTCCCTTCCAAACTTTCTCTTCCTGCGATACGTTAATTCCTACTTTGACTTTCTGAACCCTTGAATTTAGAAATGTTTTTACCCAACGTGTAACCCTTACGTCCAGTCCTATTCCCTCCAATTTCTTTAATAATATTCCATGTTCCACTCTACCAAAGACTTTGGAAAGATCTATGGCTATGCAATCTAACTGATCTCCTGAATCCAATTGATCTGATATGTCCTGCTGAAATCCCACCAGTTATGTCTCACAAGAAAATTTCTTTCTAAATCCATACTGGCTCCTCATGAACCAATTTTTACCTCATGAACCAAATATAATACAAAAGAAATTAAAAAGGAGAAACATTATTTATGAGGCTTACCTTAGTGAAATGTGCTGTATTTCGAATGTCTGATGTACAACAAACACTGACATGCTGGAGAAAGCAGGCAGGCCATGTAAACAAAGGAGTGGATAGGGAACAAGCACTGACTTCTTGTAGGAAGCAGGCAATGTATACAAAGGAGTAGATAGCAAGAGGAGGGAAGGGTGATAAGGAGGGGAGTAGAAGGAGAGAAGGGGTGTCTAAGGTGGGGCTGAAGGATGCGGAAAGAAAGACTGCTGCTGAGAGGGGAATTTAAAGAGATTATGAAAGAAAGAATTCTTGTTACCTGAGACATGGTTACTAAAGATAGGAATTAAAAGATCAAATAGAATATTTGATTTCTCTGAAATTTCATTTACATTGAAGATAGGATTAAAAACTGTTCCAGATGGATAAAACAATTTTCCATAATATTTAGCACGGACCTTTTTGTATAACTTTGAGAATTTTCACGTCTTGGTTGATATTAGTGAACTTACGTTTAGTATCACCCATGTGCTGTCCCATGGCTGAAAATCTGTTATATTTCAGAGAGTTAACATGCTCTAAGTATCTTATATGGAAGCTCCTATCTGTTTGACCAACATAAGATATATAATTTATAATTTCATGTGGCTATTTCTAGCCGAGTGCAGCCCTTGTAAGGCAGACCCTCCGATGAGGGTGGGCGGCATCTGCCATGTGTAGGTAACTGCGTGTTATTGTGGTGGAGGATAGTGTTATGTGTGGTGTGTTAGTTGCAGGGATGTTGGGGACAGCACAAACACCCAGCCCCCCGGGCCATTGGAATTAACCAGTGAAGGTTAAAATCCCCGACCCGGCCGGGAATCGAACCTGGGACCCTCTGAACCGAAGGCGAGTACGCTGACCATTCAGCCAACGAGTCGGACACCAACATAAGATGCATCACAATTATTGCAATTAAGTCTGTAAACACCAGACTTGGTGAACTTGTTGCTATTATTAATATAATTGATATTGTGTAAAATATGTTTCTGTTACAAATTTTCAAGGCTATTTTGACGTCATGCTTTTAAAATTTCATGATTTTAGTACATTGCGAGTTTAGAGAATCTGAGTGGACCAACAAAAAATGTTGTAAACGATGGGGAAATGTAAAATGCGTGAATGTAAAAGCGTGGTAATACTGTATATGACATGATTCCTCAGCTTAGTTATTAACCTGCACTGAATAGATAACTTTCACTTTCCCAGCAGTAAAGAGAGAGATTTGTAAAAGTCTGTAGGCCTAAGTATATTTTGTTTTGTTTTCAGGTCAGATCACAGCAGCAGGTAAAGTACCACCTGCCAAGATCCTCGTCATCGGTGGAGGAGTGGCTGGGTTGGCTGCCATAGGCCAAGCCAAGAACATGGGGGCTGTCGTACGAGCATTCGACACTCGTTCAGCTGTCAAGGAGCAGGTGGAGTCCCTGGGGGCAGAGTTTCTGGAGATAAGTATCAAGGTAAGGCTTGTGCTATTTCATAGCTGAATTTTTTTAAATTTTTATAAATGTCTCAGAATGTTTGAAAAACCTGTTTTGGAGATGGTTCCTTTGTTGGAAATGTCTTATTGTCATATCATACGATATAAATTTCATGATGATCCATATTGGCAGTTGTTACAGTTGGTAGGTAAAATGGGACCACCTATCATCATAGTATTAGTACAAATAGATTTTAAAAATTGGTGTAAATAAAACATTGGGAAATACAAAGACATCTAAAAGAGAGGAAACACATTAAAATCAGTCTGAGATGAAAACCTCGATGACGCTTGTCCACATGTCACAAAACATTACACCATAAATTTAAAATACTGGGAAGGTATTGTGTAACGTTCAATCTTTACCACTTGGTCTTGAAAAATAACTTTTATACACTTGTAAATGATCAAGGGAGACTATCATCATCATCATCATCATCATTATTCAATGGTTCTGATTCAATGATTGAAGGGTACAACCAGGGTTTCCAATACTCCTGAGCATGCCAGTGTAGGCTCCCCATAATCCAATGGTCTACTGTCCTTATTTTTGAGTGGTGGTGGTGGTGGTGGTGGTGGTGGTGGTGGTGGTGGTGGTGGTGGTGAAAACGTGTTCAAAGTGGAACTTGAATAAAGCAGGAACTTGTCCATTACGGAATATTTTCTCGGTCCCGGCGAAGCTTATGGCATTATAATTGTTGGTAAAAGAAGTTACCGTGAATGGTAATAAAATCAAAATAGTAATTAAATTTAAATACCTTGGAGAAGTAATAACACATAACCTAAATAAAAAAAATCTCAATTCATACAAGAACAAATAGATTAGCTAAAGCACAAAAATTAACCTGGTGCATCTACAAAAAGAAACGTCTATCAATAAATGCAAAAATAAAACACTACAACACAGTTATAAAACTGGAAGCAACATATGCAGCAGAAACACTTTTTCACCTGAATAAATATCAAAGACTGACAGACTTCAGAAAATTGAAAGGAGGATTGGAAGAACCTGCATTGACAAAAAAATACCAGAAAGATGGACAGTGGTGGATAATACCTAATAAAGTCATTTACAAAGAGCTGGAACCCTTTACAGATACTATGCGTGAAGGGAGACTGGGATTCTTTGGACATATGAGGATGCAGGATTTGAGACATCTGAAACAACTAGTACAACACAATCTCATCTCAAAAAATACAACAGCAGGATGTAAATGGATTAGAGAAGTAAGAGAGGATCTGAAAGAAATAGGCCTTACAACAGACGACACACAAATAAGATAAAATTTAATACAAAACTTAAGAATACAAACCTCTGCTTTACCCTTACACGAAACAAACTCACAACAAGCACATTTTCAACCGAGGAAAGGGCATGGAGATCGGAGTGTCTGAAGAAGTACTATGGGAGAACCACAAAGCCCGAACAATCCCTTCAAAGAGACCTGAACGATGGACGTACCAACAATTATTCTTGCTACTTTAATCTCTGTTACTTCAAACATAAGATATCCTGAGACTACCAAACATTTTTCTTCATGTTCCTGTCTTTCTATAGATGACTTAATTTGTCGCTTGTTTGTTCTTTTAGGAAACTGTTCATCTTGATGAATATGAGGCTGTGAAAGTTATTTCCCTTTCTTATTGATTGGCATCCAGTACCAAACCAGGCAGACCAAGGGAGAACCAACGGCTGTGGGCAAGGAATTTTCCTTTAGCAGGTTTGATGAAAACCTGTGTGTAGGAAATGACACACAAATTTATCACAATGTTGCTGCCTTGCAGATCAAATAGGGGACTATCAAAGGCTGAGGGAGTTATCCTTGACAGAAAAACGTCACTTTTAGTTAGGCCCAGCAAGTGAGCAAGGGGAGAAAATTGTCAAATCGCTTTCAACATTAAAATGAGCTTTGGATATAAACTGAAACCAAGACATAGACTTCCTTCTATGTATAATTCTGGTAAGGATGATGGAAGAAGAAATCTAAAAATAAAACTCTACAGCCTGTTTCCAGTCATTGGACCGGGTCAGGAAAGGAATGAATAAAGCTCCAATCTAGTGGCGAGCATTGGAATTGTGCCGACTGCCGAAGCCTGTCGCACTCCCGTGGGACAATTATTAATGACTGACAGATAAAATGAAATGATATTGTAGAGTGTTGCTGAGTGAAAGATGACAGGGAAAACCAAAGTGCTCAGAGAAAAACCTCTCACACCACGGCTTTGTCCAGCACATATCTCACATGGAGTGACCGGGATTTGAACCGTGAAACCCAGCGGTGAGAGGCCGGCGCGCTGCCACCTGAGCCACAGAGGTTCCTTAAGAAGACATCTACATGCACAGAAATAAGTGGTGAGCACTCGTTCACTACAGTTGGAAAGCTGGAGCTAGTTCTTGATGGTAACGATGATGAATCTTTATTTATCACAAGATTCTATCAGATCACACTTGCATAATGTTTTCCTATGAGCATTTCAGGAAATTTTTGATGAGAAAATTACTAGAAAAAATGAACAAAGTGGTCCAGTTGATTTATTACCATGTAGCTATTATTAGTGAAAAAATTTAATGGACCAAGACAGATAAAATTTCATATCCGTTTATGTTACTCATGATGTAATTCAAGTTTGAGAATTAGAACAAAGAACTGAAGAGTGTAACCCTACAACTGCAGATCATCTCCCAGGGATCAACTGCGATTCAAACTTGGTTTTATTGGAAATCACCAGATGGCACTAATGTCAAGTCGTGCTGCTTCTGCATACTTTTGTACTTCATTTCGAAAGCCTTTGAGAAACAAATGACGATCGTAGACTATTATTTGGTTGCAAAAGTGGAAGTATTTTCATGTTGACATTGAGGTTGCATTGAACAAAATGACAGCCAGCACACTTTTTTTCAGTAGCTAACAGAAATAATTGAAAACTGGTTGTTGAGTGATGAAAAATACACTTTGAACGTTGCAAATATCATGTTTTTGAGGCAAACTGTATGCGAAAATAACTTCTTTTAATGTAGAAAATTCAATCATTTAAAAAGTTTTATGTATTTTTTAAAAGACATCAGTTCACAAACCATGAATGACCACAAGGATCCAGAATTTTTTACAATTTAGGTGATGATAACCAAAAGTATTAAAACGATTGTACAGAAAGGAAACACTAAATGATTTATCATTTAGTAGTAGTGTAAGTGATGATTTAAAATTGTCACAGACTCTTTCAAAATGTCCACTAGAATTTTTTCCTAAGTTGTGTGCTGGATTCCAAGCTTTTTCAATATTTCCCACGTATGTTTAGGTACATTGCCTCTGCTTTCAAATAGCAGACCCAACACGGTCCAGTTTTCTGGGCGAATGTTACATTTCTCACTCACATATGGGATGCATGGTTCATACTCTTCTTTTCCTGGTTAATTTCCTTGGCCTGGGAAAAGTCCCTTTCGAACTGGATGGTTGGATCAAGAATAACAGCTGTTTGAGTCTGCTGTTGTATGACAACAATACCTGCTCTTCTGTTGGAGTCCAGACATATTAAGTGGAGTAGGGTTCCCTCTGTGAACTTGCCCTAGTTCTCTTTATTTTTTTTTTATCGTTCTCAAATGCGATTTTATTTGACGGAAATAAATATCACACGAGAACACGTTCACTTCCTTGCGTAAATTACTTTGTCACTGTAAGTCACAACACACAATTATACACAGTAGTAAGTGACACTACAACACTTAATAGCGGAGTACTCTGAAGTCGATTCTGACAAGTACAGATATCAACAACACTGACTCGCGCACTATAACGTACGCTCTCTTGAACTCGCAGACTCCACCTCGGAGCCCAACGGTCACTCCGAGTCCAACACTTGCCTTCAAGTCCGACCTGACTGACTCACTGACTGACAGCTCGATGTGTCTGCTGTTCGATCAACCGTATAGAATTGTCGATTTCTGGAAGGTTTCTTACAACACTCTAATGGAACACACTCGAAACATCGATCGACCAGGTAGTCGAATGAAGTACTCGAACTTTCATTACTGTTTACCAATACACATGGAAATCTCTCCAACATTCTGAATGTCTCTACATGTATATGGATAATAAACCTTACAGTAAGTTTCCAGAACCCTTCATATATACCAAATTATAGTAGAATAAATCTAATATATGAACATTATAAAGTTTTCTACTGCTTTCGACTATATAGATTTTGAGGTTAAACCTATACACAATACATATATTTACAGGGAAACCATGTATTAGTCATATTTAACATTTAATAAAAGATAATTTAGCATTTAATAAAATATGACCAAAATATACCAAATACAATAATTGAAGGTTTTACACCAGTTACGATGTTGTACCTACGACAGATTAATTTTCTGATTATATTAGACAAGTTTGTGAAATTAATAACTGGTTCGATAGAAGGCAGTTCGGTTTTAGGAAAGGTTATTCCACTGAAGCTCAACTTGTAGGATTCCAGCAAGATATAGGAGATATCTTGGATTCTGGAGGTCAAATGGACTGTATTGCGATTGACCTGTCTAAGGCATTTGATAGGGTGGATCATGGGAGACTACTGGCAAAAATGAGTGCAATTGGACTAGACAAAAGAGTGACTGAATGGGTTGCTATATTTCTAGAAAATAGATCTCAGAGAATTAGAGTAGGTGAAGCTTTATCTGACCCTATAATAATTAAGAGGGGAATTCGTCAAGGCAGTATTATCGGACATTTATGTTTTCTTATATATATAAATGATATGAGTAAAGGAGTGGAATCGGAGGCAAGGCTTTTTGCGGATGATGTTATTCTGTATAGAGTAATAAATAAGTTACAAGATTGTGAGCAACTGCAGCGTGACCTTGAAAATGTTGTGAGATGGACAGCAGGCAATGGTATGTTGATAAACGGGGTTAGAAGTCAGGTTGTGATTTCACAAATAGGAAAAGTCGTCTCAGTTTTAATTACTGCATTGATGGGGTGAAAGTTCCTTTTGGGGATCATTGTAAGTATCTAGGTGTTAATATAAGGAAAGATCTTCATTGGGGTAATCACATAAATGGGATTGTAAATAAAGGGTACAGATCTCTGCACATGGTTATGAGGGTGTTTAGGGGTTGTAGTAAGGATGTAAAGGAGAGAGCATATAAGTCTCTGGTAAGACCCCAACTAGAGTATGGTTCCAGTGTATGGGACCCTTACCAGGATTACCTGATTCAAGAACTGGAAAAAATCCAAAGAAAAGCAGCTCGATTTGTTCTGGGTGATTTCCGACAAAAGAGTAGCGTTACAAAAATGTTGCAAAGTTTGGGTTGGGAGGAATTGAGAGAAAGAAGAAGAGCTGCTCGACTAAGTGGTACGTTCCGAGCTGTCAGTGGAGAGATGGCGTGGAATGACATTAGTAGACGAATAAGTTTGAGTGGCGTTTATAAAAGTAGGAAAGATCACAATATAAAGATAAAGTTGGATTCAAGAGGAAAAATTGGGGCAAATATTCATTTATAAGAAGGGGAGTTAGGTATTGGAATAACTTACCAAGGGAGACGTTCAATAAATTTCCAATTTCTTTGAAATCATTTATGAAAAGGCTAGGAAAACAACAGATAGGGAATCTGCCACCTGGGTGACTGCCCTAAATGCAGATCAGTATTGCTTGATTGATGACTTTTTATTTCTATCAAAATTATGAAGATCAATCTTCCAGGTTTATATTGATGTATGATAAGGTTGTTATGATTACGATGTGCTTTCGGACAATGTTTTGTTCTATTTCATGCATTGCGGAAATGTACTTCAGCATTTGAAAGATAAACCTTGAGCAGTTCTAGGTTTAGATACATATCTTCTATAAAGTGTGAAGAATTTTTTTTAAATATTGCTTGTTTTTTATAGGAAGAAGGCCAGACTGCTGGTGGGTACAGTAAAGAGATGTCAAAGGAGTTCATCGAGGCTGAGATGGCTCTTTTTGCCAAACAGGCGAAGGATGTCGATGTCATCATCACAACTGCTCTTATTCCAGGCAAAAAGGCTCCTGTGCTTATACTGAAGGTAAACTGTTTTTGAGAGTCTCTTAATTTCTAGTGTTTTTCCCTTTGATAATTGATCATATAGTTAAATGCAAGAAATTAACAAGTTTGTTTGTTTGTTTGTTTGTTTGTTTGTTTGTTTGTTGGGTATTCAGCCCAAAGGCTGGTTGGATCCTCAACAGGTTCACCATTAGCTGTCATAGATGGCCTAGGTGTCACTGAAGAGGTGTACTAGGGAAATAGGAGTGAGTTAGTTTCCTGTTGCTTTCCTCACTGAGCCAGAAGTTGCTATTGCACATCAGTCTGCCCAGCCCACTGAAATGTATGCACCAACCAACCCTATGAGCGACATTTTCACACCATTCATAACAGGGACTGGCTGCATAAGGAATGACATTACTAGCGTCACTCATACCTCAGCCACTTTCATATTGTCAAAGCCATTTATAAGACTGAGACAGGTCAATGAAAGTAACAATTTTATTCTAGCCCATACCAGAAGACATAGTGCGCTGTAAACACTACATCTTGCCAGCAAAGGCCTAATTATAACTCAAAATTCCAGACAATGTCTAATTTTGTACAGTTTTTACTACTGGAGTTAAACAAGCAGTACTGTCATAAAACATAAACTTTCATGACCACAAAATGACATTATAGTGTTGCAGCTATTGCAGGGTGATCTTGCTACAAAGAATTAAACCAATAATGCATAGTAACTAGACTTGAGATAGAAAGGTGCTACTGAGTGATTGGCTGCGTGGTTTGAGTCACCTAGCTGTCAGTTTGCATTCGGGAGATATTGGGTTCAAACTCCACTGCCAGTAGCCCCGAGGATGGTTTTCCATGGTTTCCCATTTTCACACCAGGCAAATGCTGGGGCTGTACCTTAATTAAGGCCACGGTCGCTTCCCTCCCACTCCCAGTCCTTTCCTGTCCCATCGTCGCCATAAGACCTATCTGTGTCGGTGCGACGTAAAGCAACTAGCAAAAAACAAAAAAAACTTCCAACTCCTAGCCCTTTCCTGTTCCATTGTTGCTGTGTTGGCGTGACGTTAAAAAAATGCAGTAAGAAGTGTACTTCATTCAAGCAATACTGTATTTTCTTACATAGTTGAAGTTGGCCATTTCTCGATAGTTGAAGATTAAAATGTATGGAAAAAGACTCCCTTGGTGTTAGATATTAAAATTAATACATACATACATACATACATACATACATACATACTGCGCCGCCCCACGTCCAAGGTAAGGACGTATAAAGATCCAGGCTAGCTTAATTCGCGATTATAACGGCTATCATATACATTTATATGGGCTATGAGTTCCGAATGACGAGAAGGGTACGTCAAATTATATCTAAGGAACCTCTAAACCGCGTCGAGAGTCGTCTCTCTCATTTACTGACTAGAATTCCTTACAATTAATTAAGTTCTTATGACATAAATACTTAAATCTAGGTCGCTTTTTTTTTTTTTTTTTTGCTAGGGGCTTTACGTCGCACCGACACAGATAGGTCTTATGGCGACGATGGGATAGGAAATGACTAGGAGTTGGAAGGAAGCGGCCATTAAGATACAGCCCCAGCATTTGCCTGGTGTGAAAATGGGAAACCACGGAAAACCATTTTCAGGGCTGCCGATAGTGGGATTCGAACCTACTATCTCCCGGATGCAAGCTCACAGCCGCGCGCTTCTACGCGCACGGCCAACTCGCCTGGTGGTCGCCATTCTAAAATACACATTAAAAGAAAAATTTATACTTTCACGTACCACATTTATTATACATTCATCTCATTCCATGAATTAGACCTTGTATTATTCTCCCTTGAATTATAATTGAAAAATTTGTAGGCTTCATCTAGGTATTTTACTCATTCTCGACGGGATTAGTTTTAAATTCTTAAAAAGTATTTCACATCACCTGTCAGAATAGCTGATGAAATGCCTAAGTATCCATTTAATCTTCTTTATTACAAGTAATTGGCCTAGAACACCTTTACTTCTGTTATGAAAGGAATTTAAGAAATGTCAGTATCGGACAAAAATGTTGGGTGAAGTTTACCACAAATGCTTAAGTGATTAATATGTCCGACCTTAATAGTGCCTACTGAAAAAGTTGCCATTCAAATTAAAATATTCCTCAATAAGAATATTGAATCAGTAATACATCAATGATTAAGTCTTGACTGGTCAAAAAAATTGATTGGATAAAGAATTAAATCAGACAAAAGATCATTAAGGTAAGTAAGATAAATCGCCAAATCGGATATTACTAAGTTAGGATTATTAAATCAGAATTACATGATTATCATCGTTAGATTGGCGTTATTAGAAATATTAGATCAAAAATATTAAATTAAAAATATTAGATTAAAAATATTAGACTAAAAGTATTAGATTAAAAATATTAGATGCATCTAACGAGAAAACAATATTTACACTATAATACACTATACACAAAGTTGTAGATTGAGGGTGGTTTCAAATATGCAGGACGCAATTTCTATGTCTGGAATCAAATCTTATGAATTGGAATCAAAATCTTCCTACTTTACATTGTGAAACCTTCGACTTAATTGATCTCTTTCAGTTCAAGCTTATGTTGACCTACTGAAATATGATAATTCTCTTTCCTTCTAGTTCACAGTGTTAGGGATACACAATCAGATTAACCTGGGAGAATATTTTCATGGTATTATAACAAGTAGTCGACATTATGTGGTGCGAATGTTTATGCTTCTATGTTTCACTGCGTGAATACTGATAAGTCCCTTTTTAAATTAATGTATACTTGCAATAAATGATTCAACATTGTATCTGTAATCTTAAATACACTACTCTTAACTTGAGCATATTTATTACTCTAAGTGAGTACTCGTGTGATTGCATTATGTTTCCAAGTGGATACTATCCTAATTCCATATAAAACATATTGGCTTGTGTGGTCTACTCTGTGAAGATCCTATCGTAGGGTTATAACTTGTATACCTACAGTCAGCCATCAGTGATATTGGATATAGCCTAAGAAGTAACTGTACCATTCCTTCCACCTGAGAATAATTTCAGAATCGGAAAATATCTGTGAAGGTATGAACATACTCGAATTTATCCTCCTAGTCGGGAAATCATTGGTACTTTCGGGTATACTTGTCAACCAACAGGTGTCATTCCAATCATATACCAACCTATCTATGCTTGCTCACAAGTGAATAATTAAAAGAGACACAACGAACTCACTAACATACTGCAAAGCTCAACTTGAAAGCAATTATGTCCACCACTACATAACCATGATCTATTCATGAAGAAACGATAATTACTACTATTCCTATCCACCAACCTCATATCATCAATTCTTTAAACAGCCATTATTTCACACATTAAACATATAACACATTGCATTTACCTTACGTATTTCATTCTCCTCTCACATAGATTATCTATCACTTCTACCATGGCTTGTGGACTTATTCACTGCATTATAGCTTCGGTTCTGTCATAACCCTAAATTAATATAAACACATGTATTCATCTGGCAAGCACTTCCTACGGATGGTCTCTAATTTACCATTTTTGATCACAACCATCATATACACATACTTGAGTTCACCTTTGACATCGTATACCATATACCAACACCTTAGAGAAACCAACTTTTCTCACATTACATTGACAATATTTCGAGCGTAGGCTTTAATCACTGACTGACTACCTACATGGATCTGACATTTAGGATGTGAAGATTACCTGACCACCTTTAACCTAATTCATAATCCACTATTTGCATCGTTTCATTATTTTCGCACAGAACAACTCAGTACGTTTCTAATAAGCAAAGAAATAAATATTATTCATCTAAACATTACTTTAAAAATAGACTTATCTCATTCAGCAACTCCTGTAGTTGGTTTATGTCCGGGTGACATGACATATGGATACGCCTCCTCTCGTTTCCCTATGTATTTTGGGAAGGCTTGAGTACGTCTCCTCTGGGCTCGGTCATCTTACGGCTGGCAATGTCATCCTACAGCGCTCATTTGGGCAGTTTCGTCTTCCATCTTCTTAGAATATCTCGTACATATCTTGACTAGTTGGAACAGAATAACATGCAGTTTTAATTGGCATCGTCATCTTAGGAAAAGGTTGAGTTACTATCTGCTTATAGCGAATGGTTGTTCTTCCTGGAAGAGTTGATGTTATCAACAACTGGTAACCTGGGATAACATAATTGATTATAACGTTCGAAATGAATAGATTATGTTTATATATTCTTTCTAAAGATTACTGTTGGAATTCCACTCCTTTGATTCTTTAAGTCTGTTGGTATCGGATAATACGTCAGCAGAGACTGTCGTGACGTGTGCCTATTGTAGTCTTTGTACTTGGGTTTTAGCGTATTTAAATTTCGTGGAGCGAAATAAAAATCTTCTGCTAATGATCTACAGTGTAGTTGTCAATAAAGTCCTCCTCTTGTTTCCGCTGGATGAATCTAATGTCGATACCTTCTTTTACGTAGTAGATGATGTCGCTTTTCGTGTGTAATTAAGATGAAAAGTAGTTCTCTTCCAACTTGTTTTTTTTTTTTTTTCCAATCATTGTTCGTAACAATCTTCACACTTCGTCCCTTTTCACTGCCTTCTATACCTTAGTCCTTTTACAAGTGCCTGATGAAAAAACTGTCATCATAGCTCGTGGTATCGCCAGACGTTTTAATATTCGCTGTTCTCGGATGTTTGGACTCCATCTTCGCTCTTGTTACGAACAGAACTTATACATGCATACATCATTATAGACCATTATGCCTTTCAGCGTTCTGTCTGCAAGCCTGTGTGAATTTACTAAATGTTGCTACGATCCTCTATTTGTAACTAGTGCTGAGGCCTGAACCAAGAAGTCATTCCACCATCAATTCTCACCGCAGGCCAATTGTCAACATAAATGCCTTCGATTGATTTTAATAATCTACCCTTGATCCCATAGTCCCCCAGTATGGTGAACATCTTTTCCCTCGGTACCCTGTCATATGCTTTCTCTAGATCTATGAAACATAAACACAACTGTCTACTCCTCTCGTAGCATTTTTCAGTTACCTGGCGCATACTGAAAATCTGATCCTAACAGCCCCTCTTTGGTCTGAAACCACACTGGTTTTTATCCAACTTCTTCTCAAACACTGATTGCACCCTCCCTTCCAAGATGCCAGTGAATACTTTGCCTGGTATACTATTCAATGAGATACCTCAATAGTTGTTGCAATCCTTCCTGTTCTCTTGCTTATAGATAGCTGCAATTGACTGCTTTTGTCCAATCTGAAGGTACCTTACTAACACTCCATGCTAATTTTACTAATCTATGAAGCCATTTCATCCCTGCCTTCCCACTATACGTCACCATTTCAGGTCTAATTTCATCTATTCCTGCTGCTTTATGACAATGGAGTTTATTTACCATCCTTTCCACTTCCTCAAGCGTAATTTCACCAACATCATTTTCCTTCTCCCCATGAGCTTGGCTGTTCGCAACACCACCAGGATGATTTCCTTTTACATTGAGATGATGTTCAAAATATTCCCTCCACCAGTCCAGTGATTCCCTGGGATCTATTATGAGTTCACCTGAATTACTCAAAACACCATTCATTTCCTTTTTCCCTCCCTTCCTAAGATTCTTTATTACTGTCCAGAAAGGTTTCCCTGCTGCTTGACCTAGCCTTTCCAGGTTATTACAAAAATTTTCCCATGACTTTTTTTTTGGATTCAACAACTATTTGTTTCGCTCTGTTTCTTTCATCTACGTACAAATCCCTATCTGCCTCGGCCCTTGTTTGGAGCCATTTCTGATAAGCCTTCTTTTTACGTTTACAAGCTGCTCTCACTTTTCCCATCTTTACACACAGTTGTTCCTAGGCATTCCCTTGCTGTTTCTACTACAGCATCCCTGTATGCCACCCATTCACTTTCTATATCCTGAACCTGCTTACTGTCCACAGTTCAGAACTTCTCACTAATTTTATCCATGTACTTCTGTCTAATTTTCTCGTCCTGGAGATTTTCTACCCTTATTCATTTGCAGACAGATTTCACTCTCTCTACCCTAGGCCTAGAGATACGTAGTTCACTACAGATCAGATAGCAGTCTGTTTCATTGAAAAATCCCCCAAACCCCCATACATTCCTAACAGATTTCCTGAATTCGAAATCGGTTAAGATAGTCTATTATGGATCTGATACCCCTAGCCTCCCATGTGTAGCGGTGAATAGCCTTAAGCTTGAAGAATGTATTGGTAACTGCTGAATCCATACTGGCGCAGAAGTCCAGCATACGCTTCCCTTTCCTATTAGCTTCAATATCTTCCCCACATTTACCAATCACCCTTCCCGTATCCTTCAGTTCTATTTCCAACTCTCGCATTGAAATCGCCCATTAGCACTATCCTATCCTTGCTGTTGACCTTGACAATGATGTCACACAATGCTTCATAAAACTTGTCAATTTCATCCTCATCTGCACCTTTACATGTGAATACACTGAGACAATTCTCATCCTAATTCCTCCAACTGCCAAATCTACCCACATCATTCGCTCGTTTACATGCCTAACAGAAACTATGTTGCATGCAAGAGTATTCCTTATGAACAGCCCTATCCCTGAATCTGCCCTTCCCTTTCTAACATACATCAAGTACACATTATAATCTCCTATCTCTTCCTCGTTATCTTCCCTTCCTCGAATATCACTTACTCCTACCACATCCAGATGCATCCTCTTTGCTGACTCAGCCATTTGTGCTTTCTTTCTCCCATAAGCCCTATTAATACTGATAGCTCCCCATCGAATTCCATTTTGTTCGCAAAGTTGTTTCTAAGGAGTCCCTCGCCTGTCAAATGGGAGTGGGACTCGGTTACTCCCATAGGTTGCAGGTTATAAACTTCATTTTCCTTGTCCGTATTGAAGATCTACTTGTGATACAATTCCTTTAGTTTTGCCAATTGCCACCTTTTCAATAAAATAAAAATTTATGATGTTTACATGGTACATGTTTCGCTCCTTTTCGTGAGCATCATCGGCCAAACTATCATTAATCTAAGATTGTGTAAGATCATAAAACAATTCTTTTGGTTCAAGATTACTCCTATAAAACTAATTGACAATCTTATAACATTTTATAAGTCACACAACAATAAAATTATGTCTTAAGTTAACACTTTTTGTCTAAAATCTTCTTCAGTCCAAACATTTTATCGCCGAAACTCATCCGGTGAACATCTTTTAAAATTGTTTAAAAATAAGAAGAAAATAAAAAACTTCAAAATCTGGCTAGTTGTGTTGGTTCCCGTTGCTTAACTTGTATAATTGTCATTAAAACGCTAGTCATCTTCACACGATTATGTCCCTAATCTGTATGTAGGCTATAACGCTACCCTTCATTGTTGTATCACTCAATACAGAATAAATTTCTAACCTCTGAATGGAATGCAAAATACAAACACAAACAGGCTTTCTGGCTTCTTCATCGGTATCAATGAAAACTGGAGACCAAAGTGAACTTCCCTGAGGCTAATGACTCTAAAGTTCAGGAATTCAAGACCAGTTCTCATTTCCGCGCAACTTTCTCCGACCGGCCTCCTATTGTGAGTGCTCTAATCTGTGTTGGAAATCACATTCCTTTCACAAGGGATGACGAATATTTTCAGGGCTAGGAAAAATGTGATTGTACTAACGCAGTAACAGTGAAAATTTGTGACGCGATATGTGAGGTATTTTTATATAGATTTAATACAACGTGAATCTGGACTTCGAATTTATGACGTGCTAAGCGAGAAATAATCTTGATGAGGAAATCCACTAAGGAGGTTTCACTGTATTTTCTTGCATCTGGTTAAATTTCGAAAAGGCTATTCGCATGTAAATTTATAGCAAAAAGTTAATCATTACTCTACTGGTGCTTGAAATATGTGGGTTAAGTTAGGTTAGATGATGCTGTTTGAATAAGAAAACTAAAATGTTTGGCACGGAAGCCACTGGAGTGAGACTACTCCAATTTTTCAAAATGAAATTGAACATGCGCGTTCACATTTCTTGGAGTTAGAAAAATAACTAACCAGTAAGCCATAGTATGGAAAACTGCGAAAATGTAAGTTTTGAACAAACTGATCGCCGTTTCATACTGATGTTAATATGTTAATATTTTTACAAAAAATCGGATAGAACGGCAGTCCACTGTAACGAGTAAATTTTTCACCGTTATGAATTCTTGCTATAACGGACTTCTACTGTATTTTGATAATACATACAGTATTGTTTAAATGAACTTTCACACGATTTTTTCAGGACAAGACTGGACATAACATGAATGATATTCGTGTTTGAACTTTTAATATGTTTTATTGTATTGTTTTTAACCAGTTTCATGTTAGGGAGTAATGTTTTAAATAAGGTCTGTTAGATGCATGTGATTTTAATCTGTAAGCTGAATAAGAGAATATTATGGATTCTCGAAACATGTACTTTTATATATTTGATGTATTAGTAAATATACTAGACTTCGAATTGTATTGACAAGGCGGACCTTAAATAACTAATAACAGTGAATTAAGTCAATATGGACCATGGGTGGCCATTATGATCAAGATTATAGATAAAGAAGAGGGAAAGAAAGTTCCTTGAACACGTACTGAGATAAGACTCTCTTCTCAAACTATCATCGAAGGTAAAGTACTGGGAAAGAGACCCAGGGGACGAACAAGGATGTCACACATCAGGAGCTCAATCGGTGAGCTGGCATGTGGTTCATATAGCAACAAGAAGAGGCTAATAGAAGGTGGTCAGATGTGGCTACAGCGACAGCGCATTACCTTTAATAGATAATTATGATGATTTGTCTTTGCCTTACGTTTCTTCCGTTTTCCTGTACTTATCTGGCTTTTTTCTTATCCTTCTCTTATCCTACATCAAGACTGAAGCTCTGTCAAGCCCTTTGATAGTGCTGTTGCTCACCTTCCTGATGAGGCTGGGAAGCAGAAACCAGCTGGTTGGGAGCTGAGAAGAGGTGAATGTAGAAGAACTGGAATTGTTGAGGAGAGTGCCTCTGTATTTGAACGTATAAGCAATAAATTTCATGGTTAGACCTGTATTGATGGATATGACTTAGTTTTTACAAACTTTAGTTTATTCTTCCACCTAATCAATATATACCATAGTTTTACTATCTATTTGAAGACGGCAGTGTATGAAGCTTTGGAGATAGTCTTTGTCCTTATGTGTTTCCATGATTGTCCTCGTCTCCTCCCTCTTCCCACACTGACCTGTCATTGTCTTTGTCCTATTATACAGGGTGTATAATTTAAGACTTTGTAACAGAGTACCGAGGAATAGGAGCACAGAGAAGTGGTGACAGTGAGCGGGGGTAATTGTCTCAAAGACGCAGCTTGACTATACGTATAGAAACTAAACAAAACTGAACTCACCAGCTATATACTTGCTCAGGACAAACAAACAAATAAAAAAAATTAAAAAAAAAACTGAACTCACTGTTGAATGAGTCCGGTATGAAATGTAATAATTTTCTTGCATTACATGCTGACGAATGTCAAATACCAGTTTTCTGAGCTACTCTCCGAAGCAACTTACGCTGACTGACTTGCAGTCTTTTCTGTGTGAGAGCTGTTCTCCTTCACTGTTTGTTCTTATTAGTTACAGAACCAGTACTATGCCATGTGTGAATGGATTGTTGCACGTAACATTTTGATGGTAC
Organism: Anabrus simplex; assembly: GCF_040414725.1. Taxonomy (NCBI): domain Eukaryota; kingdom Metazoa; phylum Arthropoda; class Insecta; order Orthoptera; family Tettigoniidae; genus Anabrus; species Anabrus simplex. Next base: position 39,002,523 of record NC_090278.1, on the reverse strand, counting down.
TGTAGAACTGGGAAATTGTCTATGGAATTTTCGAAGGCACATTTTAACTGGTTTCTTCTTCTTGTGCAAATAACACTCGACCAGAAGTATCTCTGTGCTGTAGTATACTTAACCATCTCGATAATGTCCTCACAACACACCTTAAAAGTCCAGTAGTTACTAGGGAACTGCTCCATCAGCTATCAAGACTTCTTATCATGCCAAGCTGACAGAAGTCATATGATGAAGTAGCGAATATTTAAGAATAAACTTAAATACTATATTTAAGCGGTCTGCCTATTCAGTACATATATAATTTTTTAGATCTTCCCCTAAGGGACATCATCAGTCGGAATATTTCACAAATAAATCAGATATAATATCGCATAGATTGGTAAGACATAATTTAAAATACACTATCATGTACAAGGACATTGCAAACTTCACTAAAGTTCCAAGTCATGTTGTCAATCATATTGGTGTGAATTGTTCATAAAATTCTTGATGAAGAAGTCCATAAAAACTAAGAGTTACACTCATAAAATCGTAAAGTCATCATTGATGTTGAGTAAAATCCTTGAATTAAAATATTTCATGACAAAGGATCCTTATGATGTTTGGAAGTAATTCCTTATTTTATTTTAAATGTCCTTGAGTATGATAGTGTGTTTTAATTTATGTCTTACCAATCTATTAATGTGATTTTATATCTGAAGTATTTTGTGAAATATTCTAGCTAATGATGTCCGCTTAGGGGAAGAAACATGTTCTAGCTCTAATAAATTATATATGTATTGAATAGGCAGACCGCTTAAATACAATATTTAAATTTATTCTTAAATATTCGCTACTTGATTTTAACTTTACAAAGGTGAAAAATGAGAGTATCGTCCTAATTCAATACAATAAATATTCCGTCATTAGACGGAGTAAACAAATTCAAACATGTTTTGGCTCGTTTGAGCCATCTTCAGTGACAAATGAGGGGAGATTTTAAATAATTTACATAATATAAGTTGAAAAAAATGCTAAAAAACATAATGAAGGAGTAAATTATTTCAAATCTCCCCTCATTTTTCACTGAAGATGGCTCAAACGAGCCGAAACATGTTTGAATTTGTTTACTCCGTCTAATGACGGAATATTTATTGTATTGAATTAGGAGGATACTCTCATTTTTCACCTTTGTAAAGTGAAAACCGTCAATACGGAATGATTCTAATATCTTGTAACTTGATTTTAAAGTTGATACAGGTTTTTAACAAAAATGAAGCTGTTAAAGCTTGTTACTTGTAACAAGTCATATGATGCTCGCTTGGGAATTCCTACAGCCTGTGAGCAGAAGAGCAAAGTCTTAAATTATACTTCTTGTATGTGTTCCTTCCTTATTCCCCAACCCCTCTCTCTATCTCACTTGATTTCTCACTCATTTGTTCCTTTCCTATACTTATACTTGTACAGTGGATATAATATTTGATTGTAGTGTGTTGGTGAGAAGAGACTCTTTCTGCTCTTTTCAAATGGTTATCACATGATGGGTGAGGGAGAAAGGAACAAAACTGTAGTTCTGGGAAATATTAATACGCTCCAATTGTGCTAGGTTGATTGATCTGCATAGTTTTGTACAAAGGTGTTAGGGAAGTCCAGAACTCAAAGCAGGTAAGACAGACATTTGTTGCAGTTCCTGTACTGTAGCTGCATAAGTGTCTTGAAGGTCATTCATCTTCAACGCCTTACCCTCTTGCACTCAGAATGCTCACAGTGCTGATACGTTGGCTCTGTCCTATTTAGAGATTTTAGTCATTTGTGTGGCTGTTAAATGGTAACGGATGATCATGACAGTAATTTGAAAGCATTGAATTTGCATTTTACTCAACGGATATATACACCAGCCCTATGAAATAGTTTTATTTTTGACAAATGAAATCTGTTGACCGTGAATGTTTCTATTGTGGTCGTTCAAAGTTGTCATTGCGTGGATCTGTTTTTGGTTGGCTTACAAATACAACAGTTTGATCCTGCTATCAGTTTAGTTTAGAGTTTATTTTGTTTCTTTGGTATATTGTGTGTTTGCTGTACTTCCCAAACTATAATTATACATCTTCTCATTACTCCGTTATTGCATGTGCTTGTCATCTTTTTTCTCGTAATGGCTGGGCCATGTTCAAGGCTGAATGGTTCAGATATCCTTGAATTTTCAGATGATTTAGACAATAATGGTGACTTTTTTGTTGAAAGTGATTCCCGTTATGTGGGAAGTGACGATTTTACTCCCGAAGATTTTCACACAGTCACAGCTGCTCACCGTGCATCAGACCATGAAGAATCTGATGTCAATGACAGTTACGTGTACAATGAATTAACTTTGTGTCATATTTCATGAGTGAATTACAGCACACATCAGCACAAAATTAGGGGGATGGTGGATATATTTCACTCGTCAGCTAGTGAAATTCGCAGACATCTTATGGACGCATCATAGACAGTGTGTTGTTCATTGTAACTTGTTCTGTGCATTTGGTAACTGAAAGTTATACTTACTTCCTTTGGTCATTTCAAATGTTAAACACTTTTCTGTTTTCATGGTTTCTTTTCTTCCTTAAGTGTTTTGTAAATATGTATATATTGCTTAGTTATAATTAGCAGTAGTAGTAAGTGCTGTTAATATTGTTATTATTTGAATGTATTATATCATTTGTAATTGGAGAATTAATAACTCTGTTAATTATAAATAAATAAATCAAATCAGCTGATATAAAATTATTCAGAATTAAATGTTCTTTCAAGTTTAAGAGTAAAGTAGAAAGATGCAGTAATATCTGATCTTTCTGACATTGAAAACCATTATTTATTTTTCAAAAATTATTTTCAAAGTTTAATTTTTTTGGCTTTACTGATAATAATAATAATAATAATAATAATAATAATAATAATAATAATAATAATAATAATAATAATAATAATAATAATAATAATAATAATAATAACTTTAATAATAATAATAATAACTTTAATAATAATAATAATAACTTTAATAATAATAATAATAATTGGTTTGACCTACATTGAGCAAACCCCTGCATATAGGCTGAGTGCAAGAGGGTTTGTCTTATCCGGGAGGAGTCTCCCCACTCGCCAATCACATAAATTTTTATCTAAGATTGTACTGTTTTACATAAGTAAACAATTTGATCCTGCAGGAACATATCGATGCTATGAAGCCTGGTAGCGTAGTTGTGGATCTGGCTGCAGAAACAGGTGGCAACATCGAGACGACAAAACCTGGTGAAGTGTACGTGTATAATGACGTGACGCATGTTGGGTTGACAGACCTATCGAGCCGCCTGCCCACTCAGAGTTCGACACTGTACGGTAACAACATCTCCAAGTTCCTGCTAGCTGTAGGTGATGGCAAAAATCCTTATTTCAACATTGACCTCAAGGATGAAGTGGTGAGAGGTAGCATCGTCGTACATGAGGGTAAACTTATGTGGCCTCCTCCACCGCCTTCGGTGCCTGTCGGTGCTCCCGTGTCTGTTCCAGCCAAAGCCAAGCAGACTGAGGTGGAAGCCAAACCTCCAGACTACTTCAAGATCACAATGAACGATGCCCTGTTCTACACTGGAGGTGAGATTGAGTCTCTCGGTTTAGAGAGACAAAGTTTATGGATATGTCATGCAAAGGGATCAACAATCTATAGGAATAAACATCAAAGAAGTTTGGAAAAAGTTTCATAATCTATCGCAGTATGTGAAGGTTTCAGTGTGCTGTTCAGACATTCTCACTTTTCTTTTAGTGCTTCAAAGAGTGTTTTGTATGCATGTTTAACTTTCCTCTTCACCACTGCTGTTACTGCTGGCAGTCATTGTCTATACTCTAGTACAGTGGAATTCAAACTTTTTAGTTGGTGTGTCCTCAAAAATCCAATTATTTTACCGTTGTACCTGGAACTACGAGTATATTGTGATTATACCAGAAATAACAAATGATTGTTGCTGGATGCAAATATCTACTATCATCATCATCATCATCATCATCATCTTCCACAGCTTATCTCGCTTGCTCAGGGTTCCTGTATGCACTGAGGCATGAAAGGTGTGGCCAAAGATTTAAGGTCACATGCCCTTCCTTACACCAGGGAATTTTCAACTGAAAATCGCATCCCAGCAACATCAGAAATCAGACTACGGGTGCTGGGATGACAGGCAAGCAGCTAAACTGCTACACCACACTGTTCCCCAATAATAACAATAATGTATTGTACATGAGGCTGCCTGGCTGAGGCGGTAAAGGTGTGCTCGGTTCACCCGAAAGAACCTGGTTTCGAATCCCCATCAGGAAGTCGTAAAATTTAAGAAATCTGATTTTGACTTCCGGAGGTGCACTTGGCCCTGAGGTTCACTCAGCCTACACCAGAAATGAGTACCAGGTTAATTGCTGGGGGCAAAGGCAGCCGGACGTAGAACTAACCACTCTACACCACCAAGCGCCGAGGTTACGGATAGTGGAAGCCTTTACCTTCCACCCCTCCAAGGGCCTTCATGGCCTGTATGGAGATGTAATGTAATTGTATATTATATGGTCGCTGGGCATAGGAAAGCCCGTAACTCCTTCAGAGTAATGTTTACAGAAGAAGTCCAAAACTGAGCGGTCAGCAATGGCCGCAGAACTGTTCCTGTGATTCTCATTGCATAATGATAGCCCGATTATTCGACAGTTGGAGACTTCTGCCCATTCTCAGGCAATGCGGCGAGCCTTCGGATAGACAGAGAAACGTGGTTTTCTCATGAGTGAAATGACGAGGTTTTCATTGCCTAGCAACGATTTATACGAGTATTATTAATGCAACAATTACTATTGTGCTATATACACTGCTACTGAAAAAACTGGATCCAATGAGTGGATTTCAGAACAAAAAATTCAGCAAAAGCAATGCAGCATAAGAAAGCATTTTTCCATACCAGTTCAGTGGGAGTTACGAACTGACACATATTTTAGAATGAATAGTTCAGAAAGGGGGCTCTGTTTAATGACAGACAAAAACAGTAAATCAAAACAAGATTTTATTGAAAATGAGCAGGCTCACCGAAAACAGTTAGAAGCTACGATAAATTTGCAAACCCCTTGAGACGACCCCGCGTACCACTCTTTGAATACCACTGCTCTAGTACATAAAAAGTAGAGAGTTGTATGAAGACTTTTGGAGCTGATTTGAAGGTATCATCTGTTATCCAGAAAGTAATCTTTACAGCATTTTCACCTGGGTGGCTGTTACAAAAATCTTAATTTTTTTCATTGCTCTTTATATCATACTATAAAAGCATTCGATTTCAGTCTAGATCCATCTATTTCAACTAATTTATCTATATTTGATGGTTCAAATAGTAAATTCTGTCTACCTTTTTTTGTTAGTTTTCTTCAAAGTTTCTTCTTTGGTCAGTAGCTCAAGGGAGTGAATATTGTGTTCATACAGGTTCCTTCATTAACAAGGCCCACTGATATCGGATGTTTTGTCGCCATATACAGTTGTTGTAGCATTGCAGTTTCCATGGTGATCTCATACCCATACATGGACTTTGTCTGGTGTACATATAAAGGTAGATAGATAGATTTATTAACCACCAACAGGCTATTCCCAATTACAGATGGCGTACTACACCTGTAATCTATTTCTTACACCTAACTTATTATTTACATATAATTATATATTATTTACTTACCATATCCTTGGTGGATCAGTTTATCGTGGCCCTTAATTGTCCTCAGGAACCTCAGGTCTTGTTGGTGGTGCCCTCCATAATTGAATGAAAATATTGTTGTTAACTAAGTTTTAGATTAAAGAGTAAATTATTAAACTACTCATCTAACCGTTCAACAGCTGGGTTACACAATAATATAAAATAATAATATAAAATAATAATAATAATAATAATAGTAATAATAATAATAATAATAATAATAATAATGACCAACCAATCACTCTTGGTAGGGGCAAATTAGCAGTAGACTGCCTGGCATTTGCGGACAATCTGGCAATCTTAACTCGTGACGTTTCAACAGCCATAAACCAGATCGAACTCCTGAAAGAAACAGCGGAAAAAGTCGGCCTCCAAATATTGTTTGAAAAAACTGAATACATGACCTGCAGCAAAGAAGCCCCTAAATTCATGGAGACAAAATATGGCAAAATAAATCGGGTCCAGCAATTCAAATATCTTGGTGAAATAATTCAGGACAATGGAATAGAAACAAAAAATGGAAACTGCATATAGACTCACCCAAAATATCTATAACAAAAAGTGTCTCTCCAAGCATGCAAAACTAAGACACTATAATACAGTAATAAAACCAGAATGCCTCTATGGATCAGAGACACTAATTTTGAACAGAAAAACTGATCTAGAAAATATTCAGAAAAAGGAACGCAAGATCATTAGAAAAATTTTAGGCCCAAAACTTATAGATGAACAGTACCGCCTTAGAGGGAAACAGGAAATCAAACAATTTTCTAACATTCACAGCGACATCAGAAAACGCAGATTAAGATTCTTGGACATATAAAAAGGATGATCCCAGATAGACTTACCAAGCAAATAGTTGAATTTTATGAAAACCGAAGTAAAGCCAAAACGGACACAATAAAATGGATTGGCAAAATTAAAACAGATCTCAAACTGGCAGGAATTACACCTGAAGACATCCAAAGCCGGGTGATCTTCAGAGCCAAAGTTCATAAGTGGCAAGTTGACCAATAGGAGGAACCAAGGAAGAAGACCGGAACAACATGGTCTCAAGAGAGAAAAGAAGCACACAGCAAACGAATGAAGTAAGTGTGGGCACAAAGAAAGGCAAATGCCTGTCTCTAAGTACTTTGCGTAGTCCTAATGGGCTCATTCGCAAATAATAATAATAATAAAATAATAATAAATTTTATGAATTTATGAACACAGTAAAAACAGTAAAACAAAATCAAGGTTCATAGAAGCAGGGTACCAAACAACAGGTTGGGAAATATGACAACTACAAGATGGATGTGGAAAATGGCATGGACCCTACGAGGTTGATGGAGTATCTGTTGTGAATGAACAAGTAGTAGATGGTAATTTCCCTTGAATATTAAAAAAAAAATAACATAAACAAAACAAAATAATAAAGGGATGAACCAAAACACATCATAGAAAGAATTAAACAAACTCATTTATAAGATGAATGTGTTAACTGCGCCTGCAGATATGTGCTATGTACAAAGGAAAATTTTAAGTTACACTTAAGTATTCAATGATGCACACAAATTAGAAAAAAGAAATAACACAGAGGCACAGAAAACTTGTCACACTTCCAGGAAAGAGCATAGATTTTATGTGCGTATATTAAAAAATACAGAACTACTGGAGGCAAACCCAAGGAAAAGTTAAATTACATGTTAGTTTCAAGGTTAAAAAAAAAGAAAAGTGAATTGACTCCAAAAACAAAATTGCACGTGCTTAACTGAAAAGCTAAGTTATTTCGATAATCTTAATGGTGAACGTAAATCTTGAGGATAAACTCCAGTGCAAGAAAAGAAATAATTAAATTTAAATGAAGTTAATGTCCGAAATAAAATAAGAAGAAATAGTGCTCACCCCGAGACAGGTATCCCACGGCAGGACCGCATCCACTCTCTGGGATGGTCAAAAATCAAAGACTCAAAGACTACCTTGCTCCCACAGAAAGAGCGGATGAGATCGAAAAGCAGGAAATGGTACAGTCGCCAAAGTAACCACTCTGGATACGGAATTTATTCTTGACTTTCATATTCACCTATTCTATTTGAGCTTATTTTTACCAGTCAGAAGTCTCTTCATTCTTGATGATCCAGAAAATTCTTTTACGGAACAGGAAATATTTTTCTAAAACGGCACGGGTAGGTACACGCTGTTTCACAAGTTAGATACAAAAAGAAATTTCACAGATAAATAATACTTTTGACACAACACAAAAAAAATCCAAAACAGTTTTTTTAAAAAAAAAAGTTCAAAGGTCTAAACACAACGTAAATCATTTTTAAAGCAATAAATGAAGGAGTTTCCATTCTTTCCCCACTGCTGTCTTAAATCCTGCCACAATTATTATTGTTATTATTCATCATTAGGACCACTAAGGACCGCGAAACCTCAGGTTTTCATCCTTTCGGAGTGTGCTTTCTTCCATGCATCAGAATGGACATGTTTCAGTTGAGTTGCGACTTCTTCTTGATGAGCCTGTCTTGTTTGAGTTTGAGTGGTGCTCAGAGTTGAATGTCTGTTTCTGTGATTCCATACTTTGAAAGATCCTTATCGATCTCCATCAACCAAGGAGGAACCGTTTTGAGACTTCTAAAGTCGGATAACAAACATTTACAGATTCTCTCAGCTGACAATCTGAAGAGGTGACCGTAAAAAGTTGTCTTTCTTTTCCAGATTACACTTGATATCTTCTTGGTGTGGGTGTATATTTCTAAGTTGCTCCAAAGTCTGTAAACACCATCTTTTACGGCCTCATTGGACCAGTTCAGTCAATCGTTTTCTGGTCATCTTCTTCAATAGGTTTTCTTTCCTAATTGCCCAGTAGCTTTTCATTCATTCTGATCTTTACTGTCGTTCATCTGTAAATACTCTTTCCATTGTATGTCGTTTGTCTATTTTTGTTCAAATCTTATCTATGTTTTTCAGCTTCTTTAAATCTTCTGTTTTTTTTTTTTTGGGCAAGTCATCCAAAGTTTTTTCTAGTTCCTCCATATCCTCTTTAATTTCCTTAATTCATCCTACTTGTTGCTTCAGATTCCAGAGTTTCTCTATAATTTTTCATGGTAATCTGGTTTCTGGTGTCCTCATAATGTGACAAAAAAAGGATATCCTCTTCTTCCATATAGTATCTGTGATGGGTTCTAGTTCTCTGTACACCACTTCATTGGACACTATCCACCATTGTCCACCTTTTTAAATTTAAAAAAAAAAAAAAATTTATGCATGTCCTTGCTATTCTTCTTTCTACTTTTAGGATTTTGTTGATTTTGTTTCTCTGAGTGACTTTAAGAAGTTTCGCTTCCATACGTCACCTCTGGTTGAACCACCATCTTGTAATGTTTTAATTGTTTTGATTGACAGACATTTTTTGATATATGTAGAGCATGTACATTTTTGAGCTTTATTTATTATTATTATTTTTATTATTATTATTATTATTATTATTAATTCTTCAGATATTTCCTTATTTTCTGCAGGTATGACTGGTCTGCTTGCTGCGGGTATGATATCCCCCAGCTCATCATTTACTACGATGCTGACCACGTTCAGCTTGGCAAATATCGCAGGCTACCACACGGTATGGGGTGTGACTCCGGCTCTACACTCTCCTCTAATGTCTGTCACCAACGCCATCTCTGGTATCACTGCTGTGGGAGGAATGGTACTTATGGGTGGAGGACTCTTTCCACATACTACAACACAGGTGAGTACCAAAATCTCTCACAGTCTTATACTCTACAGAATGTACAATTTTGAGCTAATTACCTTGCTGTTCTGTGACTGACTGTGTTTTGCAGCCATCATTTTGCAATTCTGTAACATAATGAAGCAACTCGTCTTCCAGTTCAAGAAACTTACCAGTTTTTGGCCCTCTGAATGCCCTACGTTGTTGCAAGTGTAATGGACTAGTATAACTTGGAAACAATTCTCTAACCCATGGGTAAATAACGAAAATATCGAGCTTGATTATTATTATTATTATTATTATTATTATTATTTTATATATATATATATATATATATATATATGTATGGGGATTTACCGGTTACCTCCATCGGGTGCTTCCCATTGGAATTGGGGAAGCTCGCTGGCTCTGCCGCCAGCAGAGTCAGAGGGTAGTAGGGAAATAAAATACCACCGTGAAGAAAAAACTGGTCCCTTGCCAGGGTAACGGCGAAGACTGGTAAATGACCAGAAGCCAGAAAACATCTTGAGGCAACCTCTAGGGCTAACAACCCTAGTTGTAAAAGGATGGGTACCCGTCCAAAGCAAAGTCAAGTCAAAAAGCATGATGGCACAACATTTCAAAAAACATACCCCAGGGGGTAAATGTTCGGATAAATCCCTCGTCGTGAACGCCACGGCGCACGAGTCTCATTCGGATTCTGGGGGAGACTCGACATCATGCAAGAAACGAGTCGGAGCGTCTCGGTGTACCCCGAAGAGTCAAAAACTCAGGCCAAAATCTAAAACCTTTCTAGCAACTTTCACCATAAATTCACTTACACAAACTGGCAAGCTGAAAACCCTCACCAAAGCTCTTCACGAAAATCAGATATCCATAATGGCCCTACAGGAAACAAGGTACCCAGATGAAGAGATTTTTGAATCCGAAGGCTACCGATTTTTCAAGAGCAAAGCGCAAAGAGGAATCCTCAATGGAGCTGTGATGCTTGAAACCGCGTTTGCTGTTAGAACCAAGATCCTTAAATCGGTTGCAAATTTCGAACCTGTGAATGACAGATTGTCTATACTCACAATTAAATGTGCGAACAAAACCTACGCCCTAGTTAACGCACATGCTCCTACAAACGATAAGAACAAGTCTGATCCAGATGAAGTTGATAATTTCTGGGACCTACTGGATGAAAAATTAAACAAAATCCCCAAACACCATGTCAAGCTTCTTTTTGGTGACTTCAGTGCCCAACTAGGTCGTGAACAGAAGTACAAGAAAGTTATAGGAAATTACCCTGCTCACAAAAGAACCAATTCCAACGGCAAAAGACTGGTGTCCATTTGCGAAAATCACAACCTGCAGGTCATGTCGACCCACTTTCGCCATCTACCCAGAAAGCAAATGACTTGGCGTTCTCCCGTCCAAGCTCTCGGAGAGTTCCAAATTGATCACGTTGCAATCTCCAGGAGAAACAGCCCTGAGATTATGAATGTGAAGGTAAAGAAAGGCATCAATGTGGCCTCAGATCATTATATGTCTCTTATCAAATTCAAACCAATTCCCGCAAACACAAGGAAGACAACCAAACAGATCACACGCTTCGACAACGATAAACTTCGGCATAGGGTCGAGGAGTTCCAGGAGAAGGCTAGACCAAATGACTGTGACTTTAACAACGCCAAAAGTCTCCTTGTTGAGGCTGCCAAAGACGTTGCGGAAATCAAGAGAAGCAAAAAGCATGCCTGGTGGAATGGTACCTGCGAATCAGCCTTCCAAGAAAGACTCAATGCATGGAAACAGTACTACTGTACGAAATCAGAAAATGATTGGGAAACCTACAAAACCCAACGTGCCCAAGCAGCTAGGGTGTTCAGAACTGAGAAACGTAAATACGAAAAATCTCTCATTGAAAAGATAGAACAAAATTTTAGGAAGAATGAAAGCAGAGAGTACTACAGAGCCTTCAAAAGCAAACTCACTGGCTATAAACCACCATCTCTATGCTTTGAGCGAAAGGACGGCACAGTGGCGACGTCAAATGAAGAAAATTGCAGCATTCTGGCAGATTACTTCAAGAATTTACTTAATTGCTCTAAACCGCAAAGTGCCATTGAGACCAAGGAACCCTTACTCAGGTACCCAGATTCCAGACCACCCGACAGAGATGAAATCAAGCGCCACATTGCCCGTCTCAAAAATAATAAAGCCCCAGGTGAAGACTCAGTAGAAGCAGAACTATGGAAATATGCCCCAGAGGAATCACTTGATATCTTGCAAAAGCAAATAGAAGAAATTTGGAACAAGGAGACCCTACCCGAAGATTGGAAAATAGCTTTGATCCATCCACTACACAAAAAAGGCAGCATGAAGAACATCAACAACTACAGAGGAATATCTTTGCTACCCGTGACTTACAAAATTCTATCACTTGCCATCCTGGAGCGTTTGGAAGCACAAGTCGAACATCAAATAGGTGAATACCAAGGAGGGTTCAGAAAAGGTCGCTCAACAGCTGAACAGATCCAAAATCTAAAAACGATCATCATGTATTGCACACTAAGGTCAAAGCAGTATGTGTCTGTCTTTGTGGACTTTAAGAAAGCGTACGACTCCATTGACCGGGAAGTCCTGCTAAACATCTTAAATGAATTTGGAGTTGATTTGAAACTGCTGGCATTAATTAGAGCCACCCTGACCGATACAAAATCCAAGGTGAAGTTCCACGGATGTCTCTCGCATTCCTTTGACATCAAAACAGGAGTCCAACAGGGTGATGGTCTATCCCCGATACTCTTCAACTGTGTTCTTGAAAAGATCATCAGAACCTGGCGGGTGAGATTACAGGAAACCAACTACATTCCTTTGAGAATAGGAACCAAATCCAAGGGGATCGCAACGGACTGCTTAGCATTTGCCGATGATATTGCTGTTCTCTCAAACGACATAGAAACCGCTAGAGCTCAAGTTGAAATTTTAAAGGAAATTGCCGAACAAACTGGTTTGCAGATATTGTTTGAGAAAACAGAAGTAATGACTAACATCAAAGAGGCTCCACCAAAACTCCATACAAAATACGGGGACATCACCCGAGTAGACAAATTCAAATACCTGGGTGAGATATCATGAAAAATGGACTGGACAAAGAAGCACTTCAGGAGCGAGTACGCAAACTGGAAATAGCCTACCAAACATCCCGTACAATCTACAACAAAAAATGCCTTTCCCAAAACACCAAGATACGTCACTATGAAACAGTTCTGAAGCCAGTAGTTCTATATGCAGCCGAAACCCTGTCTCTAAATGCCAACAAAGGACTCCTTGAAGAACTGGAGAAAAGAGAATGCAAAATTGTGAGAGGAATCTTGGGATCAAAGTACAGAAATGGAATCCATCAAAAGAGATCCAACAAGGAAGTCTACAGCAAAATAGAGAAAATTACCGACACAATCAGAAAAAGACGGGCACGATTTTATGGTCATCTGAAAAGAATGGATGGAAGAAAGTTAACTAAAGAAATCTTTCACTTTTTTGATTCAAACCCCAAAACCACAATTCCCTGGTTTAGAAATACCAAAGAAGACCTGCAAATGCTACATATCTCAGCTGAAGACGCCCTTAACAGAGATCTCTTCCGCAAGAAAATATTGACGAACGGGTTAAACCGAGACGAGCAACTGAAGAGAAGACTCGTAGCCCCTTGGACAGAGGAGCGTAAGCAGGCCCACTCACAAAGAATGAGGGAAATTTGGGCTCTAAAGAAGGCCAAGTTAAGTCTTGTAGCATTTGACACTTAACTTGGCCTTCTTTAGAGCCCAAATTTCCCTCATTCTTTGTGAGTGGGCCTGCTTATGCTCCTCTGTTCTCTTCGGTTGCTCGTCTCGGTTTAGCCCATTCGTCAATATTTTCTTGCGGAAGCGATCTCTGTTTATGGCGTCTTCAGCTGAGATATGTAGCATTTGCAGGTCTTCTTTGGTATTTCTAAACCAGGGAATTGTGGTTTTGGAGTTTGAATCAAAAAAGTGAAAGAACTCCTTAGTTAATTTTCTTCCGTCCATTCTTTTCAGATGACCGTAAAATCGTGCCCGTCTTTTTCGGATTGTATCGATAATTTTCTCTATTTTGCTGTAGACTTCCTCATTGGATCTCTTTTGATGGATTCCATTTCTGTACTTTTATTATTATTATTATTATTATTATTATTATTATTATTATTATTATTATTATTATTAAAGTAGTTACGTACAGACTTTGTTTGGTATAAATCGTAACAAAACATGTGAGGTAATGTCATGACACGTCTGCTGTATGTATATTAATATGAGTTATGAGTTTATTTAATATAGAACACGCAATTAATAGTATATAATTTATTATTACCTGTAAATATGATGTATAAATCCAGTGTAATATTGTGCAACACACAGTAATAGCCCAGAACAATGCATCTTGCCATTAGAGAGTTACAGAACATTCGATCCATTTGTAAATAGGTTATTGGAGAGACTAGAAATTACGAGAGAACATGTTGTGTCATACTTTTCTAGAAGCCTGGCCAGGCAGTTAGGGTTGGGCAGACTGGAACATTCAGTTGTTCCGCAACATTAGGAGCTTGAGGCGGAGTGTTTTGGTACAGAGTGCCGCCACACGGGACACGGGACTGTAACTGCGTTGTAGAGAGAGAGCTTCGAGAGGCAACATGACATGCTCCGCGTCAGCTGGAATGTGCTGTGTCGAAGGCCGCACTAGGCAGACTAGTTGGCCTTGGCTGTGTGCAGTGGGCACATGGGACATGGGACTGTAACTGTGCAGTAGAGAGAACTTCGAGAGGCAACATTGCATGCTCCGCGCCAGCGGGAATATGCCTGTATCGAACATGCTGTGTGTAGTTATGGCCATGGCCAGCATGAAGCTGCACGGAGCGTGAACGAACAGGCGGAACACTGAAATCTGCGCCCAATAATCACGTTTAAAGGCGTTTAAAAGTAACTAATCCAAGGATACTTTCACCAGTTGAATGTATCGGCCGGTATTGTAATTAGGGCCAGGATAAAACTTCACGCCACGTGAAAAACCAGTTGGAAATCTGAAATATGCACCCAGAAATACCATGTCTAAATTGTTGTTTTTAGGATAAGAATGTTTTCATTCATTCTGAAATACACCTGTCATAATTACACTGGCAGTAAATGTGTTTACAAATGTCACAATGTTATTTTCACTAATTAAACATATACTCGCACAATTGAAGAAATATTCGTCAGTACCGGTACTCTATTTATGTACACAATATTCAAGCAGAACACTAAAATACTAATTAAACAGTATATACTATACAAGGAGAACATGAAAATAAAAATTACACTATATTATACCATACAAGGGGAACACGAAAATAAAAATTAAGTGAAACTACCGACAAATGTTAATCTTCCAATACTACACTTTAAATGGTGCTCAAAAAAGTTCATGGCATATTTGCATTCAGGAACATGATTTTAGAAACTTTGTCACTTTTTAGACGTGTACGGTTTTCTGTGATGGTCTGTCCCTGCTTTGAGAACACTCGTTCACAGCGAACTGATGTCGTCATAATGCAAAGTCTCTTCTTTATTAAGTCGTAGAGGGCTGGCAAGGTATCTTTGTTCTCATTCCACCATTGAAGTAGAATCACTAGCCTATGCAGAAGAGGCATATTTAAATACTTGTCCATCTATATGATACTTGCTGCTTTTGGATTAACAGTTCGAGCTTGAACGAGCTCTTCAACGGCTGCATCAAAGTTTTTCCATAATATGCTCGAAAATGATACTGTAGACCCATATGCCTGATTCTCATGTGATGAGGGCTCTTGTGTTCCACCTGATGTGTTAAAAGCTGTCTGTTCGTGTGCAGTGCCAATAACGGTAGCAGCATCATTAATAAGTTTTTCCTTTATTTCTTTAAGTTTGCTTTCATCCTTCATAAAACCATACGCCTTAAATCTTGGATCTAAAAGTGTTGCTTCCCACTTGTTGCAAATTTTACTTGTCAGTTCTTCATTTATCTTGCCAAGGAGTCGAAAAATGGCCGGGCTGTCATATTCCATCTCTCGCAGCTGTTGGTAATGAGTTCCAAGTTTTCTACTCATCAGTCCAATTTTTGAAAGGGTAATGTGCTTTTCACTGCCGACTTCCCTCGTCATTTCATCGAAGCATCGTAGAACTTCAACTGATTCTCAATTATGTACCAGTCTTCATTGTTTAAAACTTCCACAGAATTATTGTTCATTATTGCAAGAGTAATTTGTAGTGGTTCCTTAGTCTGAAATGACTCTATTCATCATCTCGTATGTCGAGTTCCACTGTGTTGGATAGTCCTGCTTTAGAATCAGAACAGGATAGCCCATCTGTTTTTGAGTGCTGTGAAGTTTCTCCAAGGATTGTGGGTTCCTTTTAAAGAATTCAATAATACGTTATACCTTCTCTCCCGTTGCTTTTATTTCTTCCAGGCTTGATTGTGCTACTAGATTCAAACTATGCGCCAAACACAGAACGTGCCACCAGTTGCACTTCTGAACCGCACTAACCATATTTGAAGCATTATTTGTTGTGCAGGCCACGATTTTGTCCTGAAGATCCCATTCTATTACCACTTTCTTGAGTTCCTCGGCAATGTTGTCTGCTGTGTGTCTTCCTTCAAACTTCGAGCAGGACAGAAGCTTTGAAAAAAGTGTGCCATCCCTTTTACATATGAAATGAGCGGTAACTACTATCTAGTTTTCATTTTTCAATGAAGTCCACCCATCTGTTGTGAGGGCTACATATGAAGCATTTTCTGACACGTTATCCTTGACATCTTGCAATGTTGTGTCATACAGTTTATTCAAGAGACTATTTGAAAGTGTTTTACGGCTTGGGAGACTATAATTAGGATTCAACATAGATAAAAACTTCTGAAACTCCTCAGCCTCAACTATATTGAAAGGTAAAAAAATCTTTTGCAATCCATTTCAACAACTGTTCGTCAAGTTTCTCTTTCTTAGCTGTTGACATAGGCCTGGATTAATAGGCTTGTATACTATTTTGTTTCAGTCTTTGTACCTTCCCTCTGCTTAATGGGCTTAATGTGCTTAACTCGAGTGTATGATGTAGTAGTAGTAGTAGTAGTAGTTTCCATTAGCAACACAGGATGATAGGTTTGTCCAGTTATTACTTGAACAGATGTGGCAGGCACAGGACTTGAAGCTTCAGTTGTTGCCTTTTCATCTTCTGAGTCATGATGCACTGATACAAACCTACTTTGATAAATGTCTGTTGTGAGATGTTTAAATCTGAAATGTCTCGTCATTGTGCCTGTTCAAGATCCCTTTGCACACAAAATAGAAAAACATATATTGCATTTCACTCTGTCGGGTTTTATTCTAGTAAAAAAGTCCCAAACAGGACTCTGGTGTGACGTCATGGAAAGTTTACAGTCTTTTGTATGGTATATATTCCTAGACTTCAATGAAAACACTCTTATAGAACAGTTGAACACAAAACAGATCACATTAAGTTATTCGCATGTACCGATTTACTACCGAAGGCCAGTAGTCGGTGCAACGGAACTCGCAGAACAAAGAGGATATGACAGAACACAGAACACTCCAACACGAGCAGCACGTGGCGGGACTGGCGGCGGCACGAGCATCCTGTACTTCCGTCTAGCACCTGACACTCAGGAGCCGTCATCGGGTCGCTGTCACTTGGTTCATGGTGCCGAACGCATCATGTCATCACAGCTCCCACTTACCTTTGATTACTTGCGAATCTTGAAGTGAAACCAATTATTTAATTCTAAAATAGTCAAGAATAACTTTGTGTGCCCAGTATGTTCTACCCGTACTTCCTTTTATTATAGACATGACTTTCTTTTCTTTCTTGTAGTGTACGCCGTCTCGAAGATCCTGTGCGAAAAGATGCTTTCAATCAGTAATCTGTCGCTTGCGGTAATGAGGTGAAGTTTGTTAAAACGTGGACTTGAGTTTTTTCTTTGAGAATTTTCAGTGAAATTATTACTTAAGCTACTGTATTATTTAATTCTAAAGTAGTTGTGAATAACTTGGTGGGCTCAGTATGTCATTATGTTCTACATCCTTTAATTATAGGAAAACTTGAATAGTCATTTGAAGACGAAACATTCAGGTGAAGAAGTGATACTTACAAGTCACGTCTTCACCTACAATATGACATGGCCCTCCATCATAACAATATAAATATGATAATATTAATATTTGTAAGTAGATGTAAGTAGATGTTTCATAATAATACTAGTGACTCAGTTTCTCTTTAAGATGTTAGAAATAATGAATGTGTACCAAGTAGCATTAGAACCGATTACAAACTGGGCACACGATAGCATTGTGAGCATTCAGTTATATCACTGAGCCTGTAATTCTGTTCACAATACATTCTGAACTCGAGGAAAGTGAAAATCATAAATTCTGAAAAGCTCAAGCAGAGGGAGAGTGTGCTGGCTAAATATCCTGCTACGACGATCATGCACAAACTTAGTCGATGATGGCTCCTGAATGTCAGGTGCATGAACAAAGTGCACACTGCCGGTATCTTTGTTCTCATTCCACCATTGAAGTAGAATCACTAGCCTATGCAGAAGAGGCATATTTAAATACTTGTCCATCTATATGATACTTGCTGCTTTTGGATTAACAGTTCGAGCTTGAACGAGCTCTTCAACGGCTGCATCAAAGTTTTTCCATAATATGCTCGAAAATGATACTGTAGACCCATATGCCTGATTCTCATGTGATGAGGGCTCTTGTGTTCCACCTGATGTGTTAAAAGCTGTCTGTTCGTGTGCAGTGCCAATAACGGTAGCAGCATCTCTCGGAAAAAGATAAATTTTTTGATTCCGGTATATATAAACTTACATGCTTTGAATGTAAGAATACATACATAGGACAATCTGGCCGCAATTTTAAAATTAGATATTTGGAACATGTGAATGCTGAAAAACATAGAAGATTCTCAGCAATGGGATCACACATGACTGCCACAGGTCATAAATTTACCAACATAGAACAAGACCTGACCATCATAAAAAAGTTAAAAAAGGGCAGCTTAATGAACACATATGAAGACCTGTACATTCATCTAGACCAACTTGTAAAGAAAAATGATAACCTTAATGAGGCTGTAGAATATAAGAATCCATTATATTATCAAATTCTAGTATATTTGAAAATGCTTGAGAAGGATCAAGAAAAAAGAATTGGAATTTCTCCACCTACATATAGCCCTACAACTTATTCCTCCTCAGTTGAAGCTATAGGTGACAGCAAGGAAATTCTTGACACACCTATATCCCCCGCTCCTCCACCTCCTCAGGTGCAAGAGCAAGGAAGAACGCATCATCAATATTACACCCGGCGCAAAACTGTGAAAGAATGACAGGAGTTACTGTTCCAAAGGAAAGCAGGCTTAATAAGATTTGACAACTAGGAATTAGTAGTTATATTTTCATCTATGTTAATAATATGAGCCGCACTGTGATATCAGGATTTCTTCATTTCGATAATTACTTATAAATTGTATAATTTTTAATTTATAAATTGATCTTTTTTCATGAATTATTAAGAAAAGAATATTTATTAGGACAATTTCTCTATGGAATATTGTACAAGTGTTTCCTTGACGACTGCTTTCTATTGTAGAAATAATTTATATATTTTCTCTTGAGTTTTGTTTGTTTTCATCTTGTCAATCTTATGTTAATTTTAAGGTCACTTCCTCTAAAGCATTACTTTGTCAATTTTATATATTTTTCATCTAAACAGTGTTATGTGGCTGAAGATGTTGATAATATACGAAACATGTACCACTTTTGACCATTAAAAATTGCCTTAAGCAATCATTGTATCGACTAGGTGGAAAATAAATAAATACTTAATTGTGAATCTATTGAAGTGCGATACGGACCATGAAGCTGATTTTATGTAGTCAGCTAGTAGGCGAAGGGGAAGGAGAGTGCGTAGTGGCACTTCTGACGGGATAGAAAGTCAATATCTTGGTCTCGCTTGAGAATGTTTTGAACAAGTGACACTCTGTGTTCCGGAACAGCGGAACATAACTGTGCACCGGCACAGTGTCCCGAAACAGGGACATAGTGCCCAACCCTGCAGGCAATCTATGTAAAGAGGCAGTTTTGGGAGTTGGGGTTTGAGTTGTTTAGCGAGTTAAGTTGTTAGTGAAAGTCGTTAATCGAGTATGTGAATTCATGTTGTGATTTTGTTGCGTTGGTAGTATGTTGACATGGTATTGTGGCAGTCCTCTTCTTCTTCTTCTTCTTCTTCTTCTTCTTCTTCTTCTTCTTCTTCTTCTTCTTCTTCTTCTTCTTCTTCTTCTTCTTCTTCTTCTTCTTCTTCTTCTTCTTCTTCTTCTTAGCAGTGTTTTGTTCAAGACGGCAGTTTGTTAGTGCAAGGATCATGTGTGTATAATGTGTATATAATTTGTAAATAAAACACATTTGACATCATTTCGTGTGTGCGTCTTTATGGTTACAACAACGTGTTCGGTTGGTGGTTTCTAGTGCAGCTTTCTGTTTATGCCAGTGAACATTAAACTCGGTCATACTGAATTCTCGACTGGCAGCTCTGTTACTATGTTCAACACATTTTATCACGTTGAGTTTAAACCCAGCCATGTAACTACCTCCTTTCTCCATAACTTAAAGATTGACCTACACAAGAAAACTTAACTGAGAAACAACAATGAAACGTGAAGACAGAATACTGGTACTTGTCGACAATACAACAGATGGATGATACCTAATATCGTGATCACTTGACTGCCTGGATAGGGAAACACTCCCAGTTGACATGATCAGCTCTGCCGGACAGGTAGCGATAAGCATATTGACAAAGAAGGAAGAGTGAGAGGGACTGCGTAGTGTGACTGGCTAGGAATGCAGCCTTGGGGCGGGAGAGTGTGAGTTAGTTATTTTTGTTACAACAGCTAGCCTCAACCATTCTGTAGGTAGAAAGAAATGCAGCTTCTTCTCGTGCTGTCAGGTTCAAAGTACTGTAACAGCAATTGGTACAGTCCCGATATTTAATGTAGGCACATCCACAGAATACCCAAAACTTTATTGCGTGTATGTACCACGTGTCTTTATGACGTCAGAAATTAATGCGAGTTATGTGCGGTGGTGAATTATATGCGGTGGCGAGTTATATGCAAGCAAATATGGTAATTAGTGCGAGGAACATCCATGGTCCTAGATTAGACCCCTGGACTATTCTTTAATTTACAGGATATTCTTTGGCTGAGTTTCTTTGATAAATTACATACTGTTCTTATCTCTTAGGTAGGAGCTGAAAAGTCATAGTAGTGGGTAAGATAATCCAAGGATACTTAAGTTTTTTAGGAGTACTGTATGTCGTGGTCAATGTTGTCAAAGGCCTTTTCGGAATTAGTAAATATTGCATTTATCTGGCCACCTCTATCAAGTTCTGTGGATATTGATTGCATAACATTTACGAGATTTGTTACTGTAGTCCATCTTGAAATAAATCCATGTTGGTGTTCTGATATTAAAGGTCTTGTATTGACTGTGAGTTTATGACATAATATAAATTTGAAGACTGTAGCTATAGCTGAAAGAATTGATATAGGTTGGTAGTTTTTTACAGATTACCAGATTTAAACACAAAACATATTCATACAGATGTTTTGAGAATTAAGTTATAAATGAAGAGGAGGGGATATTTCAGTACATCTTTGGAACCTTTTATAATATATGGCGGTATTTGATCTGGTCCCGTGGAACTCTTTGGCTTCAGCTTTTTTTAATGCTAGTTTAACATCCTCTATAGTAATGCTGTCAATGTGGATAATGCCAGTGACTGAATATTATATTGAGCTGTTCCTTGTGAATATACAGACTGAAAGTACATTGCAAATCCTTCTGTAATACTTGTATAATTATTTAATAGTTTAGAGTCTTATTCGTACATATTGTGACTATTGTTTTTCTTTTTTTCTTTTACCCGTATCCAAAAGCAATATCCTGCTGTATAGTTTTTATATAATCATTATATGAGGATTTAATTGCAGTCTTTATTTCAGACCTTCAAATTTTAAATTTCCTATTGTAATATCCTGAAAGGTGCTTTCATTTCGGGAAATATTCTTTCTCTTAATTTTTTGTTTTATGCCCGCTGAGAACCAAATTGGGTATGTCCTGACTTTCTACGAGCCATGTTTAGGAATAGTTTCACTTAATACTGCGTAAATTTTAGAATAAAGACAGGCCAGTGCTTTGTCTACATCACTGCAGTTGTACAAGTCATCCCAAGTAAGATCTTTCATTCCTGTGAACAAGTGTTCAAAATTAGCTTTTTAAAAATTATAAGTATTTTGAGTTTTCCTTTTGCAGTTTCTACAGTTTGGAGTCATCTGTATTTCTACTTCTAGGGCAGGGCGATGGGAGTCCTTAGGTAACAGCGGATCAGTGTTCCTTTTACAAGTTACATTCGTTGTCTGACTGACAAGTATTAAGCCCAAAGTTTTACTGTTACTGTTGGGAATGGAGTTATAGGAATTCTTATCGTATAAATTGAGGAAGTTTTCAGTTCTTGGGTTTGTCTTGTTAAATTTGAATAACTGTTGTAGGATATACAACACAGTATGTACAGATTTAAAAAATGTAGGCCTATGATTTAAAAATGAAGTCAAGATTTTGATTTTCTAAAAAAAGCCATATTTTTAAAATCTCAAAAATTTCATTAAAAAATTGTGTTGATATGATATGGAGTTATGCTGCACTGTTGTTTTATATTGTATGAAGTGATGCAAGGCATGGTAAAACTGGTAATAAAATTGGTTTTCGTCTTAAAACTTCAGAGAAGAGAAATTCAGGTTCCTAACTATAATTGTTCAAAACTTTCTCTTCCATTTCAGACTTTGGCAGCATCTGCAGCATTCATCTCTTTTATCAACATCTTTGGTGGCTTTCTAGTGACAAAGCGTATGTTGGATATGTTCAAACGGTGAGTCCATATGATCCCAGCTAAAAAAAAAATAAAGCGGTGTATTTCCGTTTAAGTGGTGAATTAGTGAGAGAAGAATTATTTTCAAATGTATGTATATTCATTTATTTCTAATGTTCTCATTAACAAAGCACAAGTTTTATAATAAGTTCTGTTTATATATTGTTTTATATCAAACAATTAAAGTGGAAGGATAGTTGTAAAATAATATTTTGCAGCTCCCATGAAAGATCTAGGATTTGCATATTGTTTTAGAGAACTTTCTCCTGGAAAAGAGTCATCCTCGTCTTCTGTATTTGGATAATTTAGTCAATACAAAGGCTGTGTATGCTTCATTGTCACGTAAAACTTTATGGAATACTGATGAGAGCAGAATCTAGACTCGCATTTGGATGTTGTCAACTCATGCACACGGGAACTAGCTAAATCAAAGAAATTAAATTCCGTGCTACATGTGTGGGTGCACTTCTAGCCGAGGCTGTTACCGTTTGTTGGTCAGTCAAAAGCTTTCATTTCATCTTCATATTATGCCTTCTTCCAACATCAATTGAAGCAACCACAACAGTAAGTGACGGCAAAATCTGACTGGGGAGTAATTAAGTGAAGTAAGAATCAAAGAACAAACTTGCAGTCCTTAACGGGGTAAAATGCGTGACATTTCATCTTCGGACTACATGGAACGACACAGGGAAAATCGTGAAACATAAGAAAATTCGGCAACGGTTGAAGCTAAGTTCCTGTATTGTCATTTCTTAGTGTTATGGCATGCATTAAGGTTATTTTTTGAAACAAGTCCTTATTGACTTCTGTTTCTGAATGCTGCATTGGTTCTGTGCAGCAACGTCACGCCATCGCTTGAAGAGCAGGTTGTCAGTGGGAGTTGCCTCTGTTGTTATTCTGTGTAGTGTAGTGCCGCCTCCAACGCAGTGAGATCCTCGCTATGAGACATATTTGGCACTGTCTCTACTAAAACTTCTTCCTCAACTATCTTCTGTTGATTCATTCAACATTTCAGTGATTGATGCATCTGTAAGTTCATACTGTTCATTAATCTTCATCCATTCGGTAACTTCAATTTCACTAGAATCTGACAAATTTGGCATGCCATCAACATCGGAGTTAATGTCATCAGACACAGCACTTCCTAAAATCTTCTTCCATGATTTTGTGAGTGTTTCTGGCTTAAATTCATCCCATGATTCTGCTAACCAGAGCAATATGTTTATCGTTATCTGTTTGAGGAAGTTTGTGATGTTTTCCTCACATTCTGTTGCTTCCAGGAGTGAATGTAGTAGGCGGAGCCAATTCTTTTCTTTAAGATATTCCAAAACTTCCTGATCCATAGGTTGTCTCAAACTTGTTACGTTACGGGGCAAAAATTAAGCATGAATTCCATCACATACTAGTTCCTACTCGTCTGGATGTGACTCTGCATTGTCCAGCAATGAAACTGCTTTAATAGGCAAACCCTTCTTTCTCAGAAACGTTGTCATTTCAGGGACTGCAGCAAATGCGGGTGATCTCAGTTGATGGGAGGCACAGTACGATGACATGGTGGGAATGAGCAGGGAATGAAATGCTGTATTGCAAAAAAGGAAAATTCAAACAATGCTCAGATTTAATGGAGCCTTGGATTTGTACTTAACATCGTGACTTAATGTCTTGTTGAGTTGTAAAAATTGTATTAAATTATGTTGTTTGGTTCTTGAGTTATACTTTTTTTATTTCTTTGTGATACTTGCAGAATGCTGAGTCAGTGAATTTAATTATCACCTGTAGACTGATCTATGTGGCATTCAGATTGATGATGATTGTATGGGGGTTAAAGTGTGAAATAATGTAGAAAGATAAATTAGTGGGTTTTCTGAGACTCAGAATATTTATATATTTTCTTATCTAGGCCAACAGATCCTCCCGAGTTCAACTATCTGTATGCCATCCCAGGTGGAACATTCCTTGGCCTGTACGGATTGGGAGCTTTGGCGGGATTTCCTGAGATTCACAACACGGCCTATCTGGTGTCCTCTCTGTGTTGTGTTGGTGCTCTGGCTGGCCTCAGCTCACAGAAGACTTCTAGACTTGGAAATTCTCTGGGCATGGTGAGTCTGAAAGTCAAATTGAGTATGTACATGTATTTTTACTAATGTCAGATTAATAATGTTATAGTGATTTGATTCTGGAAATCTAGAGCCTTATTTCCCAAATATATAGTTGAACTCGGTTATAACCACCAAGTTTAGTGTAACACCTTGGTTGATACAGATGAACAACATTTTTTAAACAGTATTTAATGTATTTAACCCTTTTGATGCGAGGCTGTAATGTGTTGGTGGTTGCACTAAGAATACCAAGACCATTATAATGAAAATGCACGCGCTAAGGAGAAACATTCTCCTGCTTATATTTTTGGAGGTAAATCCATGTCATTTTTCTTTTTCATAGCACACTAGAGAACATTTGAGCGTGATTGCAATAGTTTTACGGGCTGACGCGGCCGGTCCACCAGTGCTACGCCCGTCTATAGATGGTGCGCGAGAATTTTAATTTTTTTGAATTTCCCGGTTCACTTTCGAGTGCTAATTTGATCTCTGACATGTTCTAGAATCTGTTAGGCATTATGTAGAACTAACTGATCAGAGATTATAGCTTCGGGAAGTAAGTTACAGAGCTTTTTGTAACGTCTGTGAAGTTCATCTGTGATGTAAACAAACATGGCGGAACAACAATTTATTTGCTCTTTCAGCGATGTTATTTCGGATCACAGAATCTTTCAGTTATTAACCACAGCGGAAAGTGATGATGGATATAATCATTTTAAGGAATTGTTAAGCGATTTTTAAAGTGAGTGTGATAGAGAGAGTGCTGAAAATATTGTATGTGAGAGAGAAACAGAGCCTCCTTCTAAACTTAAGAAAAAAAAAACCACGGTGAGTACAAAAGCTATTTTATCGCTAATTTCGTGGCGGATGGATTACTTTTCTTCACCAGAGTTTCAGGTAACTGTGACAGGCTCTGAGGGCCAAGTAGTGTTTGATGAAAACCCGAAAACCAGAGTTTCAGGTAACTGTGACAGGCTCTGAGGGCCAAGTAGTGTTTAATGAAAACCCGAAAATCATTGATTTTTTAGAAACTTTTGTGCTAGTGGAGTTGGTGCAGATAATTGAACAAATCGGCTTCTACAAATTTTTTTTACATATGAATGAAAAACTCAGCACTGAGGTGCCAAACAGTCAACTCAGCACTTAAAAGGTTAAAAGTGAATGGAATTTTTATTATTTTTTGAAAAACTTAAATTTCAAAATTTGACCTAATTTTACATTTATAGTGTATAGTGTATTTTTATCATTGGTGTGATACCTTTGTGAGAATATTCAGCTAATTTTGATAAACTAATGTTTTATGCAATTCTTGTTAGTACTTTTTGAAAATTACACATTTTGACAAAATTATTCACACACAAGCTCTTCTTATCTTTGAACTCTTATCAGTCGATAAATTATTCTCTAATGAATTACTTAATGTTGAAACATTGCATATTTTTATAATCTCTTATGTACTTATCCATATTTACACTATTCAAGGTAAATAAGTGAACGTATAAAACAAGTGAGATATCAAGCAAGTGACACGAAGTCTCAGAGTGCAGGGCTACCATGTGTGAAACTTACAATGCGTCGAAATAAAGCTTTTATAAAACTTCACTGATATCTATATTATATGATATCGATATTTCCAGAGAATAAATGCTTCAGTCTTTCCGGCAGTATTACTTATGCTGCCATTGTGCAGCAAGAAGTGAAGATATAGGCGAAAGAAGCACGTGGCTGACAGATCGGGTCCCAGCATTTTTAGCAGCAGCTTGCATGGCCGATACATCGACCACCTGGCACTATAAGTGTTAATTATATTCTTTAATTATTTATGTATTTATTCTTCGTAGTGAGCGGGGTGACTGCGTGTTAAGGTGCTGCAAGCTCTGCATTCAAGGTTTAAATTCCACTGCCAGCTACCCTGAGAGTAAGTGGTTTTCTGTAGTCTCCCATTTTTACTTCTAGGCAAATGCTGGGACAGTTCCTATTCATAGGCCACAGCTAATTCGTCCCACCTCCTTATCCACTTCGTTCACAATCATTCATTTCACCTTCGTTAGCTCCTCAACTGAAGTTCCTTTTCCCCTGACCTTCCATAGATGCTGTAAAGGTTTATGGTAAATAAATAATGAATGAATGAATGAAGTTAGTTTCCGGAAGAACTTTGGCCATAAACAAACGTGCCCTTTAATTTCACTGCACCTTAACCTTGACTCTGTATCAGGAAACTGAACTGAGGCGGTGGACATACGTTCTTCTTATTTTTTTCTTAGTCTTTTTCCCAGTGAGCTGGGATAGTCCTTTCTGGTTGCTCTCCTCCATTATCTCCTGTTCTGGATCTTATTCTCGGGAATTTGTGATTTCTGTACATCCATCATAACTTGAGCTTTCCATCTCATGTTTTGTCATCCTAGTACTGGCTCGCCTTCTTCTGTCAGTTGGTTGACTCTCTGCACAACATATCCCTCAGGTCTCCTTTCCAGATGGCCATACCATCTCAGATTCTTTCTTGAAGCTTTCCCTCTAATGGAGTCGCTCTGAAAGACTCTTACTCTGAGCGAATTGGCCGTGCAGTTAGGGTTGCGTAGTGGTGAGCTTGCATTTAGGAGATGGTGGGTTTGAATCTCACTGTTGGCAGCCCTGAAGATGGTTTTCTGTGGTTTCCCAGCTTCACACCAGACAAATGCTGAGGTTGTACCATAATTAAGGCCATGGTCACTACCTTCCCACCCGTCCGTCGCCAAAAACCTTCGGTGTGTTAGTGATGTTAAACCATTAGGTAAAAAAAAAAAAAAACCCAAACCCTGATACATCTCATTCTATCCAAGATCCCATTGTAGCATTCACATTACAGCCACTTTTTCAGTGTGGACTCAGTTAATATTACCTATAAGTTTTCCAATGTGTCACAGTATAAAATGTAACTCTTTGAATACTGTAACATACCTATAAAAATTGAATTATAATTGTTCATTTTTTACAGGTATATTACAGTGTTCTAATGGTTGCCTGATGTTCAGAACCAAATAATTAGGCTAGAGAAACCATCATTTTGTATATCTTACCCTTAAGGTATAAAGGCATCTTCCTGTTGAATAAAACACCTGCCACTGCCTACCGTTTTGTCTTTATTACTATTATTAACTAACTAGTATACCTGTGCTTCGCTATGAATTTCTACATTGTATGCAGAATTGTAGATGAAGTCGTGTGCACGTTGAATAAGATTTTACTAAATTGCATAAGAACTTAGGTATTAAAAAAACTAAAATTTTGGCACCTTTCCCTAAACTACATTTCATCCACCGTGAATAAAGTTGCTTATAGCCTAGACTGTAGTCCCTTATTACCTGACATTACATACTGATTTTCATTAATTCAGTTCACCCATTTTCTCATGGCTCAGCATTGATATGGACTTAGCAACAAAAATTGAAATTCATGAATATCTCTGTAATCGTAGCCGATATGGTAAAAATGTGTAAGATATAAATGATCGGAAATTTAATTTTATATAACTTTTGTCATGTAGTATCGATAGGACCAATAATAACATAGACTTTTGAGCAATGAATTTTAAGCCTTCCCCTAAACTATCATTTCACTCAGCGTGAATAAGATTATTTACAGCCTAGGTTGCAGTGCCCTATTTCCTGACTTTACATACTGAGTTTCATTAACTTCTCTTCTTCCCTTTTTTGTGTTGCTCGTACAGACAGACAGACAGACAGACATAGATGACGGAAAATTAAAAAGTGCATTTCCTTGTTTCTGTGGACATGACAAATACAGAAATACCATTCTTTTTAAATTCTGAGCAATGTACAGACAAAACTCTTATTTTGTATATGTTGTTGTTTGAGTCATCAGTCCATAGACTAGTTTGATGCAGCCCTCCATGCCACCCTATCCTGTGCTAACCTTTTCATTTCTACGTAACTACTGCATCCTACATCTGCTCTAATCTGCTTGTCATATTCATACCTTGGTCTACCCCTACCGTTCTTACCACCTACACTTCCTTCAAAAACCAACTGAACAAGTCCTGGGTGTCTTAAGATGTGTCCTATCATTCTATCTCATCTTCTTGTCAAATTTAGCCAAATCGATCTCCTCTCGCCAATTCGATTCAGTATCTCTTCATTTGTGATTCGATCTATCCATCTCACCCTCAGCATTCTTCTGTAACACCACATTTCAAAAGCTTCTATTCTCTTTCTTTCTGAGCTAGTTATCGTCCATGTTTTACTTCCATACAATGCCATGCTTCACATGAAAGTCTTCAAAAACATCTTTTTAATTCCTATATCAATGTTTGAAGTGAGCAAATTTCTTTTCTTAAGAAAGCTCTTCCTTGCTTGTGCTAGTCTGCATTTTATGTCCTCCTTGATTTCTGCCATCGTTAGCTATTTTACTACCCAAGTAACAATATTCATCTACTTCCTTTAAGACTTCATCTCCTAATTTAATATTTCCTGCATCACCTGCCGTCGTTCGACTGCACTCCATTACTTTTGTTTTGGACTTATTTATTTTCATCTTGTACTCCTTACCCAAGACTTCGTCCATACCATTCAGCAACTTCTCGAGATCTTCTGCAGTAAAGTCAAAGAAATATTAAAGTTTATTTATTTCACCTATTCAATACATAAAAAGTGATTTTAATTAAGAATTAAAATCTGTGAATAAAATTATAGGGACATGTTTTGCCCTTTATTTAAGGGCATCTTCAGCCTTAATCTCAATCTGAAAAATAAAAAGTCAGGATCCTGATTGTTCTTAATTGTGGTTGATTAAAAAAAAAAAAATTACAAATGAATGTGAGGATGATGTAGGAAATATGAGCAAGATGGTTGACAGTAGTTAAGATATTCTTAAAGTCTTACAGACAAATAGTCGTAATTTATACACTTTCTTTAATGTCCTTGTCTAAAAATGTGGTAACAAGTTGCATATTGGTAGTTCTATAAGAATACAGATTGCTATGTTGAATCTTGTAAAGCGGTGCCCTGTGTTGGTTGAGGGCGTTAGAGAAAAGTATTGAATAGTGGAACAAATAAACTTTAATATTTCTTTGACTTTATAGTACAATTCAATACGGACCAAAATATGAGAATTATAACATGTAATCTTCTGCTGTCTCAGATAAAATAACAATATCTCGGCAAATCTCAAGGTTTTGATTTCCTCTCCTTGGATTGTGATTCCTTCTCCAAATTTTTCTTTGATTTCCTTTACTGCCCGTTCTATGTAAACATTGAAAAGGAGGGGGGACAAACTTCAGCCTTGCCTCACTCCTTTCTGGATTGCTGCTTCTTTTTCAAAGCCCTCGATTCTGATCACTGCAGACTGATATTTATACAGATTGTAGATAATTCTTCGTTCTCGGTATCTGATCCCAATCACCGTCAGAATCTTATCGAATGCCTTTTCTAGATCTACGAATGCCATGTACGTGGGCTTGTCCTTCTCGATTCGATCCTCTAAAATCAGACGTAAAGTCAGGATTGCTTCACGTGTTCCTACATTTCTTCTGAAGCCAAACTGATCTTCTCCCAACTCAGCTTCAACTTGTTTTTCCATTCTTCTGTAAATATTACGTGTTACAATTTTGCAGGCATGAGATACTAAACTAATGGTGCGATAGTTTTCACACCTGTCAGCACCGGCTTTCTTGGAAATAGGTATAACAATATTCTGTCGAAAATCGGATGGGACTTCTCCTGTCTCATACATCTTACACACTAAATGGAATAACCTTGCCATGCTGGTTTTTCCTAAGGCATTCAGTAATTCAGAGGGAATGTCATCAATTCCAGGTGCCTTGTTCCTATTTAGGTCTATCACAGCTCTGTCAAACTCTGACTTCAAAATTGGGTCTCCCTTTTCATCAGCATCAACAGCCTCTTCTTGTTCCAGAACCAAATTATCTACATCTTCACCTTGATACAACTGTTGGATATGTTCCTGCCATCTTTCTTCTTTGCCTTCTTTCCCTAAACGTGGCTTTCCATCTGAGCTCTTAATATTCATACACCTAGATTTCCTTTCTCCAAAGGTTTCTTTGATTTTACTGTATGCAGCATCTATCTTTCCTAGGACCATACAACCTTCGACATCCTTGCACTTCTCCTTCAGCCAGTCTTCCTTAGCTACCTTGCACTTTCTATCCACTTGATTTTTTAATCGCCTGTATTCTTTTCCGCCCTCTTCATTTCTAGCATTCTTGTATTTTCGTCATTCATCAATCGGGTCTACTATCTCCTGAGTTACCCGCTGATTCTTAGTTGATCCTTTCTTCCTTCCTAACATTTCTTCAGCAGGCCTGCTGACTTCATTTTTCATGACTATCCACTCTTCCTCTATTGTGTTTCCTTCAGCCTTTCCATTTAGTCCTTTTGCAACATGTTCCTTGAAACAATCCCTCACGCTCTTTTCTTCCAACTTGTCTAGATTCCTTTCTTCAATTTCTTCAGCTTAAGATGGCATTTTATGACCAAAAATTGTGGTCAGAGTCCACGTCTGCTCCTGGGAAAGTTTTGCAATCCAACACCTGGTTTCTGAATCTCTGCCTAACCCTAATGAAGTTTATTTGATACCTTCCAATTTTCTCCAGGTCTCGTCCACGTATAAAGCCGTCATTTGTGGTGTTTGAACCAAGTATTGGCAAGGACTAAATTATGATCAGTGCAGAATTCAACCAACCGACTTCCTCTTTCGTTCCTTTGTCCCAATCCGAATTCTCCTACTGTATTACCTTCTCTTCTTTGGCCTACCACTGCATTCCAGTCTCCCATCACAATTAGATTCTCGTCACCTTTTACATATTGTATTAAATCTTCTATCTCTTCATATGTTCTTTCGATTTCCTTATCATCCGCTGAGCTAGTAGGCATATAGACCTGCACTATTGTGGTGGGCATTGGTTTGGTTTCTGTCTTGACGACAATAATTCTTTCACTATGCTGGTCGTAGTAGCTTACCTGCTGCCCTATTTTCTTATTCATTATTAAACCAACTCCTGCATTTCCTCTGTTTGATTTTGTGTTGATAATTCGGTAGTCGCCTGACCAATAATCTTGTTCTTCCTGCCAACGTACTTCACTCATACCAACTATATCTAACTTTAGTCTACCTATCTCCCTTTTCAGATTCTCTAATCTACCACAACGATTCAAACTTCTAACATTCCACGCTCCGACTTGCAGAATGTCAGTATCGATCTTCCTGATGATCGCCCCGAATGGGGGACTAGTTTACCTCCGGAATATTTTACCCGGGAGGAAGCCATCATCACGACATCATTCATACAGAGAGAACTGCATGTCCTCGGGAGTTAGTTATGGCTGTAGTTTCCCCGTTGCTTTCAGCCGTGTAGCATATCAGGCATATCAGTCAATCATTTAGACTGCCGCCCTTGCAACTTCCAAAAGGCTGCTACCCCCCTTTCGATGAACAATTCCTTAGTCTGGTCTCTCAACAGATACCCATCCGATATGGTTGCACCTGCGGCTCGGCTATCTGCTTCATTGGGACACGCAAGTCTCCTCACCGCGGCAAGGTCACATTGTTCGCAAGGCAGGGTTTTATATATATAGATGTTAATATTAATGGCGAAATTAGGGCTCCTGGCAGTCTCTTATATTGAACCATAATATAAAAATAAAATTATGATTTATTAAGAAAAAAAAATACAAATGAAACTAAGCTATAATAATAATAATAATAATAATCTTATATTACAAATGCAGCTTAATTAATTTAACTACTGTAAGTATATTGCGCGAACCTGCTGTGCTTGCGTAACTGGGGGGGGGGGGAGAGATGATACTCCCACGTCGCGCGTTCCAGGTGGTGAATAGGGGGGTCCTAACCGGCTTGTTGGTGGACTTCAGCGAAATAAAATAGCTTCGCAGACCACACACAAACCCCTGTGGGTGGGAGACGCAGACGAAGAATACATCTCCAGTATTCCCTGCCTGTCGTAAGTGCCAACTTAAAGGGGTGACCAAGGGATGATTGAGATTTCTTGTAATTAGTACCATCACGCAGGAAACACCATGGGTTGCCTTTACTTGCGAGTAGTACCACTATGTTAGGTACACAATAGGTTTGTGATTAGTAACAACAGAGGATGAATCAGTATGGGTTTTACAGTACCTGTGATTAGTATCTGCTGTGTGAAGAACACCACGGGAATACCGGCGTCCGTGATTAGTACACCTATGTTAGGAACACCATGGGTTTGCGTTGCCTATGAGTGGCACTATTATGTGAGAAACACCACAGGTCTGCGTTACCTCTGCGATGTACAATACTTGTGAATAGTACCATAATATGTGGAACACCATGAGTCTGTGCTATTTTTTATTAGTATTGCAACATGAGAAGTACCATGGTTCTACTTTACTAGCAATAATTGAAACTAAGCTATAATAATAATCTTATATTACAAATGCAGCTTAATTAATTTGTCGGCGGACTTCAGCGAAATAAAATAGCTTCGCGGACAACACACAACCCCCTGTGGGTGGGGAACGCAGGTGAAGAGGCCGTTGACCTGGATTTTGGACCCCTTTAGACAACAAGCATCATCGATTTAGGATGGTGCTTTGTAAGGAGTCCCTTGGTCAGTAATGCTATTGTTTTAAGATACTGTAGTTTCTGGGAAGGTGGGGCGTTGTGGGTCAGATTCACTGATTAATGTTCATAATCACTGTTCATCATAGTCTTTTTGAATTCTAGTCAGTGGATTGATTTTGGAATTATTTTAAACTTTCAATATTGTGAGTTGGATCTGCTGATTATTTTAAATTCATATTCATCCATTCATTCTTCATCATCATTTTAAGAATTCTGGTCAGTGGATGAATTTGGGGTTTTTAAATTGTCATTACATTTTATCTCATTTTGTACCATTAACGGCCGTTGACCTAGATGTTACGCCCCTTTTAAATAATAATAATAATAATAATAATAATAATAATAATAATAATAATAATAATAATAATAATAATAATAATAATCTTCTTCTTCTTCTTCTTCTTCTTCTTCTTCTTCTTCTTCTTCTTCTTCTTCTTCTTCTTCTTCTTCTTCTGTGTTTTTATGTTTGTTCTAATCTATTCTTTTTATTGCTCCCTCTTACTGTTATGTTTATCCTACATGTAACTGGTGCCATTAAATGATGATTTACTTGAGCATCGGTGTCTTTCACCTAGATTGGTGTGAGTGGTGGTATTGCTGCAACGTTGGGTCACATGGGACCCAGTCCAACAGTTGTGTTGCAGATGTTGTCAGCTATGGCTGCTGGTGGAGTTATTGGCACCACTATTGCCAAGAAGATTCAGATTACAGACCTGCCTCAGTTGGTTGCTGGATTCCACAGGTAAATATCCGTCTTTTCTTATTTGTTTTTGTTATCAGTGGATGCTGAAGACTTCTTCAGTGATCTTATGAATCAAAATAAAGTTACAGTCGATGTCCTCCTTAGCTAAACAGTCAGTGCAGTGGTCTTCGGTTCGGACGGCCCCAGGTTCAATTCCTGGCTGGATTGGGGAATCTAACTGCGTATGAGTTTCTTAACGTGGAATGGAAGCTGTACAGAAGATGCAAGAAGCAGAATATGTATGGGGAAAGAAGCTTTCAGAAAGTTGAGATGGCTTTTGACCTCTATAACACATTCCCTATTAGTTTATGTGGAGTGTTTTATGTGGAGTGTGGTGTTGCACGGAGCTGAAACATGGACATTAAAAAAATGATACAAAGTATTTGGAAACTTTTGAAATGTGGTTGTGGAGAAGAATGGAAAATGTGAAGTGGAAATTGAGAAATGGTGAAGGGCTAAGAAGAGTAGGAGAGAATAGACACCTGATGAAAATATCCGGTTTGGGTCACATACTATGTAGAAATTGTCTTCAACAGAGAGTGATAGAAGAAGAAGAAGAAGAAGAAGATTAATTTATAATATATGGTTTAGTTTAAGGTCGAGCTCCCACCCAACTGACATAGCACGTGATGTGCAAATGGAGAGCTTCACTTTAAACCAATATAAATAAATGCACCAGCACAAACTGGACATGCCACATCACAGTCAGGCGAATGTAGCCATGTGTTTCATCCATGTTGGTGGCTTTAAAAAAAAAAATTGTTCGGGGCGTGGGGCGTTGACCCGACTACTTGGACCGTATGTGAGTAACCTGCGTGTATTTTGTAAATGGCGGAAGTGTAAAGTGTTGAATGTGAGGAAAGGAATGTTAAGGATGACACAAACGCCCAGTCCCCAGGCCAGGGATATTAATCATTTACAATTGAAAATCCCTGACCTGACCGGGAATCGATCCCGGGGCCGCCGGGTGACAGGTGGACGCTTGCCCCCTACACCGCGGGGCCGGACAAGTTGGTGGCTAGTCGTGAGAATTTCTCATCTATATATATAAAATCAGAGTTTTGTCTGTACATTGCTCAGAATTTAAAAAGAATGGTATTTCTATATTCGTCGTGTCCACAGTAACAAGGAAATGCACTTTTTAATTTTCTCTGTAAGTACGCTCATCACAAGAAAAGGGCTGAAGAGAATTGAATGAAAATCGGTATGTAAAGTCGGAGAATGAAGCTCTACAATCTAGGTTATAAATAATTTTATTCACGCTGAGTGAAATGGTAATTTAGGGGAAGGCCTAAAATTATTATTATTTTTTTTTTTTTGGCTAGTTGCTTTACGTCGCACCGACACAGATAGGTCTTATGGCGACGGTGGGACAGGGAAGGGCTGGGAGTGGGAAGGAAGCGGCCTTGGCCTTAATTAAGGTACAGCCCCAGCATTTGCCTGGTGTGAAAATGGGGAAACCACGGAAAACCATCTTCAGGGCTCCCGACAGTGGGGTTCGAACCTACCATCTCCCGAATACTGGATACTGGCCGCACTTAAGTGACTGCAGCTATCAAGCTCGGTTTAAATATTATTAGTGGTCCTATTGATAAATACTACATAACTCAAGTTATATAGAATTATCTTTCTTTTATACTGGAAGGAAGAGATCATATTGAAATCAGCAATAATACAAAACAATATTAAATTGCAAAAGGATACAAAGAGCGAGGAAGCAAGTAAGTCACAACAAGCCACTGACAGGGAGAGGTATGTCCACTTATGTTCCTCAGAATCTGGGGAACAATATGAGGGATGCACATGCTAAGTAATTATCCCATCAACGACGGGTACTTCAGCTAGTTTGTTTCTAGAGGTCACAGTAAACTTAAATATGCAAGACGATGATCCAGACTTAATTTTGTCAACCTTCCTTCTGTCTCACTTCTTGTACTTGGTGCACAAAATAATGGCTCATGAGATCTTCTGTTTGGGTTTATCTGTCCAATTGTTGTTGTTGGTGTTGGTGTTGGTGTTGGTGGTGTTGTTGTTGTTGTTGTTATCATCTTCCATTTTGTGTATGGACCCAGTCACCTCTGATATTCAGTCATCATGCACATGTCCCCCTGTTGGTGGGGGCATTATAATAACACCCACGGTATCCCCTGCCTGTCGTAAGAGGGAACTAAAAGGGGCCTCAGGGGCTCTGAACTTTAGAGCGTAGGTTGGCTACCATGAGGCCCTTAGCTGAGTTCTGGCTTTGTTTCCACTTACTTGTGCCAGTCGAGTTTGCTGTATTTACAAAAGAGATGGAATTTGTAATTATATTAACTTTTGCCCCGTTGTTTTACTTCATGCTGGGGAGCACTTTGGTGACCACTGCTGAAGAGGTTTATGAGGGGGTGTGGAGGGAATCATTTATCAGAGGAAAAATGGCTTAATTACTGTAATACAATAGAACCCCTATTTAACGTTTTTACAGGGACCTGATTTTTTTAAACCTTGAATGGGGGTTTACCTTAAATTGAGGTTTCCAGAGATCTTTGCCTGTATTAACAGAAGTTGTACCATCATACATTATTTACACAGTGACAGCAATAAAACAGGGAGATATCTACCCTACACACTGTACTGTAGTTACGGTTTGTGCTTCATTTTGACAGATTTTTTTCGGTGAATGCAGAACTGCTTCGGTTTAAGGTTGTTCTTATAACATTATATATGATTTTCCATAAAAGGCGGGAAAGATACCAAACTCGCACAAAAACATTAAAATCGGTATGCAACAGCAATCGGTTTGTTTAAACATTTTTGCAGATGTTTTTCAAGCAGCGGGTTATTCATTAGCACATATTTTCATTCTTTTTAAGTGTAAAGCATCACTCCAGAGGCTTGTGGCAAACATTTCCATTTTCTTACTTCAAATGGCATCGCCTAATCTAGGTTTATCGTGCACGTATTATGAAAACATATTTCAAGCTCCCTGTAGAATAGTGATAATATTTTCACTATAAATTTACACGAAAACAGCCTTTCTGAAATTTAGCAAGACACAAAAGTATATAACCTAACCTTTGAAATTATGCACACCGCTGTATCTTGAGATGAAGAATAAGTATCACATTCTTATTTTATTTCTGTGCATAGTATTAAAATTAAGCAATCATTTACTTCAGCTTTTAATCCTGAGGAGTTAACAACTGCTGGCATGGCACTTATTGCAAAAACATATTATCCCAATGTTTGTTTACATGAGTCGGAGACTTGGAGTTGTGCAAAGGGAATGAGTGGAGTTGTGAGGAGACCCTAGGCTCGATCAAGATCAACTTGCTCGCGCGTAGCAAGGAATCGATACGGAAGATAATTGATCGCATTCAATATTAACGCTGGAGTAGAGTCATCTATATTTGGTAGAGTGTGTGAATATTGATAACTGATACAAACTGACACGCCCGAATTTGCCCATAATAACGGATGAATCAGTAAAAGGGTTCTCATTGTAACCGCAGGATATTGCACAGGTTGAATTTTCGAAGGTTATAATAACATTGTCATTAAAACAGGTTTCTCTTCTGCTACATCGGCTGCGGTCGGATGGGCATCTAAGTCCGACATCTCACTTTAGCCTTAAGTGCCCGAGCTCTAATTTCCTTTTCTGCCTTGAATCATCCTTAGCAACCTTATGACGTCTTTTTTATAGGTTCTTAATGTCCCATAACCAAAACGAATAGAAATATTTGAGAATTTTAACATTTCCTTAATGCTAAATGTGGGTTTTGCCTTATTGTGAATTATGTTAAATAGAATATAAAATAGCATTGCTCTTATGGAATAATTTTAGGGACTGGAAATTTCTTCCGTTAAATGCAGGTTTACGTTAAATCGAGGTCACGCAAAATCGGGATATACTGTATTGTGAAGTTCAGAAGAAAGTGAGAATTGACAGACAAGACAGATCCGACCCTTCTGAGAATGAGGATATCAACAGAAGAAAATGAAGAGCCACAAACAGCACGAAAACAAAAGGTACCCTGGGCTTCGCAAACTGAATACCAACAGGATCAGTAAGGGAGAATGATGAAAGTGTGAGGAGCCTGGCAAAAATACATGTAAGCAATGTGAGCCTCTGGTAGGGGTCTCGTGGTTACTAACACGCTCCTGAAATGAGAGCCCATGGGGTTTTCACTTTGTCACCTGTTACAAAATCCGCAGAGATCAGGAAGGAAAAATGTCTGGACTCATTGGAGACCCTGTGATGGTCATATGCATCTCACAATGATTGTGAAAAAGATATTTGGATTGATGCCATGCAAGTAATTGTATGGACAATTTCTGCTGTCTGTTCTCACTATCAAGCCTCACCACCATCTGCACGTGTTAAAGGATTCTACATTGACATACAACATCTGCCCATAGTGTATCAGCCATCTGGCTAGTTTGCTTCTCTGATGATAGCTGTCCAACTTACAAGGCAGAGAGCTTTTTCCTTTAGTTGCCCAAATGTGTGAGCTCTCACTTCTTGTTTCAGTTAGTCTATAAAAGTGAGACATAGTCTTCCTCTCTGTTTCTTTACCTCCAGCCTGTCTTTCATTTTCTCCTGCAGCAGAAAGTGCCCGATGACATCATAGCACGGGTACAACGATTATATGATGAAACCAAGTGTTGTGTCCAGGTCCAGGATGGAAGGTCAGGTTGGTTCGAAATGAAGAGTGGAGTCCAGCAAGGAAGTTGTCTTTCACCACTTCTCTTCATAATCATAATGGATGAAGTTTTAAAAGCAGTTAAAAGAAAGGATCCAACAACTAATGCACTGGTTTTTTCTGATGATGTAATGGTATGGGGTGAGACAGAAGCCGAAGTACAAACTAGACTAGATCTCTGGCATGAAGCTTTTACAACTGTAGGTCTCAAAATCAGCAAAACAAAGACAGTTGGCTTGGTGATGAGTAAAAACTCTCCAACTGTTCATCTAAGAATTGGAGATGAGATGGATATTGTAGACAAATTCCAGTATTTAGGTAGTGTTCTGTCATCAGACAATACCATACATCAAGAGATTAGCAACAGAATACAGAAAGCTTCCAAATTCTATCACGCTGTACGTCAAATACTTTGGGATGAAACATTTCCGTTAGTTTCCAAGATCAGCTTGTACAAAATATATCTAGTACCTATATTGACGTATGGCCTGGAAGCAGCAACACTTACTGGACCAACAAAGAGTTGTCTTCAGGCAACAGAAATGAAGTTCCTCTGTTCTCGTCTACAAAAAACAAAAATGGATAAAATAAGGAATGTGGTTATCCGGTAACAGCTTGGATTGGAAAGAAGAGCGCTGGAGACTCTAGAAGTGAAGAGATTGCAATGGTATGGTCACATGAAAAGAATGGACCCTCACAGTACTCCTCGAACATACTTTGACCACAATGTTCCTGGGAAGAGACCAAGAGGAAGATCTCGCGATGTTTGGGAAAAACAGATATTGAAGGACCTTGAAATTAGAGATGAGAACTGGCGTCGCATATGTGAGCAGCATCTGTGGATGGATAGGACAAACTGGAGGAGACTCGTACACAGCCGCACCCGGCTTGCTGGAGCGAAGAAATGATGATGATGATGATGATGATGATGAGCAGGCCTTGATGTTGCAGCGTGTGTCCAATTGAGGCAAATACTCTTTCATGCATTTGCCTAAAAATTACTTCCTCACCAAATCAATTAAGTATTTGTGCAGGTGTGATTCGATCTGTCAAAGATAATTGTTTGAGTGTTTTACTGAAAATGAATGGAAATTTTGAAATCTTTCCTCAGTTTACCTACTGACATAGTTTCTTTTCTATGCTACATTGATTTAATACCTGTTATACATTATTTTTTTAGTTTGGTGGGCCTTGCAGCAGTCCTCACTTGCTTTGCTACGTACCTCCATGATTTCCCTCACTTCGCCACGGATCCTGCTGCCAACATTGTGAAAACAGCCATCTTTCTGGGTACCTTCATCGGTGGAATAACTTTCACGTAAGTATACATGTCTATTTATTTGTTCAATTAGGTATTTTTTTTCTTTCCTTCTTTCAGTATTTGTTTGTTTGTTTGTTTATTTATTTATATGAGAAATGTTAAAGTAATCTGGAACGTGTCATATGTTATTGTAAAAGATAATTTTGTGGATTTCTGAATTAATCCTGTGTGTGCCAGTGTTTGATTACATCAGCCCTGGCAAATTTTGCAAACAGTATCAGTGTTTATATAATCAGTGCTTCATTGAAATTGTCATAGTTCTTTGTTTACTTCCTAAATGCTGTTATCATATGTTTGTTGTCCTTGACGTCACATATACCATCATCTCAAGTGTATTTTGATGAATTTTGAGAGTGCAAGGACCCTCCTCAGTACTGAGAATTTCCATTGCAAGCGGTATCGTCACTAATCCACCCATGGTTGCTAACCATCTAGCACGTCATTTTGCAGATGTGTCTGGTTCCGGGAATTACCGTCCTGATTTCCTGGCTCTGAAGCAGGACGCAGAATGTCATCATAGTTTTGCCACTCAAGTTTCAGAGGATTATAACATGCCCTTAATGGAGTGGGAACTCCACAGCGCCTTGGTGCTTTGCAAGGATAGCGTCTCATATCTTCCTGAGGTGTTCAACCAAATCTGAGTAGAGGGTGGGTTTCCATCACAGTGGTGACAGGGAATAGTAATTCCTCTCCTGTAGCCTGACAAAGATCCTGAGTATGCAGGAAGTTACAGACCTTTTTTGGTCTCACTAACGGTCTATGTAAAGTATTGGAGAGGACAGTGAATCGCCAAGTTG
The DNA here is from genome assembly GCF_040414725.1 of Anabrus simplex. Taxonomy (NCBI): domain Eukaryota; kingdom Metazoa; phylum Arthropoda; class Insecta; order Orthoptera; family Tettigoniidae; genus Anabrus; species Anabrus simplex. The sequence goes on along the minus strand of NC_090278.1, from coordinate 38,961,798 downwards.
TGTGGTGCTTGGAGAAAAGAGGACTTTTTTTTCCAAGTACCAATGTGGTTTTAGAGCTACACGCTGCACCACTGACCACTAGGTTCGCCTGGAGAATTCCACCCAAGACGCATTTCTCCAAAAACAGTATTTGGTGGCTGTTTTTTGGTTTAGAAAAGGTCTACGACATCACATGGCGATATGGCATCCTTTTAGGCCTGCATCAATGGAAATTCCGAGGTAACTTGCCAGTTTTAATTGCAAAATTTTTGTCCCTTCGTCTATTCCATGTCCGAATAGCGGGGCCATATCATGTTCGGGATCTGTTCTCAGTGTCACAGTTCGGAATTGCAGTAAATATTTTCGATGCTGCTGGTTCAGTAGTAATACCGTCGCAATATATACTGTAGACAATATTGCTCTGTATTATAGCTCACAGAGTATGGCAATCGCAGAGTGACTTTTACAACAAGCTAGTGTATTAGGAGAGGGGAACAGTGGACCTTAGAATATGGTTTTCAGTTTTCAAATACCGGGCAACTTGGCTGTGCGTTTAGGGGCGCGGCAGCAATGAGCTTGCATCCTGGAGATAGTGGGTTCGAGCTCCACTGTCGGCAGCCCTGAATATAGTTTTCCATGGTTTCCCATTTTCACATTAGGCAAATGCTGGGAATGTACCTTGATTAAGGCCACGGTCGCTTCCTTCCCACTCCTAGCCCTTTCCTATTCCATCGTTGCCGTAATACCTATCTGTTAGGCATAGATATCAAGGATAATTTAATAAAAAACCACCTATTCAATACTTTCCACGTTTAATGTGGTTATTATCTACATGATTTTATGTAGACTTATTTGGTCAGGTACATGTTTCACCCATTATTTTGGGCATCTTCAGCCCGTAAACAACCTTTAGGTCAAGGTTTGGGACCTTTTTAACCAATATAAACATACCAATATATACACTATATACAACATATACATTATATACAATATATACAAACATAAGTCAATACAGTAAAGTTTTTTGGTCCTAATCTATCTAATATGGAAAATGTCCAAAACTAAAATGGATCTTCTTTTCGGTGAAGAGGATTGCATATCGGGGTTTATGTGACCCCTATATCATATTAAGTTCTTGACGTATCGTGTCTGGTGACAGGATGTGTCGTCAACAATAAGTGGAGATTTGAACTGATTGTAGGTTGGTCAAGATTGAAAATATAAATTTAAATTAAATGTGTTTTAAGTTGGCAGTTCTATTCTGGTTAACTTAAAATGTTCAAAACTAAAAATAAAATGAAACGGATCTTCTTTTTTGAGAAGGGCTGATATTAAAACTGGAGCTTGTTTGACCCACGATTTTCATTTTCATGTTCTTGACGTAACTAATATTTAAATGTGTTGTCGTGCACAAGTGGAGATTCAAAAGCCGATTGTTGTAGGTAGACTGGTCAAAAACGTTGTGAATGAAACTGTTAGCATCTTGACTTTGGGTCTCATGTAACGTCAAGGAATTGACAAGAGTACAATATTTAGCTGTTTCATAGTTTTAGGCTGCTGCTTAATTGGGAAGAAACATCCTAGACACTTGATACAGTCTTGTGTGAAAATTGTTCCCGTTGAAGTGTTGCTTGGTCTTTGGGAGGGATCTTAAGAATATCTGTAATGAAGTAGAAAAATAATTTTGAATTAAAACTTTTTGAGCACGCGTTGTGATAAAATGTATTAAATTAACACCTCTTAACTGTAAAATGACTTACTTGTTCAGTTAATACTAGATGGATCTGTCTGTTCCGGCAGCGCCTGTCTTGTCACCATTTCTACTCCTGGTGTTGTACTGGTGCGGTAATGGAGGGGCGGGGCATGGAGGGAGAGTGGGGGTAGGCTGGTCTATGGGCGTGTGTGCTGTTGCTGGAGGGGAGTTTCTAGAAGCAATATGGGCGGGTTTAACTTTTGGCATGATGGATGAAGCATTTGAGTGTGGAGATTTAAATAATTAAGGGATTTTGTTTTGATCTGAATTCACGATATTAATTAATCTAGGTGTTAATTCGTACAAAGGATTTTTAATTTCATTGACGTCGTTGAGATTTTTATTTTTATTGTAGGTTTGGTCTAAAAAGATGTGTAGGTTTTCCAGTTCATTCATTAATTTCCCTTTACCTATGCTTCTAATGATGGTAAGATCTTTCTCTATGGATGTAAAGTGATGGCCCGTTTCTCTCATATGTTGGCTCATCGCTGAGTACTTATTGTGTTTTTGAGCGTTATAATGTTCCAGATATCTCGTGTTAAAGCTGCGGCCAGTCTGTCCGATATAAGAAAAACCACATTGTGTACATGTTACCTATCTGTGTCGGTGTGATGTAAAATAAATTGTAAAAAGAAATAATTCAGTTCTCAACAGCAAAGACCTCTGTTGTTCACTTCTGCCAGAAGTGCATTCTTCACCCACATCCTGAGCTTTATTTAGTCGGGGGTTGCTCTTCCTGTAGTCGACACATGCAGATTTTTGGGCTCTTTTCCGATAGTGAATTGTTGTGGGAGCATACATGCGTCAGTTAAAGGTCAGATGTGCTAAGAAACTTAGTGGCATTATGTGGGTGGGCAGACCACACGGTGCTCCTACTATTTTATAGGGCAGATATTTTATCTAGGTTAGGTTATTGCAGTGCAGCATGTGGTTCAGCAAGGCAAACCATCCTTGCGAAACTGAATAGCATCCACCACAGCAGAGTTAGGTTGGGAATGGGAGCATTCTGTACAATTTCCCTTGATAGCCTGCTTGCTGAATCTGGTGTGCCACGCCACCTTTACACCTGAGGCACCAACAAATACATTTGGTTATTTCCCATTGGGAGATGAAGTGGCAGGCCACCCCTCTCTCAAATAAGCTGAGAACGATAAAAGGAACTATGAAGGTATGGAAGACTTTCTGCTTTCTCAGAGAGAAGCAGGGGCATTATGTAGTCTTCAGATTGGCCATGGTGTCGCACTCCTAGTTACCCTCAATGTGTACTTACGGTGATCATCTGACCGTAGTAATCATCTTTACAGAGTGTACAGACCTGGCCGAAGTGCGCCCTAGTCTCAAACTTTCGAGTACCATCTCCCTTGTTCTACAAGGTGACTAGTAGTCAGCAGACGTCATCATACGTTTCATGAAGGATGATTGCCTGTTTTATCATATATAAAAGTTAATTTTCTATTTGCTTTTAATTTTTATTTTATTTTTAACTTTTTTATATTGACTCCGATCTGGTTAGTCTTTATGTACAGTATTATAATGTGTTCCATTTATTTTTAATGTGAATGATGTATGTGATTTCACTTCAACGGCAATGCCTTATTGTCCGTCAATCTGTCTTTAATATAATTTTATAAAAAAATAAGACAGCACAAATTAGATCCACTGATCATTTTAAATTCATAATACAGTAATTTTTTCATCATAATTTGTTTTAAATTCTAATCAGTGGCTACATTTTAAAATTTTAATTGCATTGCACCTTGTACCATTAGGGGCCGATGACCTAGATGTTATGCCCCTTTAAACAACAACAATCATCATCATCATCAGCCAGGATGAGTGGCTCAGACGGTTGAGGCGCTGGCCTTCTGACCCCAACTTAGCAGGTTTGATCCTGGCTCAGTCCGGTGGTATTTGAAAATGCTCACATACGTCAGCCTCGTGTCAGTAGATTTACTGGCACGTAAAAGAACTCCTGCGGGACAAAATTTTGGCACCTCTGCGTCTCCAAAAACCAAAAAAGTAGTTAGTGGAATGTAAAGCCAGTAACATTATTATCATTATTATTCATCATCATGTTTCTTTAATAGTAGGAATCTTAATTTCCCATTTTCACCCCGTTTTAAAGTGTTTATCTTGCAGAGAAAAATCCTATTCTTGTAACATTACATTTTAATTGTTCAGGGAAATGAGTACAATAAAACCTCCGTTATTCAAAACACTTTTAACCGAAATACCATTTACCGTTCAAATTTTTGGGAAGTAAAATAATGCAAGATTCAAGGTTGGATAAGGAGATCAGCAGAAGGGTACAAGTGGGGAAGTACGTTCTACCAGAATGTGAGGAACCTGGTGTGCAACAGAGAAGTTCCTATGAAATGTAAAGAGACAGCGGTAGAAAAACTGAGTGATAGGATGGAGAAGAATAAATTGAGATGGTTTGGACATGTTGTGACGATGGAGGAGGGAAGGTTACCTCAAGTGTCGGAGCCTAAGATAGAAGTAAAGAGGGCAAGAGGGAGGCCCAGAGCAGGATGGACGGGCTCTGTCAAAAAGACGAAGACCATGACGATGAACATTCTGAGCCTGTTGCAGGTCCCTCTTAAAGTGAATGGTAGGATGTAACACCATCACTTTATTCTTTTTGTTATTGATAGCTATGATATCCACTCTTCTCGGTAAGTCGTTGGTAGAGATGCAGTGAACTTTTTCGTGCACTTCCTGTCCACGCTGCATCAGGCCTTGAGCAATTGATGTCTTTACTCGATGGTGATGATTGTTGTGCAGTAATTCGGAGCTCCTGCAGAACCCCAGCACATGTCGAAGCGTTTCAGTCTCATTACAACCGTTTTGGCGGCAACGGTTTGAGCTGAAAGTTCGGCAGGGAACTGATCTTACTGCGGTCAGGTTTCATGACATTTTTATAGCATTTATGTATTTGGAATGAAGATAAAGGTGACTTGTGAGACTTCCAGGAGTGATCGGCATACAAAACCCACTCTTCTCCCTTTATGAGACAATTGGCACTATAACCGAAAACATAGTGTTGGTTTGTAAATACAGTTGAGCAGTTTGGGTTTCCAGTACATAAAGTACTTTGTCAACAATGTATTTATTATTTATTGTAACAGTAAAAGTTGATTATGTTGGCTAGCTGAACACGAGACTCGACACGGGTGTCCGGTCTCTATCTGATTTGTTACAGAGGAGAGGGAAGTAAAATAAGTATAATGGAATGTTTTTAATTTTGCTCAAAATTTTATTCATAAAATACAAGCAGAATTCAAGATCACCTCAGCACAGCAGTTACGAGTATTTCTCCTGGGATTGAGCTGGTCCTGGTACACTGTGGGATTGCAACGTTCGTTCATAGTGGCACCATCTTCCGAGAAGGTCTCTAATATCTTGAATTTCTAGAAGATCTTGAATATCTAGAAGATCTAGATGATCTAGGAGCACTCATGATATTTGTTGTAACACTGCACTAGGATTCAAACTGGACTGCACAAACAAAGTTATTGTTAATGGCGATTTTAAACAAATCACAAGTGGCGATAAACTGTCCTCACAGTTTGATTGCACTGGATAATTGCGATGTAATATCACAGTCATTACTACTGGATGGAGTTAAGTGATAAATTAAATTGAACTCGTAATTATATCGGATGTATCAGCCATGGAAAATAAATCACTTTATCAAAGTTAAATATGATAACTTCGGCTGAATAATGACATAGAAAATAAAATATTCAACTTTCAAACTTTACAGAGTTTCTTGAAATAAAATGAAACGAAAGAATTTGTTCTGTGAATTTAGTCTTGTTCACGATTAAATAATGGCAAAAAAGAAAACACTGTCCTTTCTAGAACCGTCCTGGGTTCAACACAAGTCCTATCTGGATAATTAAGAAATGTTAACTGCACCAGTTTATTTAACCACAGTTCTAAGGCTGTGTTCTATCGTGAATCTGGTCACTTGGAAAATAAATCTTAAGTTTGACAGCACTATTAAATTCAACTACTTTTGGTCAGTAGCTTGTAACATAAACGTATAATTTGACGAAATGTTCTAACACCTTGGTAGAGTAATCGTGCACTTTGACGTTTTACTACCACAAAATTCAATCGCCTATACAGTTTGAAATACTAAATTACGTTCCACTATTAGCACAGTTTTATCACTTGTTGGGGTTAAATACAATTATGTACAGTTTTGACGTTTCATTAATGACAAAGTTTTATCACCTTTAGCATTCAATGTTAAATCACTTTGTAAAGTTTAAACACTGTCATTCAAATCCTATCATCTCTTGTATTTTCAAATATCAAATTACGTTTAAGTACTTGGTAGCGTAGTATCGTACTAGTGAGGAAATGTAAGTTTGGATCACACTGTTCCTGTAAATAGTTAAACACCTGAACTGTTCACGTCTCAACACATACGCAACTTCTATTACCACACGCAAATTATACTGTAATTCTTCTAAGTCTTGTAGATGCGTTGTAGAATCAGAGTTCAATAGTACGCGGACTTAAGCTTTCATTGGAGAGTTGAACTGGCGACTTACATCACGGTGGCAGAATAACCAACAGCCGACCGAACGGCCTCGACTGTTGCACAATGTAGACTGGCGGGATCCCCCAGAGATTGTAACTGTTTTATTTTTACTAATATCTCCCTTAATCCTTAACATATTTCTTTCAAACTTGGCAGTCACATTCATAAAAATTGGGCTACCCGACGACGTAGTTCATGTCTTTGTACCTGAATCCACTCAAAATATATCAACGATGGAAAGAATTGAACATTCTATCAGCTGATGGAACGTGGCCTTGACTGCGTTCCACAGTTTGTGACGTCACAACTCCTCGTCGCTCTCAGCTGGCATGCTTGCAGGCTGCTGGATGAGCTCGCTCGGCGGGCAACATAACTTCACACATCAGGACTATAACTTAGAACAGTATCTCTGGTATAATATGTACCCTATTGTCTTCATTTACTTTCACATAAACCTTCTAAAAGTGATTCTTAACCTCTAAAAATGACATTTTAATTATTAATTCGAAACCCCCTTTACCCTCTTTGTTTCGGTTAATAGAGGTTCTTCTATAGATTAATATACATGGGGCAGAATAAGGATAGCAAGGTTTCTGTTGCAATGGGTGAAAGCACCTTATTGTTTTATAGTATGACAAAACTTCTGAATAGCCGGGTTGAGTGGCTCAGATGGTTGAGGTGCTGGCCTTCTGACCCCAACTTGGCAGGTTTGATCCTGGCTCAGTCCGGTGGTATTTGAAGGTGCTCAAATACGTCAGCCTCGTGTCGGTAGATTTACTGGTACATAAAAGAACTCCTGTGGGACTAAATTCCGGCACCTTGGCGTCCTCAAAAACTATAAAAGTAGTTAGTGGGGCATAAAGCAAATAACATTATTATTATTAAAACCTCTGAATAGGCACAAATTGATCATACAGTACATAGAAAAAAACCATCAAATCGAACTATCGCCCTTGTATGAGTTTACAGACTGAGATTTAGGACGGAGAAAAAAAGATGAGGCAAGGCATAGAGACCAGCTTCATAGTTGATTCATCTCAGATCAAGTAGGGTTACATCAGCTATTGAAATGTATTGGAACATTAGCAACATGTGCGTAAGGCAGCGGCGTAGATAAGGAGGATGTATCTCTCCCCCTCTATTAGGTGCTTTTATTTCTTACAGTTATTATTTTTATGAAGGTAAAAATAATAAAAACATCCATTCAAAATTGGTTTTTAAAGTATTATTATTATTATTATTATTATTATTATTATTATTATCATCATCATCACCACCACCATCATCATCATCATCATCATCATCGCCCAACTGTGGACCATGTTATTTCAGCCATTTGCATCTTTGAGCTTTAATTCTTTCTCATTATTTTGGCATTCGCTTTCTGTGAGCCTCCTTTCTTTCATCAGTCCACTTCTTGCCTGTTTTCAACTTTGGCTTTCCTTGGAATCACTAGTATGCTCAATCTTTCTTCTGGAGAGGAACATGTTCCTGGACGTCTTCATGTGTGATCCCTATTTCTTGAAGGTCTTTTTCAACTTTGGTGAACCAGGGTCCTTTGTGTCTTATTTACAAAGTAGGAAAAGATTCACTTGGTCAATCTTTGTGAGCTCATACGTGTTCTTTGGCCGTAAAAATTAATCCTCCGTTTCCGAATGGTGTCCGTTATCCTTTCCACATGCAGGTACAGTTCATTGTTATGCCGTATCTGTACTCACCATTTTCTCTGGTTGGTCCTGGAATTTTTCTCAGGATTTTTCTTTCTTTGGCTTCTAACTTTTCCATTAGCCCCTTCCTGTTCATATTCCCCGCCACAAAGGCAAAGTCATATTTATGCCACTGTCGTAAGGTACATAAAACAAACAGTCCAACCTGGAAGGAGAACTTGATGATGGTTTTAAAGTCTCTGAATGCTTCAATTCTTCAATAAAAAATGTTGTAATAACAAATGAAGATTTTGTGAGTTAATTTGAATCTTCCCTGGACCCTTAATATCTGGTCTGAGAACAGCATTGAGAGAGAACCTGCTTTCTTATAGTGGCTCCTTGGTGGCGTACGGTAAGCTCCAGGGACTGCTCAGCTCCAACCCTCTCCTCCTGCCAGGTCGGAATACACTCAACACTGGTCTGGCAGCTGCCAACTTAGGAGCTATGGGTATTTTCTACCTTGCTCCCTCTCTAGGGACGGGGTTGGCCTGTCTGGGAACCACTGCTGGACTTTCTGCAACCCTGGGTGTGACATTGACAGCAGCTATTGGAGGTATGATTTGTTTGAAATTTTCTTTATGCTCAACTTAGAAAACCAGAATTTATTATCTGTACTAGGGAAGTTTGAGAGTTTGTTTGTATGTGGAAACCAACCTGCCATTAGAAAGCTTATTTCAGGAATGGAAAAACCTTTAGCGACTAGCATGTCACTTAAGGTCTTTCCTATTGTTTTTTACTATCTTGTGTGCCATCGGTTGTTTTCCTTTAAAAACATCATGAAATCCCTCATTTGACTTAAATTAGGTATTACATTGCATAACAAATAAACTGAATATTTTATGGTTTTATTTTGCAAAAATAATTGAAAATTACATTTCAAAAGCAGGTAAATTTTAAAAATAAAGTATATTTATGGTGCACATCGCCCTGAGGTTCACTCAGCCTACACCAAAAATGAGTACCTGGTTGATTCCTGGAGGCGAAGGCGGCCAGGCGTAGAGCTAACCACTTTACCCCATCAAGTGCCGAGGTTACGAATAGTGGAAGCCTTTACCTTCCACCCCTCCAAAGGCCTTCATGGCCTGTACGGAGATGACTTTGAATGTCAAAATAGGCTATGTTGCTAAATTTTTGACCTATTTATTACATGTTAAAAATATTAAAATATGTGACATGTTGTCCTGATGTGCCACAGAAATCATGTTTGCGTGTTACCTAGCGGCATGCGTCATAGGTTCGCCATCCCTGGCTCATTTCTTCTGAATTATTAGAGGCTATATATATAATTATATTAGCTTATCAGGGGAGCAGGTAGTTAAAAAAAAAAGGGTGGGGGAGCATGCTGGAGAAATTGTCTGAAAAGAACATCGTCTGCGTGAACTATTAGTTCTGTTAAAGAATGGAATCTATCAAATGTACTTAGAATTCAGTTTTGTACAAAGAAAGTTTATGTGCATTTTCTTTCAGCTGTGATTGTTTTCCAGAAAAAGATACCTTTCTGTCTTTTGGTGCATGCCTCATTCAATAAAAGCCAAAATAACGGGCAAACTATTTGTCATGTTAGTGAAATAGGAGCACTTGTGCAAGATTTAGAATTGCTGTAAATTTTGTTCAAAAATGTTCAATCCATTTTATTTGTAACTCTAACAGTTTGCCAGATAATTGCATTTTCACCTGTTGAAAGAGCATTTTGAGCATATGGCCCAGAGTGTCAGGTGTCATATAGCTGGATGAATTATGATGAAAATCTTTATTGGTATCCATTAGAGGTGCAGTTCCACCAATCTTTATACTTTTCACTCTGGGAGAGAATCGTTATTGAGGTGGAAAATAGATGACAGTAAAAGAAAACTTGGAGTAAGCCAATGTCTGCGAACCTTAAAAGAGAATACACTGCCTAATCTATTAGAAGTACAAGTGAGGTTTCCTGACTATAGGAAATGGTGTTGAATGCTCGACTAAAATCAAGAAGATTAAGTACAGTAATATGACTGTGCTGTTCACTCGTTGCTTGTCTAATGTCATCTGTGATTTTCAATAGGGCAGTGGTCATGCTGTGTCCCTTTTTGAAGCCTGACTGCAAAGGGTCAAACAAGGAATAATTGTTAAGATAGGGTACTCGGTTGTTGATGGATTATCCATTTTGAAGGGTTTGGAGAGAGAAGGGAGTATACAGACTGGCCGAGAGTCTGATAAATGAACAGATGGAGACTTTCCTGGTACCGGATTTATGATGGCAGATTTCCGTATCTTTGGATATGTTCTGGAACTGAGGCAGAAGTTGTGTACGAGGGCAAATCATAAAGTAAGTTACACTTCCAAGTTATGGCCATTTATGAAACCACTTACACATAGGTAACACGGCTATGACAACATAAAATGCAAGTTAACTTTTCCGCATAGTCCCCTAGAGACTGCAAACATTTCTCGGAACGTCAACCAACTTTTTGATTCCGGATGCTCCAGTATTATGTAACCACCTGGAGACGGCTGCTTTCACCTCCTCATCGTTTCGGAATTGTCGTCTACCGAGATCCTTTTTGAGCTTACCAAACACTGATAATCACATGGCACTAAGTCTGGACCGAATGGAGGATGTTGCCATACCTCTCACTGAATCGCTGCAGCAGTTCGGGGTGGGCCATGTGAAGTGGTGCGTTATCTTGCAACAAAATCACACCACCGGTCAATTTTCTCCACCGCTTTTCTTTAATTGCCTTACGCAACTGGTTCGACGTTTGACAATACAAAGCAGAGTTGATTGTCGTGCCTTTCGGTATAAATGCTATGTGCACCACAGCCTTCATGTCAAAGAACGCTGTCGCCATTACCTTTCCTGTTGAAGCTTGGACATTGGCCTTCTTTCATGGCGGTGATGTGATATGCACCCATTCCGTCGATGTTCTCTTTGTTTCAGGGGTGAAGTGGTGGACTCATTTTTTATTCCCTGTGATGATTTGCTGCAGAAACTCGTTGCCCTCCACAGAATACCATTGCAGAAACGCCAGTGACGGTTGGAAACATTGTCCCTTGTGAACATCGGTGAGCAGACGTGGGACCCATCTTTGACACAGTTTATGAAATCCAAGGTGCTGGCGACCAGTGGAGAACACACTGCCATACGAAATGTTCAGCACGCTGGCAGTTTCCTGCAGTGTTATGTGCCGATTCTCTCTAACGATCCCGTCCGCACTGTCAACATGTGCAATGGGACTGGATGTTGTGGGCCTGGCTTCACGATATTAGTCTGTGAGATGGGTGCGTCCGGCATTAAATTGCTTTCACCACTGGGTGAGAAATTGCACACACACCATATACAGCAGTGATTTCACAATGAATGTCCATGCAATTGAGCCCTTTAGCCCATCAAAATCTGATCGTTGCACGCATCTCCAATTTGGAGTGAACATCCAGTTGTCTCGCCAATGAGCCTAGTCCACTCTGCACACACAAAATGCGACAGGATACCACACTTTCCTATGGGATGTGTCGGCAATTACTTTTGCTTGCTCTGCATTGGCCACGGTCACTACACACAACATACTCTCACGGTGAGCTGGTGTAACTTGCTTTTTGATTCGCCCTCGTATGTCAGCAGTCACTGGGCATTTAATGTCTTGAATATTTTTAATGGTGATGATGATGGTTCAGTCATTAACTCCAGTGGCATTTGATTGGACCAAAAACACTTTGTGGGTATAATCTATGAAATACTTGAACATTTTAAGAATAATTTACTTTTTAGCAATAATGTACTAAATACTAGGAATTTTTTATTAATAATTTAATAAATGCTTGTTCATTTTTATAATAATTTACTAAATACAAGTACTTTTCGTGAATGATTTACTAAATACTTGAACATTTTAAGAATAATTTACTAAATACAAGTACTTTTTATGAATGATTTGCTAAATACTTGAACATTTTAAGAATAATTTACTTTTCAGCAATAATGTACTAAATACTAGGAATTTTTTATTAATAATTTAATAAATGCTTGTTCATTTTTATAATAATTTACTAAATACAAGTACTTTTTATGAATGATTTGCTAAATACTTGAACATTTTAAGAATAATTTACTTTTTAGCAATAATGTACTAAATACTAGGAATTTTTTATTAATAATTTAATAAATGCTTGTTCATTTTTATAATAATTTACTAAATACAAGTACTTTTTTTGAATGATTTACTAAATACTTGAACATTTTAAGAATAATTTACTAAATACAAGTACTTTTTATGAATGATTTGCTAAATACTTGAACATTTTAAGAATAATTTACTAAATACTAGTACTTTTAAGGAATAATTTACTAACTACTTGTAATTTTTAGGAATTATATAATAAATACTGGTACTTTTAGGAATTAAAAAAAAGCAGTTTATGTTTCTCCTCAGTTTCATTAACAGTACAGAATTTGAACATTGGTCTATTTGGTAGTAGCTGGATCAGAAATTTGTTTATAGTGTGAATTATAATTTGTGGTTTGTGCTTAATTTTAACACTACAAAAATGTTTATTTAAGTTGTCAAGTGGTATACCTGGGTCACAAGCTGCCTCTGTGGATCCGTGGTAGAGTGTCGGCCTCCGGATCCCAAGATAGCGGGTTCGAACCCGGCAGAGGTAGTCGGATTTTTGAAGGGCGGAAAAAAGTCCATTCGACACTCCATGTCGTACGATGTCGGCATGTAAAAGATCTCTGGTGATACATTTGGTATTTACCCGACAAAATTAAATCAATCTCAGCCATAGACGCCCAAGAGAGATCCGGTTTATTCTAGGTCCGCTAGATGGCAGACAGAGTAAACCGGAACGTCGAAATTGACGAGCAGACAGCCAGATGGCGTCAAATCGAAATGTCTGCAAAACGGCAGCTGAGGCCATACGATTATTATTATTCCTGGGTCACAATGAGTAGGAAATCACAGAAATAGGCAAATGAATTGGGAATTTTGAACCTAATTGGCCACTATGCTGTGTTTTACTTTTTCAGGTGCGGACATGCCCGTGGTCATAACAGTACTGAACAGCTACTCTGGTTGGGCTCTGTGTGCTGAAGGTTTCATGTTGGACAATACTCTAATGACCATTGTAGGATCCCTCATTGGATCTTCTGGTGCCATTCTTTCATACATCATGTGTAAGGTGAGTGTTTCAACTTTCAACTGAGGCAAAGTCAAAATTTGCTACCTTATACCCCATTAGGATCGTTTTCTCCTTTTGTGTTTGTCCTGTGTTCCTATTCTTTTACCACCTTCATTTATCTTTGTGTTATGTTTCTTTCCTACACTATCTTGTCTTTCTTCTTATCCTGCACTTATCCCCCAACAAGACTGAAGATCTGTCAAGATGGCCCCTCGATGAGTGTTGATGCCCGCCCTGCTGATGAAGCTGGTAAGCAGAAATGAGCTGAGAAGAGGTGAATGTGGAAGAACTGGAACTGATCAGGAGAGGGCCGATCTGTTTGAAGACTGCAGTGTGCGATGATGTGAAGATTGCCCTTGTCCTTTTGTGTTTTAATATTTGACCTCGTTTCCTATTTCTATCGCTTTCTCTTCTCACACTGACCTGCCATTTTCTTCCTATTATACAAAGCATGTTTCTTAAGAAAGTACCGTTTATAAATATGGTCGCTGCAGTGCTTCGGTCAGGGTTCGAACCTTGCACGCTCAGTATGTACATCTGTAGGCTAGTCAGAGGCGTATTGAAAATACCTCTGACAATTAATGACCCCGCCAAGTGTGTAGTACGCACTGTGATTCCATTCTAGATGGAAAAGGCGTGAAAGCTGTTTCAATTCATTGGCAGATTAGTGGAGTGTATGGAGAGCATGCTATGAGCAAGTGAATGGTAAGAAAATGGGTTAGAGCATTTAAAGAAGGCCGTGCTAACGTTCACAACGAGAAGTGTAGTGGGCGAAGACTTGGTGTAAAGAGTCGATGCAAAGGTTCGAGAAAATAGACGCTTTACAATTTCACCATTAAGTTATGAGTTACCTGAAATTTCAAGTAGTGTTCTTTATGAAATTATGTCAGGACGCTTAGATTATTGGAAGTTGTACTCTCAGTCTCTTATAGTTAAGTAGATTGTCAGGAGTGCAGTTTTTTCTAAGTCTTCAATAAGCAGCATCGCGTTCAGCCATTAGTGCTCTAATCTCACCTGAGAGGCAGGGAGCTGGCTTCTACGAAACTCAAGCCTTCTTTTCAGGGGAATGTCTTATAGTACAGCTCAGTTATATCTTGTTTGAAAAGAGTCACTTTGTCATTTAGGTATGTCTTTAAGTTTGAATATATCCTGCCATGGCACTGCAACTGTGTCTTGTAAAAGTTTATTCTTATCAATTCTTCGTAGATCTCTATATGAAATTATTTTCGGTGTGAACTTGGGACTTTTAATAGAATAGGCCATAGATATAGCATCATGCCACAATATACCTGGGACACTAATTTGACTGTGGTGAAGAACTAATTCAGGTTGATTAGTGGCAATGGGATCAATTAAGGTGTGTGATGTGTCTGTGTGATGTGTAGCATTGAGAGGGAGAAATGTTAAGTTGCAAGCTTTAAAAGAAGTTAAAAGTTGGGTTGTCTGAGGAGAGTAAGGTTCAAGAAGGTTTATGTTGAAGTCGCCCATTATATATTAGAATAATCAGTGACTATAGTTCCGTTTCTATGAGTTTCGACTTGACAGTTAACCAGAAGTCAATTGGTGCCAAATTGTTATGAGTACAAACAGTTGATTCAAGATTCACAACATGAACGGAAATGAATATACTCTAATATAAGTCCAGAATCAATTATTCTTTGTAGCAGTGCGTATAACTCGCATAAGATTAAAAATAACACACACATTAGGATAAGGCTAAATGATAAAAATAGATCAATGCTTGAACATATAAAACGCGAGAAAATGAAACAAAATTTGTACTCACTATCTAGAAGTTTGCATTGCTGATAGATCCAATTTCTCCTAAGGAGGGAAAAAATCCTACATAGGGAATACACCATTCATTTCTGAGTCACTATCGGTATTGTCATAGACTGTTGAGGTTTCACTCTCGCTTGACCCAAACGAGAAAATTGATACCTTCCCTCTCTCAAGCTTGAATTATCTTGGATTGTGTCTCACAACCTTGTTCCATTCTTTCGCACTTACACGGCCGACGGCTTCCCAAAGAGGTCTTCCAACTTCCGAAAATGTTAAGAATCGCAAATCAGTTTTATGGCGTTAAGATGGCAATGGTATAGTAGGAGGTGAACAACTTTATGCCCGTGCTATTTCATCCACCATGTAAACTGGGTACTAGGGCTTGTTTTGTTTCACAGGATGCACGAGATCCTCCTTCTTCATGTCATCGCGAACCGAAATATTGTGATCCTTCAACCACTCGATCAACTCATTATTTATATTAGCGGTTGTTTGTGCTTTGACAAGAATGACACAGTGAACTGACAAAGATCACAAAAAGAACTGAGCACAATACAACATACAGCTGATAGCACGTGGTTTTAGTATACAACAGATCGACAAAACTGGTGACCTGAACTAGAGTTCAATGTGTTCTATCGGACCAATCGGCTGCCTATGATTGGCTGTTTATTAATTCACTTAGCCTCCGCCAAAAGGCAGTGCTCAAATGTCAAGTCGAAACTCAAGAGAACTGAACTATAAATCTTGTATTTGAGTCTTTAGATCACATAAAAAGAACCCCGCATTCGGTGGCTTATATACTACACTCAGTTATTTCCAAGAACATGAACTCAGGTTTGATTAAGGTACAGTCCTAGCATTTTCCGGCTGTGGAAATTGGAAACCATAGAAAACCATTTTCAGAGCTGCCAACAGTAGGGTTCAAACCTACTATCTCCTGAATGCAAGCTGACAGTTATGTGACCCAAACTGTGCAGCAACTGGCTCATTTTAAGATGTCTCATTCTACAAACTCCGCAAATGACAACTCCAGTCAATATACTTCACTGTAACACTCCGACACATGGGTATTAGTTTCGAGGGTTCTCCCGGGACTGCACTGTGCAACTACGACACTAGAGACAGTATGACTCGGATGTTTCCTGCTTTGAATACGCAAAGGTCTCGGAATATGCAAGAAGGCCATAAGTACCAATTGTGTCAAAAGTACTGATAACATACCAGATGTTCAAAAATATGCTCTGCTAATTCTTTTGGACAGCGTACAATGACAGCCTAATGTGGGCAAACATGCTAGAACCTAAGGACACAGGCACTCGGTATCATCAGTCACTGTTTTATTTATCATTGATGAAAGTGCATACAACAATTACTGTAGAATAAGCTAAGTATTCCATGTACCTACAGCCCACACTAGCATGTTTATAACTTACAACCTTTTAAGGAACAAACAGCTGTTAAATCAAATACAGGAAACCTCGTTAGTGTGTTCCGCATTAACACGTTTTCCCTCTTAGCACGTCGTAAATTTGAAGTCCCAACTTGCTTATCACATCATGAATTTTCGTTATTACCGCATAGTACGAGCACATTTTTCCTAGCCCTGAAAATGTTCGTCATCCCTTGTTAAAGAAACGTGAAACGTGATTTCCAACTTAGCTAATAGCCATTGCCACAGTAGCCAATATTTCTTCTACTTTTACTCCTTTCTTCTCTATAATCTCCTTCACCATATCCATCCACCTCTCCACTTCTTTCTGGTCCTTCCCCATTGTTTTTCTCCTGTTATTTTCTCCATAAATACTCACTTTGGAACTCTATCCTCTTCCATTCTCATCATGAGTCCATACCATTTCAGCCTACTGATCTTGTCTTGCAGTTTAGGGAATTCAATTCTCTCTCTGATGTCTACATTTCTGATCTTTTCCTTTTGTGTCTTCCCAATTATTCCTCTAAGGAATTTCATCGTTATATATATCCTTAGTACAACCCCTAAATACTTTTGAAGCATTGACTTCACAATTTTTACCCTCAAGTATTCAGATTGATCATTACAACCTAACATGATACAATGGATAAAAACATCAATCAACTGTATGTTCAGAGTGGCGCACGAATAGTTGACACATTTAATTTTAGAATAACAACTTTATTTTTCACAGAACACTAATGAAATTGTAGACTCAGGTAGCTTGGATCATGGAAATACATTTTACTATATCACATTTTCAGTCTGGCCTCCACTGCAGCGGACAATCACTTCGAGACGAGTACGCATGTTTCTGATGACTTTGCGGCACAGGTCTTCATGAATTTCACTGCAGAGCTGCACAATCCAAATATTGTTGCGGCTTTGAGGTCTTGAAGCAAAGAGTTTTTCTTTCAAACAGCCCCATAAAAAGAAATCACAAGGATTTAAATCTGGGCTTAAAATAGGCCAGAAGAATCTGCCATTATTGTTGTACTGTGGGTAACGATGAGATGTGAGATGTTGCACCATCTTGCTTAAACCACTACGTATGAATAGGGAGTTCTGTAGCGAGAAGTTGAGGCATGAATTCATTCTCCAGCATGTCGTCGTATCGTTGTGCATTAACTGTCTGACTGAAGAAAAATGGTCCAATTAACCCATGACTTGACAGAGCTACCCACATACTCACTTTTTCCCATACATGGTTTCTTCATGAATAATGTCTGGTTTTTCTGTAGCCTAAAACCATACATTTTGTTTATAAACTGCCCCATTGAGGTGAAAATAGGCTTCATCAGAGAACCAAGTGTTAAACACTACTTCATCTTTATCTTGAGCCCAAAAACCATATTGCAATCTCTTCTGCGTGTGAAGATCTGTTAGCTTCTGTAGAACAGACATTTTGTACGGGTACAATTGAAGGTTACCGTGTAACATTCTTTGAACTGAATGGCGTGATGTTCACTTTATCTTATCTTTTATGTTGGCTTGTGTGGGCTGCGCTGCATGGCGACCCTCAGCGCAGCGATGTTTTCAGGAGACTGAACTGCTGGTGCACGTGGCTGCTTTTCTTCCTTCATACTGCTTGGTTCTTTAAAGTTTCTGTATAAGCAAAGGATGGCATTCCTTGCTGGAGCACACCTAGTCTGAAATACAGCTTGAAATTTCCTTTGTGTCGCCATAACACTTTTTGATTCGCAATAAAAGATAACTGTTTCAGCCCGCTGTTAAACGGAGAGTCGGCCGTGGTCGGCCATGGCAGAAAGCTCACTGGAATGCAGGCATTCAGAAACAAAGCATCAGTGTCACCTATACAGTTATTTCCATGAAACAGGGAAGGTGTGCGCAAAATTTGAACAACACAGTACATAAGTTGCATTTTATATTTGCTTTTCAAATGTGTCAAGTGTGCCATCCTGTAATACTCAAAGTGAATTAATTTCTTCTCTATATCTTTGTGATGTGAATCATAGCTGTTGTTTTGATTCCAGGCTATGAACCGCTCTCTAATAAGTGTAATTCTGGGTGGATACGGTACAAGTTCTACAGGCAGTGGCAAACCCAAGGAGATTACTGGAACACACACGGAGATCACAGTAGACACTGCTGTTGAAATGATCCAGAATGCCAAGAATATTATCATAACTCCTGGTATGTATTCTTAATGTCAGTTTCTTTTTTTTTAAGATTCTATCCTCTATTTTGTAAACTTGCATTTGAGCTCCATTGTTAGCAATCTTGAAGCTAATTTTGCATGGTTTCCCATTTTTGAACCAAACAAATACCAGGGCAGTACCTTAATTAAGGCTGTAGTTGATACTTTTTCAGTGCTAGCCCCTTCCTATCATAACGTCACCAAATTCTGTACATGTCAGCACAGTATTAAGCATGTAGCAAAAGATAGAAAATTGTACTTTGGAATATTAATTAAAGCATAAAAGCGAACAAATGTCTATATTACATTTTATTTGTAGTTAGAAATGAAGTTGATCATTGGCTTTGGGGTATGAGGTAACGTTAGACTTTCGTTCCGTTAATGTAACATGATGTTTAAGTGCATGTGCTCACTCTTGCGCACACAAATGAATACATACGGGAAAGAATGTATTTGTTTGTTTGTCCAACCCTTGTCCCGTATCTCTACGGGATCAGGTATGAGGTGAGATGAATCTGCCGGGGCGTGTTTTTATGACCGGATGCTCTTCCTGATGTCAATGTCAGCAGAGGAGTTAATGAGATGAAATGAGTGACGTGATATATGGTAGTAGGAAGGGAGAGGGTGAAACCCGGTGCCGGCACATAGCCTACACCTGTCAAGTAGCACCAAAGGGTCTCTCCCTATCCATTGGACGAATCAGTATCAACAGCGTCATATGCCCACACACCATACGAGCACTGCGGGAGAGGTTTGGAATTTAATCCAGGCTTTTGGCACGCTGTCTAGTGATCAGAAAACGTATACCACCACCTCCCCTACCCTGCCGGCCAACATTCTCATGGTGAAAATGTTTTCAACCAAAGGGACTTGAACCAGCTAACCACAGTGTCAGGCAGTTTAGACTTCAACGCCTTAACCCATTTATGCCCAAGTTATTTTTTGTCTTCCGATATTGATAACTTTTATATATAAACACTTAATATGACCCATTATTCATGTACGAATGAACAAAACCGTATTTACTTGTTTAGAACCCATATAAACACATGGGTCGTTAAACGTCCCGCTAAGCACTTGCTCGGGAAGATCATGTGGATACACAGGAGTCAAGCCGAAATTTCTCATAAGAATCTAAATTTTAAAACAAAAGCTAAATACAAGAAATGTCCTGTGGATTAATTACAATTGATCACAACACACTCGTGTAAATTGGCAGGTCACTAGAATAATTTAGCAATAGTACTCGTTAAATTTGGCAGTAGTGTTATTATTGTAAATTGACTTCTTTTAACCTAATAATAATAATATATTCTGTAATACGTTGCGTACTGTATTTACTCATATATTAGACCCCCCCTGGCTTTTCAAGACGAAGGAAAGAAAAAGTCTCGCATACAGGACCCCTCAAAGTAATTCGTCAGAGAAGAACAACGATTCCGCTTCGAAGCAGGTACAAGTCTTATTGCAGCTCTGATAACATCGCACAAATTTGTGAATAGTTCGTCTGGAAGATTCACGCGATGAAAACTCGGCGAAATCATGCGGTGCATCTGTGTTTTATAGTTAAGAAACGTCTGCCTCCTAGTGTAGGCCTACTGCAGCTCTGATGACGTCACATGAATAGGTGAATAGTTTTGTGTCTGATCCGCGCATTGCAAGCATGCATCCGCCAGCATAATGGTTAGCAAAAATTAGCTTCTGTTATCGGGAGTCTGAGTTCGATTCCCGGTACCGTACTGCCAGAGATTTACGAATGGCAGGAAGGTTGATATGTGGTAAAAATGGTACATGTAACTCCCCTCCACTGGGGGCGTGTCTAAAAAGAGCTGCATTACTTCGGGATGAGGATACAAGTTTACTTTAATTGAGAAATATTCACGGTTGTTGCTATTAATATACTGGGCGAGATCATTAACAAAGTGATCGTTTAATATCCCGTAACTCGGGCCAATATAGGTATTTGGAGAGAAGTAAGTTTAAAACATGATAAAAACTCTCCAATTTTAATGATTGTTTTACTCGCCAATATACATAATAATAATATTGATTTTATGTCTCCACTTTTAACAATTTTCGGAGAATCCAAACAAAACATACTATGTATTAATAAAGAAAATGGAGACAACGAACATACCAAATAAACATGATAATAACCTGTAGATATCCATAAATGCGGCAAACATTCCTGTTACTCTTTCCATCGTCAAACTTTCTGAACTATCCGGGCGATAGCATACCTAACCTAAACAATGCGGTCTCTGTTATATCATTTACATCTGTTTAGGTAAATCCTGATGTGATAAATGCAGAGAACAAGCATGAAATATACTTAAAAATAAGGATCTGGCTTTCAACAGCTGCATTTATCAAAAGAATGCTTCCGGTCACTATGTATTACATTCGAAAGTACAACTCGTAACATACGCGAGTTATCAGCTGGTGGTTTGACACGCTTTCTACAACACGGCTTTTTTCCGGAAGGAGTGGCTTCTGCTACAACACATACACTAACTGGGAATATCACAAGACCATCTCCAGAAACTATTTGGGAATAGACTTGCATTGTTTGGACTCTATAGTCGGGAACGAAACTATTTGTAAAAGGTTCAAAAAGACGGAACGTCGAATGCTCTGGATTGCAGTGCATGGCTGACGAGAATGGCAGTGAAGATGACTTCACTTGGAATTTCTTACAAAATTGTACAAATTGGAATGACGACACGCCGGTAGTAGGGAAGTTGCAAGTTATAAATCTCGTTATAAAGCCGTATTGGAATTCGGAATAAGAAATTGTTACAATAATAAAAACCACCTTTCCAATACTTAGTAATCCTTTATATTTATCCTATTTATTTATTTATTATTGTAACAATTTCTTAAGTAGGGAAGTTGGGGGCGCAAGACGATAATTCAAATGAAAGTCATGATTAGGGAGCGGATTTTTATGTAATTACATAATTTTTTTGCGTAAGTTTTAACGCAAGTTACGAAGTTCATTATTCCTATTGTGCATCCCCAAGTGTAAAAACTGAATCTTATTTCACATAAAAATACATATTTTCACATTTTTTAAATGTAAATACATATTTTAAGAAAATCTATAATAAGCACATAAATCGGCAATATTTGTTGACAATAAAATTTAAAATGCTTCTGTGTTATAAAACAATGCTCATATTTTCATTTTACGATTACGGTATTGTTTTTAACAGTGTATTTAACATAATGTATCTGAATGTTTCGGCTTTTTATGGACTTCCCTCCATAAGATCTAAAACTTTCTGGTCACTGGCTACGTCGTTACATTTAGACAGCGATTTGATTTGCTGCACAAGATGTTTCCTTGCATGATGTCATTCCAACTCCTTATGAGTCAGCCCTCTCGGGTTTTGTTTATAGAATATCAGCGAAAGGCAATCACGGAGAGATTAGGTGACGTAATTCCGTTACGACATGGGAGACTCGGAAGAATATTGCCCCACCATTAGGTAGTGGAATTTCATCACTCCTAAGAGTAAGGTTAGCTGTTCGGGTCCATATATCATTCCCGTGGTCGCGTGATTTTGTATGGATTTATAAGAAATATTTCCTTCAGTGTCCGCTGCTATTTTTATTGAAACAGTGATTCACCGTAAATGCGTGTGTCGTAACCTGCAAAATAATGCCAAAAGAGAAGTCGAGTACAAGGTCGCGTCTTCAACAATATGTAGTGAAATTTAAAAGCATTTTTATTACTGATGGAAAAGTATTATTTTGCCAACCGTGTGGTAAAACAGTACGTGCAAATCAACGTTCTCAAGTAATCCAGCATTTGTCTGGAAATAAGCATATTGCGGCTGCTTCGCGTGTGCGTTCGCGACAATTACTAATAGCTGAACCAGCTACTTCAAATGCAGGCCCATCTAAATCACCGCCGTCTCTATCCTCCTGTAGGCGTCTCTATCCTCCTATAGGAGGATCGAGACTGCGGTGATCTAAATATTCCCAGTATTATTTAGATGTGTGCAGAGCATTTGTTTGCGCCGACATTCCTCTTGCTAAAATAAATAATCCGGGACTGAGAAATTTCCTAACAAAGTACATTCATTTTGAGCCTCCAGACGAATCCACGTTAAGGAAAATCTATCTCCCAAAATGTTACGAAGAAACTTTACAGAGAATTCGGGCAGTATGTGATAGCGAAAAACTGTGGGTGAGCATTGACGAAACCACTGATTCAAGTGGCAGAAAAGTAGGAAATGTTGTAGTTGGTGTGTTGAAGAATGACAAAACTGCTTGCGAACATCCTTATTTGCTAGCGTGTAAAGAAATGCTTGCTGCAAACCATGTCACTGTAGCTAGGTTATTCAATGAAGCCATGCAGTTACTTTGGCCAAAAGGTATAAAATACGACCATGTATTGCTTTTCCTTACTGACAGTGCAGCTTACATGAAAAAGGCAGACGAAGGCCTTTCTGTGAGCTTTCTGAAAATTATACACGTAACTTGCGTTGTTCATGCTCTACACAGGTTATGTGAAACTGTGCGGGCTCAGTATCCTCAAGTGGATAAATTAGTGTCTAATGGCAAAAAAGTCTTCATAAAAGTACCCTCAAGAATCGATCTCTTTAATGAGAAAAACCCGGATCTTGCGCTTCATCCTCTGCCTATTGTTACGCGGTGGGGTACCTGGCTTAGCGCTGTGGTATACTATGCAGACAATTTCGAAAGTTTTGCATCCGTTGTGAACGTGCTAGATAAAAACGACGCGTCGTCAATTGAGATTCTTCAAGAGATACTAAAAGACAGCTCTTTGAAAAATGATTTGGCGTTTATATCTGCCAATCTAAGCTTCTTGTGTAAAGCTATAGACATACTTGAAAAATCCACTAACATGTTGTCCGAAACAGTGAAGGACGTGCGCGCTGTTGAAAACAAATTATATTCACTCCTGGCTTCGCAGGTACAGGGACTGTTAAAGGTCAAATATCAAAATTTGTTCAGGAAAAACAGAGGATTTCAAACAATGTGCCAAATTTCTAATGTATTAGAGGGTGCTCATGTTGGCGAAATTGATGGCGTTATTGTTGGTGACATTCCTCTCTTTAACTATGCTCGCCTGACTTCCTGTGATGTGGAGCGATCGTTTTCGCAGTATAAGGAGTTCTTTAGAGATAATCGGCATGCATTTGTGATGGACAATTTGGAGATGACCTTTGTTGTTCACTGCAATTCTGAGACTACTTCTAGCAACTAATATTCCAGCGTGTGATGAGTGAGTACGAACTGGTACTATTTTTTCAAAGATGATAGGTTGCTTTTGCCATATATAAACAAAACTTTACCTTTAAAAAAATAACCATTCATAATATCTACTCTGGCATATCAAAAATTAATATACCATACAGCACGTTTCCATACACAGACACCATTTTGCCTTAAGGAGCACGTTTGGTAGCACCATATTCTAGTACAAAACATTATACTTATTTACTTCTTGAGCGCGAGTAGTTATGTGATATTTAAAGGAAAATAATTTCAATTTTTTATCACATATTTTAAAGTTTTTCAGCACATAAAAAATAAATATTTTTCACATTTTTAGCACATAAAAATCCGCTCCCTAGTCATTATCGGGTTTACTATGTGGTAGGCCTACTGCTCAGCCGACAGACGAATGACTGTCCATTAAGTATTTTGTATCAATATTAATAATACGGTACCCTTATCCCTTTTCTCTACGGGGTCGATTATGAAGTGAGACGAATCTTCGTAGCAAGTTTTTATGACCACATGCCCTTCCTGATGTCAACCTCACCTGAGAAATTAATGCGATGAAACAAATGACGTGATATGAGTAACTAAAACTAATTATATTTACTTTATATGTATGCCTAAAAGTCGTGTTAACCATGTGTCTTTTTACATTTAGAAATACTGCCTTCCAACGAAAATAGCCAGTATAACTGAAATACATTCATAAGTTTGTTAAAGAATAGTGTGGGATGGTTACATGTACAATTTGTAGCCTAGAAGGTATGTGTTCACTGCACAAAATTTGAAGTAATCGCATATTGGACCCCCCTTTACTTTTGTTTGGCTGTAAAAGTGGGGAGAAAAGGGGGTCTGATACGCGAGTAAATATGGTATGTTTAGTCATTTCTCCCTTCACTCATTTAATTTAAAATCCCTTCGGTATCGATCCAGTCTTTGGCAGATCTCATGATACCAACTGAGACACCTGTACAATGAATCCAGGATTCACCATCACGGTCCTCTTCGAATGACTTATCACATGTTTTGCAGACATCTCTAATTGGCTGAGATTAGTAAGAGGATTCAAGCTGGAAGTTGTTTCTATCATAGTGTAAGAAACATGTTATGGGACAAAGATGTGCCAATGGAAGCAAAGAAAACTATGTACAAGATGTATTACGTACCCATAACAACTTTCAGAGCAGAAACTTGGACAATGACAAAGAAGGACGAGAGTCGAATACAGGCAGCTGAAATGAAGTTCGTGAGGAGTATGATACAGAAGAGTAGAAGAGACAAAATAAGGAATGAGAAAATCCGGGAAGAAATTGGAGTGGAAAAAAGAAAGATAGAATAGAGAAGAGCCAACTAAGATGGTTTGGGCACATAAAGCGAATGAGTGAGGAAAGAATGCCAAAAAAGGCGATGGAAATGCAAATGCAAAGAAGGAGAGGCCGTGGATGACCACGATTGAGATGGAAGGATACAATCCAACGCAGTATTATAGAAAGAAACCTGGACTGGAACACAGTGTTGGAGGAAGAGTGGTGGAAAGACCGAAGAAAGTGAAGAGGAACCATGTTTGCCCCTACCCGGCAAAGGGAAATGATGATTATGATGACTCTCTAATTGGCGACGTGTTCGTTTTGTGTCAGCGTTGTGCCTGTCAGTTGGACTGGTCTTCTTTTGATTCTTTGTCATTTCATCATCATTTAGGCCTACACTGATAGAAGTTGAAACAAAACTGTCAAACACCCAAGCTCTCGGCGTTTCGTTACATCTTGGGTTGTAAACGACTGTGGTAATCGCTTGTTGCCTCCTGACTGTTGCGTTTCGTCCATGCCATGCACTGCTCCAGGATGGATCACATCCTCGGAAAGGGCATTCCTGTTGAAAGGATGAATCCGTGTAGTTCAGAAGCCACTGCTGATATTCCCCATGGACATAGCTTCCTGGTGGCACACCTCAAATATTGGGAAGAAATCTTTCCTTTTTGGTTTCCTTCCATTTCCTTTGAGGAAGTCTTTTACCTTGGTTGTGGTTACAACACCTTTAAAGAACCTGTTGTGGCCCATTGGTGGCAGGAGATAATCATGAGGGATGAACACACTGGCAGCAAATGCCATAAAAAAAAAAATTCACATTTATGTTAAGGTCTTATTCCTTTTATACACAATGTATGTAGGAACTTTCGATCTTGCCTTGTATACAGATAATTAATCTTTAAACAACTTCCAATAGGCTGGTAGTAAAACTACTCTGTTAAAATCAACGCCTGTATTACAATCACCATTTGTTTTCAGCGAACATCCAACTCAATCATCAATCATCATCAGCCAATTCTATAATTACATGATGTGGCCTCTTTAAGTCGTGAACTCAGGTAAATCTTTAGCAGAACTCTCCAGGTAGAACGGTCTCGAGCAGTTCTCTGCCAGGTAGCACCAGTTGTTCTCTTGATGTCTTTGTCCCATCTGTCTGGCGGTCTTACTCTAGGCCTTTGATGATCTCTTGGACTCCATTCTAACACTAGCTTCGTCCATCTGTCATCTTCTCTTCGAGCAATATGTCCAGCCCATTGCCATTTTAAGGTGGCTATTCTCTCAAGAATGTCATTAACTTTAGTGATTGATCTGATGTCATCTGCTCTCTTCTTATCTTTCCTTGTAAAACCCAGCATTGACCTTTCCATGCCTCTCTGCAATGTCCTAAGTTTTCCTTTCGTAAATTCGTTCAGTGTCCAGGTCTCACATCTGTAAGTTAGCACAGGTAGAATGCACTGATCATAAACTATTTTCTTCAGATTTACTGGCATATTTGATCTGAAGACAGTTGAGTTTCTTCCATACACCTGCCATCCTAGCTTAATGTGTCAAAAAATTTCTGGTCTTATATCACCTTTCATATTCATCAACTGGCCCAGATAGATATATTCATTGACCTTCTCTAACGGCATGTTGTTGATGTTCACACTTCCTGTTCTGATCCACTTGTTGGACATGACTTGTGTTTTGGAAAGGTTCATCTTCAAGCCGACTGACTCGCATTCCATGGCGAGATCAGTAACTAATGTCTGGAATTTGTCATTGTCGTTTGCCAATAATGCAATGTCATCAGCAAATCTCAAGTTGTTAAGCCTTCTGTCATTGATCCTTATACCCTTTCCTTCCCAATTTAATTTCGACATTGCCATCTCCAAAACAGCTGAGAATAGCTTTGGAGAGATTGGATCACCTTGTTTAACACCTCTTCTGACAGGGAATTCTGGAGTTGCTTCACCGACATTCACAAAGGCTGAAGAGGACTTGTAGATGTTGTTGAGAACTCTGATATAAGCCACCTCAACTCTCTGCTCATCTAAGGCTTGTAAGATAACTGAATGGCTGATTGAATCAAATTCCTTTTCAAAATCAACAAAGGCTATGCACAGAGTCATCTGGTATTCATTTGCTCTGCTAATCACTTCACGCAGAGCCAGAATGTGCTAAAGCTGCTGCGGAATCCTGCTTGTTCAACTGGCTGGGTTGAGTCAAGGGTAGAGCTGATTCTGTGCAACAAGGTATTCATAAAAAGTTTGTACAAAACAGAGAGTAAGCTTATAGGGCGATAGTTTTGGATATTGTGAATACTTCCTTTTTTAATACAATAATACTATCTTTGCTTTATTCCATGATGCTGGGATTGAAGCATTGTGTAAACAAGAAGTAAAGATTTTAGCCAAGTGGTTTACTGTTTCATCACCTGTAAGCTTCAGAATATCAACAGAAAGATAATCATCACCAGCAACAGTTCCTTTCTTCATGTTGTCTATAGCATATCTGACTTCCGAAGGAAGTATATCTGGAACTTTAGTTACACTTTTTAGGTAACTTTCCTTTGTTTTACTATACAGACTGCTATAAAAGTCTCTGATAAAATTCAAAATCTCCTCCTTTTTAGTAATTCGACCATTATCTCCATCAATTGCTATGATCTGTTTTTACCAATTGTGAGCTTACGTTTAGCTGCCTTTAAACTTGTCTTGTTCTCTACACTTGTTCTTAAGGTTTCTTCATTGAACTTCTGTATATCAGCTTTCATTTCTCTTCTTAATGTCTTACATAGCTCAGAATATTCTGTTGTGTCCCGATCAGTTTGAATTTTCATTTCTCTTCTCCTTTATAGCAGGTCTTTGGTTTTGTCACTGAATTTATTTGGTTGGTCGTTATTCTTACATAAGCTACCTACTTCTTGTTCACTTACAACTAACATTTGTGCTAGGTCTTCTTCCTTTGTTACCTGAAACTTTCTTTGGATGACTTTTTGGAATTCTTCTTTGTTTTCTGAATTTTTGAGATTGAGATTCCTTTTTAAGAGTTTTTTTTTTTTTTTTTTTTCTGTTTCTTTAAACATCCAACTGCAAGCAACTAATGCTTCCCCATACAGCCACTAATAGCGATTGGAATGTTCTGCAAAAAATCTGCAAAATTTGAGAGATGCTGTGCTTTGTTTGAGCACACTTGATCCTCACAAAAATGACTCTGATAAGTTGGAGATAATTGAAACATAAGACAATGCCAAATTAAACGTAATGCTAAATTTGCCGAGTCTCCCTTACTGTCCCTGAAAATGCAAGGCATACAGCAGTCCTAAGCAACTACAATATTTTATTGTGTTATTATAATAAAATTAATTCAAAAGAGTAAGTAACCTTTCTAATTCTTTGTTTTTGTTTCAGGATATGGATTGTGTGTGGCGAAAGCCCAGTATCCTCTTGCTGAAATGGTTGAAATACTTAAGAAACGGGGCAAGAAAGTGCGATTTGGAATCCATCCTGTAGCTGGTAAGTAAAAGTATTATGCAGTCATTATAGGTATGTTTCTACAGTGATGCTCCTTAGTAAATGGGTGATAAATAAGGAAATGCAAGTTGCTTTACGTCGCACCGACACAGATAGCTCTTATGGCGATGATGAGACAGGAAGGGACTAGGAGTGGGAAGGAAGCGCTTGTGGCCTTAATTAAGGTACATCCCCAGCATTTGCCTGGTGTGAAAATGGGAAACCACGGAGAAAAAAAAACAAACACTTGTAACATACTTTGTATTTACTGGACACTGGCCGCACTTAAGTGACTGCAGTTATCGAGCTCGGTAAATAAGGTAATGATAAGGATCATTATATGTCCTAAGGTCTCTAAGGTTTATAAGAACTTCGATTAGATAAAAAATTCTTTGTAAAAAACTATCTGGATGGATCTTGAAGATCTTTTTTGTTAAAGCTTGGAATGCTGAGAACTAGTTGGAATATGTAATGAAAAAGGTTTTCTACTTTATGTTAACTTTTTCTTTGAGCTGGTCACAATGACGCTATTACTTACGTGGAAAATTGTAGTCCTCGTATTTAAAAATGCGGATCATGAATTATATGAATTATAACACAGTAGAGGTTTCCACCTATTCAATACTAAGATGTATTTACAATATTTAAATTACACGGGTCTAGTTTCAACCCTCCTCGGGGTCATCATCAGCCATATTAAAGCATACACAATTTACGACAAAATCCTAAAACATGTTATTTAACGGTAAGAATCTTATGGATATATAATTTACAATGTGAAGTGTGGTTGAAATGTTGTAAATGAAAATGAGAGATATTATGTGTGATATAGGTGAGTAATAGTTAATACATACTAAGAAGTCTGGAGCAAAAGTACAAATAAGGTGCTCTGTGTTGTAAAAATTATACACTCATGGAATTCACTTATTTAGGCCAAATAAATATGGCTGTAATATGGCGTTCCTTACCTGGGACGTATGCTCACCAACGTGGGGAGAGAAGGGATATAAAGTACATGTCAAATGACTAGAAATCCATATACAACAGAAGGAGAATAAGTTTTTCTTTGTCCATGATTAAACAGTACCGAGGTAGAGTGCAAGGCAGAAAATAAATTGGACAGGAGAGAATGATCAACGCTGAAGTTTTAGGCAATGTACATGAGAGCTGACAGTTCAGTTTCCACTGACATATGTTTATGCATGATGCAATTGTTAGATTGTGGCATTTAGGAGAGGCGATAATAATAACAGCCTGTGGCCTCTGAAGTGGCCCTGGTTCAGGTCTTTCAAGTTAATGCTGTATAGGCGACATGATGAATTCTAACGCTGACATTGGCACATACACCCAGCCCCCTGAGCCATTTTGGAATCTATCAAGGAGGGTTAAATCTTCGACCCGTCCTGGAATCGAATTGCTGGGCCAAAGACCAAAACACTAACCATGTAGCCATGGGAACTAGGAGAGAGGATGATTGATTCTGATAGACACCTGCATGTACACATCACTGATTACGAGAAAGCATTTGATTTGATCTGAACACGGGGGTTGAGTGGGGGGAGGAGGAGGCAGTCACCCCGCAGGAGAAAAAAATTAAAATCTTATTCCATTTTCGCGGGCTGAAACTAGGAATTAAGGAATTATTCTAAAAAGCAATTTGTGCAATCCCGGTTGTCTTATCAGCTAATTATTTCATTTATTTTCTTTAATTATTAACAAAAAATTATTAGCTGAAATATGCAAAAATTTGTCGTTTTGTTGCAGCTAACCGATTTGTATAGCACCGCAGCAAGTAGTGGACACTTTTCATGTGCTGTGCTGAAGGGTAACAGGGGTACTTTTTTTTGCCTTGGAAAGGTCATGGACACTGAGGTATGATTACCCGCTTGCCGCGTGCATTAGTCATCTGGCAGTCTTCGGTGAGTGTAGTAGTTTAGTCATAGGCAAGTCAATACAGGTACTAAATTGATTGTTCTTTAGTATAGATCTATAGAACTATCGACGTCTACTTCTGTTTAATTGTAATACATCTGTAATATTGTTCTTTGGTGAAAGTTTTACTGTACAGTATTGAAACAAAAACTCAAAAAACTATTATTATCAGACTAAGTTTGTAAAAACACACACACACACCTTCTCTCACTCTCTCTCTCTCTCTCTCTCTCTCTCTCTAGAACACTCCTCAGTCTCTCTCTCTCTCTCTCTCTCTCTCTCTCTCTCTCTCTCTCTCTCTCTCTCTCTCTCTCTCCTCTCTCTCTCTCTCTCTCTCTCTCTCTCTCTCTCTTCTCTCTCTCTCTCTCCTCTCTCTCTCTCTTCTCTCTCTCTCTCTCTCTCTCTCTCTCTCTCTCTCTCTCTCTCTCTCTCTCTCTCTCTCTCTCTCTCTCTCTCTCTCTCTCTCTCTCTCTCTCTCTCTCTCTCTCTCTCTCTCTCTCTCTCTCTCTCTCTCTCTCTCTCTCTCTCTCTCTCTCTCTCTCTCTCTCTCTCTCTCTCTCTTCTCTCTCTCTCTCTCTCTCTCTCTCTCTCTCTCTCTCCTCTCTCTCCTCTCTCCTCCTGGCATAAGATTTTCCCCACTTCTTGAGCACGTAAATTGTCCACGGCATGTGATGCAGTGGTCTATGTCTCATATAAACATCAAAGTGCAGTTATCTTGTTTGGCACAGGAATAACAGCCCCTGCGCATATTCATAAGAAGTAAAGTGAGGATACTTTTTTTCACCAGGATTATTTAACACGTTAGCTGCCATAAAGGTCCGACTAGACTGGCAACATAGGTATTTATATAGAACTCCGCTGGTTCAAGTAATTACTAAGTAATTCAATTGATAATTCAGTTAATTGCTAAGTAATTACAAATAGAACTCCTGTACTAATTGTGCTGAAATGATGAACTATGGTAATATCAAGACACTCTGCAGTAAGCTGATGACGTTATGTCACCCGATTGGTTCAGTAGTACATGGTAAAATATGAAATAAGTAAATACCACTTTTCAGTGAAAATGATGCTTAAGTGGGCAGCAGGGTTTTAGCCAAAAGTAGCATAAGAGCTAAATTGTTAATGCCTTTACTGAGTGGATCATAAGAGAGTCCTACACACCAAGCTAGGAAATAGAAGGAAGACTAAATCAGGCTGTGAAATTTGCAGACGTTCAAACTATACTTGCAGAATACCCAACTACCCTATCAAGAATCCTGTTCCTGCTAAATGTAAAAGTCAAGTAGTTTGAAATATAATTTAACATCAGTAAAATATAAGTACTGTAATAGCTTGCATTCGGGAGATAGTGGGTTCGAATCCACTGTCGACAGCCTTGACAATGTTTTCTATAGTTTCCCATTGCTTCCTTCCCACTCTTATCCTTCCTTGCCATTAGACCTATCTGTGTCGGTGCGACGTAAAATCAACTTGGTAAAAAGTACTGTAATGGTGTTCAGCAAGAATCCACACCCACTGCATATGCAAATAGTTGGCAAGCAATTCAACAGGTAATTCATTTAAGAAATTTTGGCTAGATCATTACAGAAAATTTTCAATGCTATCATGAAATTGCTATGGCAAGGCAAGCATTCCATGATAAATTTTTTCGCTGTTATGTCAAGGCATAACGTCCTTAGCCAATGTAAACATATAATGAAGGCTTATGTTTGGTACGTTGTGGTCTCTGCTGAAACCTGGATCCTCAGCAAGACACATCAAGAGGCTGGAAACTTTTGAGATGTGGTGTTGGCATTGAATACAGAAAACAAGTTGGTCTAGGAGAATGATCAACGCTGAGGTATTTACACAACGTAAAAGAAAGGAGGTCAGTTGAATTCAAAACATTTTTTGTGATGTCTGAAGCCATCTCTTTTCAGTTTTGACTTGGTTATAAAAAATAATTTAAAACATATTTTGACATTATTAGAACAATCATAGTTGGCAGAGTTTTGTCTTCTGAAGTTGCAGAGCAAAGTTCCCCTGACGTTTTCTAATATTTACTATATTTATGAAAATGTAGTGGTTTATTTCAAACTTCATCCTATCCTGTTATCTATATATGCAAGAATGGATAGTTAGTTGTGTTGTTTGCTTGTGCTTCTATGATTATTATTTTTGTTGATTGATGTGGAAGTAAGTTTTTTTGAAAATCAAGTCATTTCTTCCACAGGAATTCATAGACTATATTGATGCAGGGCATTAAATCTGATTGTTTCCTTTAGTTACGAAACTTCATATTAATTGCTTTTGCCTGGGAAATAGGTGTTTAAATTTAAATTTTAAATTTATTATTACAGGTCGAATGCCGGGTCAGCTGAATGTTTTACTGGCCGAGGCTGGTGTGCCGTACGATGATGTTCTGGAGATGGAGGAGATCAACGACGATTTCCCCGAAACAGACTTGGTCCTTGTAATAGGTGCCAACGACACAGTCAATAGTGCTGCTGAAGATGATCCCAACTCTATCATTGCTGGTATGCCTGTATTGAGGGTTTGGAAGGCAGAACAGGTATGTTATGAGCTGTTTAATTTGATACATAATTGATGTTTTTCTTTCTTTCTTTCTTTCTTAATTTAAAGAGGTGGTCACTGAATAACCTTTGTAAACAGATGTTAGGAAAGATATTTTTTTCATGGTTTTTTTATTAACCCATTCTCTTCATATTAAAAGGCTTGTTTATTCATGCAGAAACTGGGATTAAATTACCTGATACACAAACTTAGTGTTTAATTTGTTGGAATTAGCATGCTGAAACCAAAAGGAATCTTATCGAATTAAATGAAATACACAAATACTCTGTGTATTTCCGTGGTGAGAATGCTAACAGGAGCAAAATATATATATCTGATTAGGAAATGGGTAGAGACTAGTAACTTATTGTGTAAGTACACATGGATAGAGTACACATAAGACGCAGGTCCAGAGTCTTCAGCTGCAGTCTTTGTCAGTGGAGGATAGAATAGTCACGTTGATAAGTAGATGCTGTTGCGATGAAAAGGGTGGGGTGAGATAGCAGACATAAGTGATGGAGAAATAGAGCAGTTATTTTATGTTTTCTAGACCTGAGCACCGGTTGATGTTCTGCTTTGGAATCTCTTAGGGAAGGAGGGTGGGAAGATGGGGCAGGGGGTAAATGTGTAAGGATATGTAAGGACTTTAATTGTGAAACAATCATCAAATGTGGTTTGATGGAGCCCAGTGTGAATGGGAACAGCAAGGTCCATATGTCATTGGCAGATCTTGCAGTTGTTGTGTTCACAGGGGAAAGAGCCAGAAAGGGATGAGTGTTGGTGTGATTCATAGGAAGTGAGGTCCGACTTGTTGGCTGAATGGTCAGTGTACTGGCCTTCAGTTCAGAGGGTCCCGGGTTTGATTCCCGGCCGGGTCTGGGATTTTAACCTTCATTGGTTAATTCCAATGGCCCGGGGGCTGGGTGTTTGTTCTGTCCCCAACATTCCTGTAACTCGCACACCACACATAACACTATCCTCCACCACAATAACACGCAGTTACCTACACATGGCAGATGCCGCCCACCCTCATCGGAGGGTCTGCCTTACAAGGACTGCACCCGGCTAGAAATAGCCACACAAAATTATTATTATAGGAAGTGAGCCTGTTTTGGGATATCTGAATGTGACTGTGGGGTGAGGTTGAGATAAGGCTCAATGCTTGTTTTAAAGTGTGATTGATTTTGTGGCAGCCAGGATTAAAATAAGTGGTTATGAAGGGTACTGGGTTAGGTTGCTTGGGGAATCTGGGGACAGAGTTCATGGCTCAGAAATCTGGTGGTCAGCCAGTTGATGGGGTAACCCCTAACACTGAAAGGCTTCGTCAGGTTTCACATCCATGTGTTTCTCTTATACAGTGAAACCTTGTGAGTGCGTTCCTCATTAACACGATTTCCTGCTTAACACGTCGTAAATTCAAAGTCCCGATTCTCATGGTACTAAATCTGTATTCACTTATCGTGTCATGAATATTCGCTATTACTGCTTAGTACGATCACATGTTTTCTAACGCTGAAAATGTTATTTGTCATCCCTTGTGAAAGAAACTTAATTTCTAACTCGGATAAGAGCCGTCGCCACAGTTATGGAAAAAGGGCCTTAAATTCTTGAACTTCACAGAATAAGTTGCAGCTTTGGGGAGCAAGCCGTTAGCGTCAGGAACGTTCAGTTTTGCTTGTTGTTTAGCAGTGAGATTTGTTCTTGTATTTTGCATTCCATTCAGAACTTAGAAATTTATTCTATGTTGAGTGGTACAGTGTAGTGTAGAGAATATTTTTTGCATGATAAGGTTAGCCTATATCTGAATTAGGAACATAACATGTGAAGTTCCTTACCAATGAACAAAATCAAATTTGTAGGAAAGTGGACTGGCGTCCGCATCTTAAAGCGTGTAGAGGTCACGAATGTTGAACTCATCATCTTAGAGTTTCAACTTGATCACTCGAGTTTGTTCAAAATAGTGGCCAAAGTCATTGCTCTCGGTCGCACATGGTCTAGAGTAACCTCAAATTCATTGCCGATAAGAGTGTGACCACCGAGCTCGATAGCTGCAGTCGTTTAAGTGTGACCAGTATCCAGTATTCGGGAGATAGTGGGTTCGAACCCCACTGTCGGCAGCCCTGAAGATGGTTTTCCATGGCTTCCCATTTTCACACCAGGCAAATGCTAGGGCTGTACCTTAATTAAGGCCACGGCCGCTTCCTTCCCACTCCTAGCCCTTTCCTGTCCCATCGTTGCCGTAAGACCTATCTGTGTCGGTGCGACGTAAAGCAAATAGCAAAAAAAAAAAAAAAAAAAAAAAAAAAGAAATGGCAGACATAATTTTCACTGTACCTGTGGATAAAAGACATAAAATGTCATCATGTCATAAAAAAATCATATCTAATGTTTCCATATCCCTATCAGATAGATTTTGTTTGTATATTCAGCAGTACGTTTTCTTGCTTAACACGTTCTTTTTTGTTGTCCCCTGCAGATACGTCTTAACGAGGTTTTACTGTACAATATTTAAGTGTTCTCTAACTACGCATGTATTTGCTGCTGTTCATCTCTTTCTTATACAGATAAGAGTATTTAATATGGTAACTTGCACAAATGTTCCTTATATTGCAGGTGATCGTAATGAAGAGATCGCTTGGTGTTGGTTATGCTGCTGTGGATAATCCAATCTTTTACAATCCTAACACAGCCATGTTGCTCGGAGATGCGAAGAAAATGTGTGACGCCCTTCTCGCTAAACTGAAGGAAGAACAGGACAAAAGCTAGTAGAAAACGATCAACGACATGACAACAAAACACGTACCAGACCTTGGACTGGCACTTTGGGCTGTTCGAAAAGGGTCCCTAATTCGTAAACAAGTGTCGATGTGATCTATGTATATATTCTTTTACAGTGATTGCTGTAACAAAGCTGTTTTGTGTGTATGTGTGGACGTCTCTACAATTTTAATCACTGGAACTTAAGTTTTTACTTATTTTGCAGTATTTTTCGAATTTTTCAATATTGGCCATTTTTATGCAGTTATGTGAATCAGATTTTGATATATGAATTTTAAGGTGCCTGAAGTAATGCTATAGTATCAGTGTGGCAGTTTATCACATGCTGTCAGATTTCAAAGTATTTCCAAATTTCAAGTCTATACTCAAGGCTAGATTTTGTTGTAGGCAGCTTCTCTTGAAAGTTAGGAAAACTTTAAATGGCATCTATTGGGACTGAAAAGTGAGAGAGACATGCTAATGAAATTATAGGTCAAGAAACTTGCTGATTCATCTAAAATTTTGCATAGAAATATTAGATATATTTTTGAACTTAGCCCTGGAAAAATGTTTTAAAATGAATTTCAGGTTTTAGTTATTGCTAATGTTTCAAACTGTTCCATCATTTGGGCTGATCATCCAGATGTTTAAACTTCTCTATTTATTCAAATATAATACGCCACAAAACGTAGTATGCACCCCAAATTTTTAATCCTAAAATTTAAAAAAATATATACTGGCAAATATAATATGCACTTTTTCTAAAAAGGTACTTTCCATTTAAAAAAAGACATCATACGATTTTGTTATGTTTCTTCACAACCATTTTGTTACTAATAAACACAGACACACAGCAGGGTGAACTTCATACTAACGCTGATTGACTGACTTCATCCCACTCGTTTATCACTCATTATTGATAAGCACTTAGTTGAAGATGCCACAAGCTCAGAATAAAAGAAAAACTGTGTTTTAAGTGTAAGTTGTTAGGTAAAGGGAACTTTTGTATTAATAATAATTTAAAAATTGAAGTAAAATTACAAATAAAAAGTGCATAAAAGATGAGAAAATAGAAACCAGTTTTTCCATTGGCAGCTTCCCACCCTATCTTGCAGCATATACTGTAGAGTGCGTAATTTGAATTTGTTTGAATCTACGTGCAAATGTAATACACCATCAAATATAATACAATATTTTCTGAAAGAAAGGTGTGTATTATAGTTGTGTAAAGTGCATCTTGATTTGCCTGCAATTTGGAACAAAGTAGTAAGAGCGATGACCATAATGTTTATAATTTTTGCATGTAACTGATAAGCGTTAGACCCCTTAAAATGGAATGCTAATCATTGTATTCTATCTCGAATTATGCTGAAAATGTTTAATGAATTAATGTTTTCAGCCATTTGTATGTAAACCTCAAGACTTCCTGCCCAGGACATGCTAATTTTTTCTACCCTGAAGCTTTGCTTTTGGAAGACCTGTATCTCTGCCTTGGTAACTTTGATTGCAGTTGTGAAATAAGACTCTGGCTTTAGAATAAATGGTAGTGCCAGAGGATTGTTCCATCTTCACTCTATTTGGCCTGGCATTGCAGTATAGTGAATATTGACCCCTCCAGGTCAAGCAAACAAAGCTAAAATATGAGTGACATTGAATCCTCTGGCGAATGTATGGTTTGGAAAGATAAGAGTCGGCTGATACTAGTTTCTAAGTGTGTGTTTCTTGCCTGCAGTTCCTTTCGTAGTTTATTCATTCTGAGTTTATGGTGGCTTAACAGGCCATTCCTTGTATGAAACATGCAGTCACACAGGTTGAGTCTGAGTGAAGGAGGCCGCCGGGCTGGTTTTTATCAAAGTTTGTATATTTGACAACCGTCAGTTTCCTGTCTTCATCATTCTTGTTCAAACATTACAACAGCAGCTGAGGCATTTGTGTGCCCGAAGTATTGTTTTTTGTTGCTTAGGACCATGGTTAACATTTGTCAACCTTTCTGGATTTCCAGTACTTATTCATCTTGCTCTTCAGATCACTTTGCACCAGTTCTCCTTAGTATTTCCAGAAGATCCTCTATCTCGTGTACCCAGGTCGTGAACTTCTTTCTTTCTTTCTTTCTTTCTTTCTTTCTTTCTTTCTTTCTTTCTTTCGTTCTTTCTTTCTTAAAAAGTGTGTCACAGGTCAGATCCACCCTCATTGCAGTTGCCCACGGAATGGTAATTTTCCAGGTTGTGAGATGATCAGGGCTGGAGTGTCATGATTTAAAAAATATTCATTATTGTTATAATTATCAGGAGCCTCCGTGGCTCAGACGGCAGCGCGTCGGCCTCTCACCGCTGGATACCGTGGTTCAAATCCCGGTCACTCCATGTGAGATTTGTGCTGGACAAAGTGGAGGCGAGACAGGTTTTTCTCTGGGTACTCCGGTTTTCCCTGTCATCTTTCATTCCAGCAACACTCTCCATCCTCATTTCACAGCATTTATCAGTCATTAATATATCACTTTGGGAGTGGCGACCCCATCGAACTAACAGCCTATATCTGCTTCATTCATTACATCCCTGACCCGGTCAATGACTGGAAAACAGGTTGTAGGTTTTCATTTTTTCATTTTCGTTATAATTATCAGTCAAATTGTCACAGGATGCTGCTTCTTAAGATCGTTCAGAGTTAAATATATGTACTTTTATCACCGAGGCTTTAGATTTTCACACTGGTGTGCAATCTCAGTGTTTCTGATAGCAGAGAATGGTGCTTAAAGAGGTGTCAAGGTTTATTAAATAATCACGTGTCTAAGATATGTTTGCCTTAAAAATAACCTCCACTAAAAAGACAGTGAAATGGTGCTTGTAGAATGCTTGTGGCTTGTGCAGCAAATGCTACAAAGACATAAAATAAAAAGATAATCGTGTCTCCAAGGTACCTGGGTAGAACTTTTCGATCTAGTGCCTTTGACACCCTCTGGGTTCAGTTTTCTCAGATGTCTCTAGGATCAGCTACGTTTAATAAGCGTAACAAAATTTTGATTTATATGTAAACTTTTATGTGGCAAAGATAACTCTGTAAGTTCGTAACAACAAAACTTCAAGCCACAGTTAATTGTAACTTCACACTACTGTTTTAACAGTAATTCAGTATTATGTAGCAAAAGTAAATCTGTAAGTTTCTAACAATAAAGCTTCAGACCACACATTTCATAGTAACTTCATGCTGCCATCTTAACAGCAGGCTAACACACTACTGCTTGAAATTGGTGATTCTCCCACTGCAGTGCTATTAGGTAGGAAAAATCAGCAATCTCATAAAATACTATTTTCCCAAGGATATTCAGATTGTATGCTTTAAAAATGTTGGGTCATTCATTGAAATCTCTTCTGCCATTTTCTCACCATTTCCAATACTGGAAAATGGCTTATAAAATTATATATGTAATGAAACCAGGAGCCAGTAAGACATTTTACAGTCTAAGGTTTGGTATTCCAGTACTTCCCTAAATAGGGTGGTGATACCACGGATAAGATAGGAAGGAAACATACTTAAATAATATATCCAGCCACAATTATAAGTGCTGTTATCAGTCTCATTCTTGCACCTAGTATTTCAGTAGTAGAATATAATATTTAGTGAATCTTAAATGAGACGTACATAAAAAGCATGTGATAAACTGACACTGATATTTTCATACCAGAGGAAGGAGATAATACATACAAGTTTTGATGTCAAGAAACTGCTTCACGCTCACAAAGTGAGGAAGTAATGTACCTGAAAAGAAAAACCTATGCTGACTGATATGACTGTTTTCTCAGGAATTTTTAGGGTCTGTATTTTTTTCTTAAATTATTAACAAAAGCATGTGAGGCAGCTAGTTTTCAAACATGTCCAACTGAAATGAATGCAAGGTATTCTATCAACCTTCTGCTAGGGAAAATATTTTAAATTAACATGTTTTATTTATTTATTCATTCATTCATTTATTTTCTAATTGGCATAATATTTTTTACTTGGATTGCACTAGTTGATCCATAAGATATAAACAGTACTTTCAGAACATTCTTTTGATGGGGATTTTCCAAACTTCTATTCATTATTAAACTTTACAGACTTTGATACTATATATACTTGCATAAATCACGCACTTTTTAAAATGGAAACTCTTGTCCAAAAGCTTGGATATATGAATTATGTGGAGATTAGTGATGCAGTGCAGCGTCTTCTCCCCTACAGCTCTGGATTTGTTGCCATCAAGTCATGTCTTTACTCATTTGTGCTAACATTTATCGTGCAAATGATTATTATTGTATGAGTAATTTGCTTTGAAAATAACTTTTTTTTTTTGAAACCAGATCATTTTTCTAAGATGCTGATAAAACAGTCTTAATGTATTAGATTACGTTCCCATGTTTTATCTTCAGTGACAAGTTGCAAGACACGAAAACATATCATAAACCAGCAACACTTTGTTATCCCTCTGAACAGTAGCTGTTTTTTTGATTGGTTTGGTAAATGTGATGCATTGTGCTATTCATTATCTCATCGGGAGAGTTATTGACCATCCATCCATCCATCCATAAGCCACGAAAAACTCCGAATTACACTTTAAACGTTCACCTGTTCCATTGTTGTGCTTGTACCTCTAAGTAAGGAGATTCATTTTGCAGTTTATCATTGAAGTTTCACTTTTTTTTTACAAAAGTCGAAACACATCAATAAAACATAACTCTTATTTCACTTGCCACATGACAAAAGTGAATGTCTTAACACTTCAGCAACTAACAACTCTTAACTTTAGCCATTGGTTGTAGAATGCTACTGAATTCAGAGTGAAATAACAGTTCAGATGTTATGATATTTCAAGAGTGAACTCATTTATGAAATGCTTCTTAATCTTTATTCTTTTGATATACAGTAATACATACAGCAGATACAGTGGAACCTCTATTCTCCATTTTTGGAGGGACCACGGAAGAAAAACGTACAACACGGTAAAACGGAAAATCGGGAATGAATGAACCATCAACAGTTTGACTAAACATCACAAAACTGAAATATGTATACTTATAATCTTACAAACACTCCTAATCTGAACCAAACTACAGCCCCAATGGGCCTTCCGCTTACCAAGCGACGCTGCTCGGTTTGAAGGCCTGCAGATTACGTAGTGACTCTTGATCAGTGTGACGAATCCTCTCGGCCGTTATTCCTGGCTCTCTAGACCGGAGTCGCCATCTCACCATTAAATCACTGCTCAGTTAAGGGTAATCATA
The DNA here is from genome assembly GCF_040414725.1 of Anabrus simplex. NCBI lineage: Eukaryota > Metazoa > Arthropoda > Insecta > Orthoptera > Tettigoniidae > Anabrus > Anabrus simplex. Next base: position 38,920,680 of record NC_090278.1, on the reverse strand, counting down.
GGATGAATGAACCTGAAACCAGCCCTCATATCCAGGTAAAAATGCCCAACCTGGCCGGAAATCGAACCCGGGCCCTCCGGGTGAGAAGCAGACAAGTTAGACCACGGGGCCGGCTTTAAACCTTAATTACCGGTTCGTAACTTAAAAATCTCCAAACTTTACATTCAGCTTACTGCAGTTCAGCAAATTTGAGCAGCCAAACTCTTTGAAAAATCTAATACCCGTAACGCCACTCCAAACAACAATTGACCACAAGTAGTTTTTAATTCTCTAATCTAATAAAACAAAGCACATTAGATACAAAAGCGTGCAACATGGTGGCAAAATCCCTTTTTTAAAATCTTTCATTGTAATTTTCTTACCGGTATACTGTTTATCAGTTTATGGAAATCTTATACTGCGTAAATTAGGCGTACATAGACTTTTAAAGGTTATGTTGAACTCTAGAATATGGTTTCTAATGTAGGTATCGATTCTCAAGTTCTCGAATGCATAATATTCAATTTTACCAGTCACTAATCACAATTAATTGGAAAGAGAAAACATATCATTAACACTTCTGAAATTACGGTTATTCGCGACCTTGAGCTCAGCTGGAAAGCGTGCTCGCTGTACAAGTCAGTACGAGTGCGAAATGATACAAAGTTTTTAAATGTAACGCGCGCAAATAAAACGACTGCGGTTTTTGTAACAGTTTAACACAAAAACATGAAATTCCCAGTCTTATATTAGGACCAAAACAGTTATAGGCAATCCCAAAACCTACCATAGCTTTATGTGTGTAAGGTGTAACATCTGTTCTGGTATCGATAACATAATCGTGTACGATAATATTAAAATACTAAATTTGTGTTACTTAAGAAGGAGCAGTTTTGATTCCTGCCTGAAAGCCCAGTGACTATACAGTGCCCTGAGAGAAGTGCCGAAAACCTTTCAACGATACACTCGAAAAAAGTAAAAAAAATAAACATCTAACCCTGGACATAATGTAGATGTTTTGCAAGTATGAACATTTGATGAAACTCGTTCTGTCTTCAAGTAGAGCTGTCGAAATGCACTCTATCTCCTTCCAATTGTTGTAGACACACTCTGCTTTATGATTTCCGAGGATTCTCTGAACAATACCACTCAAATGCGATGCTAAGATGGTCCCTTATGCAAGTTCACCGCCGATCGCTTTTCCAGTACAATACTTCCTCAAATAACCGCAGTGACGGGACGTTAACGCCAAGATCTGTAAGTATGCCGTAGCCGTCCTTTCGTGAGATACAGTTTCTCGAAAAACGCGTGATTGAGGACTTAGTGTTGATGGGAAGGACTGAAATTCCTGGACGGCTGATCTGGGAAATCGTTATTTTGAAGAATGGATGATGCGGGATTTTTACAACATGATTTAATTAGGATGCTCGCGGGACCACGTAATTTGAATGAATAATATGGGAGAACGTAGTTTCCGGGGACGTATAATTGAGATTCTACTGTATGTGCTTTTTGGGACTCCAGGACAGTTGACTGTAATCCTTTGTTTCAGTGAAATCCCTATCTGATATGAATGTACACATCTTCACTGTACTGCCCTTTTGGCATTGGCTCTTATACTGTGGTCATCAATGTCTGTCATTTATTTGTTTCTTATATCGCCTATCAAAGTTAGAATGTAAAAATAACCTTGGCCATGTTTGAAGAGAAATGCTTTGCATGTCATGAATTGCATAATATACAATGTGCCATATTTTGTAGCTAGCATATTTCAGAATTCCTATGAATCTGTAAAGCTAGCAAGTAGCTTCCTCTGATGAATTCCTATGTCTTGTAAAATTTGTGTCCATGTGGAGAGTGATAGACGTACATTTTTCCAAGATCCTGATAAAATACTTGTAATGAATTAGACATCGTTCCCATGTTTAATCTTCAGTGACAATTGAGAATGTGTAAGTACAGATAAATATTTCCTTTAGTTCATTGAACCTCTGCATTTATTCAAGTTGTGTGGGACTGTTTGTTGTAGGTTGTTTATTTTTTTAAGAACTGACACAAACTGAAAATAGTGACAGGGGTAACAAATTTACTTTAGTCAACGAGTTTAATTCTTAAAAACACAATTTTTTAAAACCTTTTGAGCAGTACAGATATACATGTACATTGGCTGATGACCTGGCTTGCTGTAGTGTTGAGGTATATGTACATTTTGAACCGATGTAAATTGATATCCGGCTTTGAGGTTACTTCCAAGTGTTCTGACATCTCGTGGCTACACATTGGAGCTTTGTTTGAGCTTCTTAAACTTCATTTGACTTTGTTTTGATGTCTGTCTGGCATGAACGTACGGCCTCATGGCACTCGGCGCACATCGAGGTGCGGATACACAGCTTTTGTTTGTTATTATGGCTATAGTTTCCTTTGGATAATAATTGATCTTGGTACAAAGTAGGGTAGGGATGTTTAAACATATAATTCATTTTAAATATTGTATAAAATAATTTGTAATAAGTTGGAATTCAAGAGGAGAAATTGAGGCAGATATTAATTTATAGGAAGGGAAGTTAGGGATTGGAATAATTGCCAAGGAAGATGTTCAGTAAATTTCCAATTTCTTTGAAATCGTTTAAGAAAAGGCTAGGGAAATAACAGATAGAGAATCTGCCACCTGGGCAACTGCCCTAAATGCAGTTCACTAGTGAGTGATTGATTGATTGATTGATTGATTGATTGATTGATTGATTGATTGATTGATTGATTGATTCTTCAAATGTATGGTAAATACAAAATATGACATATTACTATTTTATAATATTCATAAAACAATATATGTAATATATTTTATGACAAAGAATTCACTCCAGATGGTCCAGTCACAATTGAGAAAACTTGCTGCTCAAAAGGTTAAAATGATGCTAAAGTATGACAGTAATAATGATAGAAAACAGTAACTTTGAGATATAATAGGTAAAGGAAAATATTGTTGTAATATGACTTCCAAAATCTTTGACCCTGATTAAGAAGTTTTTCAGTATATTAATTTCATTACTTCCCAAGATTTTTGATATATTTGGCAATGAGTTGTTGGGGGAAAAAAAATCTATTACAATGTGTGTCAGAAAGGAAAATAAGTTGATCTTCTGTTTGAGTGTATTTACTCTGAACTACAAACTGGCGAGTTCATGTAGGACTTTTCGCTGTGATGCATGAAATGGCTACATGCAGCAATATAAAGTTGAAGTTGCTAAATGTTGCTGGAGTTGCAAAGTAGCCAGGAAGTGAATTTGTTGAAAAAGTGCCCGAGGGCTGTGTGCATTGCTCAGGGCACAAACAGCTCTGGCATGTAAACATTCAGTTTAGTCAAATGCATTGCAATGGCATGGTGGAAGTTGTATGAAACATACACTTGTAGATATGCTACTGATATTTGGAAAGTCTCTTTTCAAAGAACAACATGGACAGATGTCATCCAGACTGCAGAAGTTTTTCAGTACATTAATCTCAGTGATTCTCAAGACTTTTGATATATTGTATTTCTGCGAATCCAAGATGACCCTGAATGCAAGATGATCCCCACGTTTTACTTTTAAAAAATTAAGTGCTTTGTGAAATCAGAATTTTATTTATAACAAATTTCAAATTTAATTTAAGCAAAAATAAACACACACAATTATAATGTAAATCCTACATATTTCCCTAATCATTTTCATTAGAGGTATCTGATACTTCCTTTGAAAGTTGAGGGAATTCCTTTTTGTGAGCCCGCTTACATATGACATCACATAAAAAATTAGATGTATGGCTTTTCAGGCGTTTGCTCTATTAACCAGCATTTCGTCTTAGGTCTGACACTCGACTCATCAGAGTGGGATGTGTCAGACCCTACCCACTGACGCTGGGGTGTATGCAGGTGAAAAACCATACATCTAATTTTTTATCTGATTTTTGATATGCTCTATTGGTGGAAAAAATATCTAATTCCCTCCATGGGAACTTAGAATTTCCATACATATGACATCTCGTGTTATAGCTATTTTCACCTTGGGTTTTTCATGCACATACTTCACAATTTCAACTTTTGTTTATGAAATTCCTGCAGCAACAGCAACTATGAATGCAGCCTGACTAGATGAACATTTAGACGATTATGAGTGCTCAAACTCGCCAGCTTGTGTACACCGCTTTTCTTTTAAACAGACTTGTCAAATATTGTGAAAGATTTTTCTTTTAATAAGTTATAATTTATTTTTCTTGAATTAGCAAATTGGAAATTCTGTGTTTGTGGATATATTCAGTTTATTTTAATTCAGGTAACATGACAAATAAGTTATTCATGAAATTTTTGTTAGTAGTAAATTTAGATGTGATGCATAAATCAGATAACTTTGGATATCTAGCTAGGGAATGTCTGAACAGGAGTGAAATTAAACCTGGCAGATCCTAATATCTAAGCACTTCATATAGTTAATGAAATATGGAGTAAACACTAGTTACAGAAAATGTATGTACATTATCAGGAATATTGGATGAACTACTTGGTTAAGACCTTTCGTAATGGCTTCATCTTATGTCCTGCAAGGCTGCTCAGTGAATTTCCAACATGTTAATGTTGAAAGGTAATTAATGTCAGCATTCAGAATTCCCAATACCATTGCGTATGGGTATGCTGAATCTTTATCCTTGAATGAAGCATAGACTACATGACTACAGATCACTGTTGATGGTGCTGATTATTTTTTAAGGGGAAGTATAACTAGGCAACCATCCCCTCTATATATCACTATTTACCTCTGATAATAATAGAAACACTAGCAAAAATGGAAGATAGTCGATTGAGGAAAAGGAAAGGAAGTTCCTCAGAAAGATTTTAGGTCCTAAGAAAGTGTCCGAGGGTTTTATCTTCCATCTGAGGTCAAACAAAGAACTGTATGCAAGAGTCGAAAAGATTACCGCTGTTATGATAAAATGCAGTTAACCTTTTATGGTCACCTGAAGAGAATGAACACGGAGAGATTGATGCACAAATTACTCGCTTTCCAGGGAAATGTTACAATGTAACCAAAGAGGTGTAAGACTAAGAAAGAGAGGCAGGTAGCTTGTGAAACCTTAGTTCACAGTTGGCCGTATCGTTGTAAATAAAAAATAAAAAAATTAAAAAATTAATAATAATGGTGTGTGGCCTTCAAAGAGGTCTGGTGCAGGTCTTTCGAGTTGATGCCGTATAGGCAACCTGCGCATCTGTGAGGATGGGGCTCTACCTCTGATGAATTCCGATGATGAAGACGGCACACACGCACACCGAGCCCCCAAGGCATCGGAATTAACCAATGAAGGTTAAAATTCCCGATCTGAATGGCAATCGAACCTGGGACCCCCGGGACCAAAGGCCAACACGCTAACTATTTAGCCGTGGAACCGGACATAATAATAATAATAATAATGGCATAAGGCCTCCGGTGCAGCCTGGTGTAGGTTTCTTGAATTGACACCTATAGACGACCAGTGCATCTGTGAGGATGGAGCCCTGCCTAAGATGAATTCTAATGTTGAAGAGTGGCATACACATCCAGTCCACAAATCAGGAGAATTAACCAATGGAGTGAAAAATCTACCAATTAGAATTCATACCACCACCTCTCTTACCCTGCCGGCTAGCATTCCGATGGTGAAAATTTTTTAACCAACAGGGCTTGAACTGGCCGACTACAGTGTCAAACCATGTCGACGCCTTTACAGACGTGGCCATTAGGTAGTTAAAATGTTCTGATGAATATTACAGAAGTGAAACACTAGTTCTGTCAGTGGAAGTGAAGTGACAAAATTAATTTTTCTTTCAGATTTCAGGGTGTATAGAACTAAAATTTTTGATGTGGCTAGGCAGTCATGATTAACTAACAAAAATTTACTACTGAGAGAAGGAATTTCATGAGTATTTTCATTAACAATAGTCCATCATTCATACCTCAATTTGCTATTAAATGCATTTGTGCTAACTGGCAATGTGATGAGCTCCATTGTTGGTAATGGTTTATTTGCCCCTTGATGCTTTGTTATTTTTACATCCAGTTGCTTTTACCTCACTATAAATCGCATTCCTTTCTTCTTGTGTTTGCTATGAACGTGAATTAAGATCTGTATTTTTTATAATAATTTTTTTAGTGGTGACTTAGATTGTTATCAGCAAGTATGATTTTTGTTTCATTTCTACAGGGAAAATTGTTTAACAGTATGCAGTGGTCAGTTTGCTTGTTTGAGTATAATTCTGAATTTTGACATTGTTTGTTTTCTTGCCATTTTATTTCCATTTTGCTGTTCTGTTATTTTATTTTTTTCTTAAACATGCCTCTCTGTATCACATTTGATCAATAAATATGGGGACGTATTTTAATACAGTTTTAATTTTTGTATAACCCTTCTAATCCTTCAGTGTCTTCATTTTTTTAACCTCTGCTTGTGTAACCTCTTCAGCAAAACTTTAGTGGTTATATTAAAAAAGTTTACTCTAAAGATGTTTATTCAAAGTAAAGTATTGCAATTAATTTGCCCATTGTGATCTATGATATACAGTGGGACATCTATTTAACAAAAGTCTCAATATAACAAACATTTTTGAGGATCGGTAAAGTTTCTTTTGCAAAACATTTCTATTTAACAAACTAATTTTGGTTGAAAAATGATAGGAAAAAAACTCCGCAACACCCAGAGTAGAAAACATTTGCTTTGACTTCACGTTTTATAGCAAGGCCTGGCAATACAAGCTGTTTGTTTATCGAGGTGTTCCGAGTTCAGTTGTTGTTTCCACTTTCTGAACAAATGACAATCATTAAACAGTAATCAAAGGCATGTTGATGTTTTAATAGCAGTATTGTTAGTTTTGTTTTTCTCTAGTTTCTGATTATCTCTGTTGTGAATGCTACCATACCAGTGCAGATTAATACAGTATGTTGAAAAGAAAAGTTTTGAGCCTTACGGAGAAGATTCCTTTATTGAAAGGAGTGGAAAATAATGTAGAAAAGTTAGCAATGAAATTCGGATTCTGCCAGTTGATTCTAGACTATAATAAATTCGCAATGGAATTTTGAAAATGCTGAGGATTTAGACAGTTGTTGAAAATAGCCTAAAATGCTTATGTTCAAGGCTGTTGATGGACCAGCTAAGTGGGTGAAGATAGTGTGTGACAAAAACATGCCCATCACAACCAACTATTCAAGAAAAGGCAGTGAAATGTGCACAACATCTGAGGCGTAAAACATATCTGAGCAAGCTCCAGGTTTTTTTTTTTTTTTTTTTTTCCAAGTTGTTCTACGTCGCACCGACACAGATAGTCTGGAGTTAAACAAATTTAAGAAGCGTTACGGTATCACAGAAAATGTTGTATCGGGGGGAAAACAAGTTTGAAGCATTTGGGAAATTAAAGTTTCAAGGAATTTACAATAGTATGAGATATGTATGGAGTGTACTGCTGTATGGAAGTGAAACCTAGACCCTTTGCTTGCCTAATATGATAGGGATTGATGTTTTCAAAATGTGGTGCTACTGGGGGGAAGATGCTTAGATTAGATACATAAATAGATACATTGGTGGCAAAGTTAGGGCTCAAGGCCCTCTCTTACACTTCACCACTAGAAGAGTATACATCTACATAACTTATAATTAGAAATACAAATAACACAAATAATATTAATAGCAATAATGATAGTAATAACATTAATAATAATAGGATATTTAATTTTAAAATACACAAAATAAAGTACACTTAAATGACGAAACTACAGTAATCCATTCATCCATTCACTCAATAATTGTCCAACAAGTCAGCGGGATCTACTCAGCAAATGGTTGTTGTTCTCTTAAAACTTTCGATGAGAGGGATTATCTCTAATGTTCACAGGTAGCGAATTCCATGACCGGGACGCAGAGATTATGAAGGAGCAGTGTAGTTTACAGGTATAGTAAGAGAGAAGCCACATCTTTTATTGTGCTCATGATAGGACGAGAGGTAAGAAAAAGGTGAAGAAAGATAGTTGGGATATGGTGGTGGTGATTGCTTTTAGAGGACCAAGCAAGTGGCCGTGCGGTGAGCTTGCATTTGGGAGATAGTGGGTTCGAACCCCACTGTCAGCAGCCCTGAAGATGGTTTTCCGTGGTTTCCCATTTTCACACCAGGCAAATGCTGGGGCTGTACCTTAATTAAGGTCACGGCTGCTTCCTTCTCACTCCTAGTCCTTTTCTGTCCGACCATCACCATGAGATCTATCTGTGTCAGTGCGACGTAAAGCAAATTGTAAATTGTGTTTTTAGAGGAAGTAAAACTAGGCAGCTATCTTCTATATAACACTAATCAGAGAGAAAAAATGGAATTGGAAGGAAGCGGCCGTGGCCTTAATTAAGGTACAGGCCCAGCATTTGCCTGGTGTGAAAATAGGAAACCACAGAAAACCATCTTCAGGGCTACCGACAGTGGGACTCGAACCCACTATCACCTGGATGCAAGCTCACAGCCACGCACCTCTAACCGCTCGACCAACTCGCCCAGTATATGCCAATGGATGTAAAGAAAACTATGTACAAGATGTATTACGTACCCATAACAACTTATGGAGCAGAAACTTGGACAATGACAAAGAAGGACGAGAGTCGAATACAGGCAGCCGAAATGAAGTTCTTGAGGAGTATGATACAGAAGAGTAGAAGAGCCAAAATAAGCAATGAGAAAATCCGGGAAGAAATTGGAGTGGGAAAAATGAATGATAGAATAGAGAAGAGCCGACTAAGATGGTTTGCGCACATAAAGCAAATGAGTGATGAAAGAATGCCAAAAAAGGTGCTGGAAATGCAAATGCAAGGAAGGAGAGGCCGTGGACGACCACGATTGAGATGGAAGGATACAATCCAATGCAGTATTATAGAAAGAAACCTGGATAAAGGGAAATGATGATGATGATGATTTCTGCCAATATGTATGTAAACAAACAGACCTCTTATCTGTGCATTGTTAAGGTGTTATTAAACATATGCACCATCCAGGCATCAGATCAATTGTTAGTTGCAATCTCTGTAGCCATTACAAGTCGGCATGCATTTCTGCGATGTCAAGAGAGAACAGTGAAGTTTCAGAACCTTCTCACCGGAAGAAACGCCGTCTTAGCGGGATAAACAGGTGATTTGAAATTAATGATGATAGTCTGGAAGCTCTCCTGAATGCTAGTGACAGTGACAGCATTGATAGTGACGACAGTGATGACAGTGTGAAAAGTGACTGTAGCCACCTGAGTGAGAATTTTAATCACGGATGTGTGTGTCAAGCGTCTACTCCCAAATCTCACATTACAGAAGATGAGGAAGACGTAAGTAATATCTCATCTCCGAATCTCCTGCCAAATAACATGGGCAATATTTCAGGGGTCATTTCTTGGAGTTCAGATTCATCCTCAATGAAACAAACTTTATTGTCTTCTCTACTACAACAGCATTACGCATGTATGCCCAATTCCATACCTCACCAAGATTGTGAATTTCAACTTGAATACTACAAAGAATATAAAAGACTTCTTCTCATATATTCCTACAGCCAACCTAACAAATGTGTTTTTAAGTAAATTCTAAAAACAATTTTCATAGTGTCAAACTTCTATGTTTTAAGACCATCTTTAAAACCACTGTGTTTTAAATACGTTGTTTTACACGCGATATGGCTGAAGATGACCTTTAAATAGGTCGAAACTAGTCCCATTAGATGTTAATTTAATAAACACTATTTAATTTGTATTGAAAAGATGGATTTAACTAACTTATTATTTTAATTTGTTATAAACTTTATTGGTCGGCCGGGAATGAGGTTCCACTGCCAAGTGACGTGAAACCTATTGATTATTTTCGCTTGCTTGCAGATGACAACTTGCTGAATAACACTGTCACTGAATGTAACACATATGCAGAAGAGTTATTTTTGCGAGGAAATATCGCTGAAAAGTCAAGGATTACGGAGTGGTAAGATTTCACCATGGATGAGATCGGTGTTCTGTGTATTTTTAGGACTTATGTTTCACATGGATGTTGTGCAAGTGTCTCGTAACTGGGATTACTGGAAAACGCACAGGTTATTCAACATTCCACGTTTTAGAAACTACATGAATATAAACAGATTTCTACTTCTACTGAAGTGCCTCCATTTAGCAAGAAACCCAGCTGAGGGAGATCCAAAACCAACAGATCGTTTGTATAAAATATGACCAATGATCGAGTACTTCAATGATAAAATGAAAGAGGTTTATGAACCTGGTAGGGAGCTGTGCATTGACGAATCCATGATGTTGTGGCGTGGTAGGCTGATGTTTCGTCAGTACATAAAAAATAAGAGACATAAATACGGCATCAAGCTCTATATGCTCACGGAGCTGGATGGAACAGTTATAAATTTTACTGTCTACACCGGGATAACAGACAGCTTAGGTAGGAAAGGCCATGCTGCAAATGTAGTGCTCCATCTTATGCAAGGCCAGCTAAATTTAGGACATGCACTCTATATGGACAATTTCTATAATAGCTATTCATTATCTGCTACTCTTCTCAGTAATGGCATACATTCTATTGGTACGCTCAGAGTTGGCGGGAAGGAAACACCAGCCAGCGTAGTAGAGAGCAAACTAAAAGTTGGCAAAGTTATCTACTTTTATGCTAACGGCATAGCCATGGGAAACTGGCGGGATAAGCGCGAGGTACGATTCATTTTCACAGAATATGAGCTTGACATGCTAAAGGTCAGCAACAAGAAAGGAGCTAAAAAACTGAAGCCTAAAGCAATAGTGGAGTATAATAGACATATGTCAGGCACAGACCGCGACGACCAAATGATTTCCTACTATCCTTTCGCAAGAAAAACAACGAAGTGGTATCGAAAACTAGGAATTCATGCGGTTGAAATTATATCATACAATTCCTGCATGCTGTATAACAAGTTCTCTGCAAAGAAGGTATCACTCTACGACTTTCGACTGGCGATAATTGAGGAGTTATTATCAGCTGACTACAGGCCACCGTTTCGTAGGCTACCAAAATCTCTCACACCGCCTACAGGGACTCATTTTGCCAGTAAATGTGCGGCTAAGGAGAATGGACGTAGACTGAGGAAATGGTGCAACAAACAGTGTTACGAAGAGGGGCGGTACGGGGACAGCATGTTCTACTGCAGCGAGTGTCCAGGACAGCCAGGCTTGTGCCTTGAGAAATGTTTCGTGGAATTTCACAAGAGACAGAAATAATTGACCACAAACAATGGCATGTCTCCATGGGTTTGTTGTAGCACACTGTGTTGACTAGTTACATTGTACAGCTTATGAAGTAACGTAAGTATACATTGTTCACACAGCAATAATAAGATTCTACTGCACAGTATTTTTGTGTGAAATGTTCAAAAACTTACTTTTTGTTGTAAAGAAGTTCTACAATTGAACAAAACATTATTTTCCTCGTTCCACTTCATTACCAGTCATTACGCACATGCTGCGTCAAACGGCACCGAAGTTGAAAAGCTCATCAGTAGTGCCGCGTCGTGGCTCGTATGCACGTAAGTAATAATGAAATAATTAAAATAATAATCTAAAATGCATAAGGACACAGAAATGAACTCCTTTAAACAAAAAAAGTATTATGGTACCATGGTAATTGTTGCCGATATCTGAGCGGCCGCGAACGTATTAAGTACTGCAGTGTTATACCCGATTCCATTACGTCCGAGAAGAACTCATCCAGTCATTATCTTGTATATACTCCGCAATGCTGAAGGAATTCAGGGTGTATGCCATCTCTTCCAGGAGCCTTGACACTTTTGATGTCCTTAAGGGTGTCAGATAGTTTAGAGCAGGATAAGGATCTTGAATACTGAAACTACTTAGCGCAATTCATTTTAAGATTGTTAAGTTTAACTTCCCTCGTGTGAGCTTTATCCCTTGGTGTTCTTGATGTAGACAGGAGACGTGCTGCGACTTTATTGGCCAAGATTGGGTGTTCTCCCTTATCTTGTTTCCACGTAATTTCCTTACAAGTGACCAAGGAACATAATAGATGAATAAGTGCAAAACAAAAAAAAGCAGCCAGACACACAAAAATTATAAAATGCATGTGTTATTATTATGTCCCAGTTAATTTGTACAGGACTGTATTGTCTATTCTGATATCAGGAATCAGTTAATTTAGAGACGGGGATGGGTAGGTTAATCCATGACATGAAGAACACTGAGATCTAAATGTTCTGTTGGAGCCCTACTATAAATAAGCTGACACATCTGCTTTGGTTTTTAGATCCTTATGGTGTATATTTCATGATACACATATGACCATCAAGGTTTGTACAATGGGTAACACACCTAAGAGATCCTTGGTTGAGTCTCAAAAGGTCCAAACACTTTTTGACTAATTTCTAGTTTGAATGTCCAAGCTTGTGAGCAGCAGTTGGCCAACTCTATTGTAGTTATTTGTGTTTGCTCTTTCATGATCATCATACATATGTTGTAGTCCAAAGCTTTAAGTAACACCAAACTTAAATCTAGGCTATAAATTAATTAATAAAAATAGGAGATTAATCCTAAATACAATGTCTTCCACTGTAGTAAAATTCTTCATTGAATTCACAACAGAATGTCTTTCACAATTCCATCTGTTCTTATTTTTCTAATTATATACTATTTATCTATTTGTACTAAACATTTTTTTAAATTAGGAAAATATTGCAGTCTCTTTAAAATAAAGGTTGAACTCTGTACACTATTTTCATATTGGTACTAACACTTAATAATAAAAAAACACACACAGAATGATGCAGACACTCAGTACAGTACTATGTGCATTCCATTACATAAAATTCTGCTGCCTTCTGTATAGTGATAAAAATATGATTCATTCAACAACTGTAGCAGTACAACTTCTTTGCCTTGCCACTGATTATAGCCTTGAGTGTATCCATAACAAAGAACTAAAGGCTAGTATCTTCCACATCTGGAATGTCCTTACTCTCTGTGCAATGTTGATCACTATTGGAGACTTTCTGAAGCTCCAATACAAGTTCCACTCACCTGGGGTTCGAAACATTGTCTCGAGTCCCGTTTATGATCATTTTATTCACCTCAGAAAGAATGGGTGGTGTCGGTGGAGGTGAGTGGGGAGTCCTATGTTCAGACACTATTGGTGTTTGTGGCGCTGACGAGTGGTGTTGTTTTTGTTGAATAGCATTGAGAATGCTGTTGGTATTGTTGCGGGTGATGTTGGGATCCACGGAGAGTTGACGTAACCCTGGTATTTGATGACCTGCTCTTGTCGTGTTGCGTCTTACTGGGTTTGGATTTGTTCTTGTCGAGATGCGCATGCTGCTAAAGTTGGATAGTCTGCCGGTACTACCAGAGTTTTTGTTGCTAGAGAGGGTTTCGTTTGAACCGTCTCCTGGGTTCTTCCGTTGCTGTGATCGAGCTCGGCCGATAGCAGTACTGCCGGCTGTAATCAAAAGTAAAACATAATTTTTAGACCTCGTAATCAGTGACATAAGTCTTAACTAAGACATTAATGATACTGTAGATCATCTAGAGTTATGTAGATTCAATTTTCCAAGAAGTGGACAAATTTATGAAGATGGTTTACATATATGAAGGGGCAAACAGCCTTGAAGTTCATTAAGCTTACATCAGAAATGAGCTAACTACTCCTAACTCCAATGACATACAGTTTTAATGTTGAAAACATTTCTTAGCAGACAAAAAAAGGCTAGGAAAACAACAGATAGGGAATCTGCCACCTGGGCGACTGCCCTAAATGCAGATCAGTAGTGACTGAAGTAGCTGTCCCCATATTACAAAAAAACATAAAATTAACCAATTTCCTCAATTGTGCAGAATGTTGAAGGCCTAAAGGGCCCAGAAAGGTTTCAAATTGTGAGTCTTGGATAGCTCTATCAAACTAAACAAAAAAAAAATAATTCGGAAATCACTTCCGGTCTACGCACAGTTCCAGAAAAACAGCCTAAAATCGCTTGTTTCTTTACTTGTAATTTTTTAAATTCAAATCCTAGCCAAATTAACTTATTTACATAATTCTTTCTGTAATGTGTTCCTTAGTTCAATACGCTCAGGCATGCTTTGATTTTTTTTTTTTTTGAAAAATGTCAACACTGAATGTAGCTATAAGGGCTTAAGTGAAACTCTACCCTGACTCACATTAATGCTCGTTGTGGTAGAAAAACGTAAACTGCTGATCTAATTGACCGTATAATGATGTTTAAGAAAAGGATTGTAATTTTTAGGAATAAATAAAGAATATATTCTTATACTTTATTATATTTTATTTACCTAACATTCGTAGCTGATATCCCTAGGGTGTTTTCAACATTCAGTTGCTTGTCTGAAGGGCTAGAAATGTAGATTTTTTTAAACTGATAGATTCTCCAGTCTGCCAAAATTAATTAAGTTTAATTAAGTTATTTCTCTTTCAAGCATAATACTGTTACACTGTTACCATATTTTTTTTTTTCTTTTTCAGGTAGTTTATAAATTTATTACTGAAAATTAGTTTTGGCAGAGTGAAGAAACTGACAGTTAAAAATTAACTGAGCTCAAACTGAAAAGAGATGGTTTCATATATATAAAAGAATCTCATGAAAAGGTGTTTGGAAATGTACTTATCTATTTACATTGTCATGTTATGTTATGGTTGACCTAAGTACTGCCACAGGTTTGTGTAATGGAAACAAACTGCCATGGTACACTCAGCTGAGCCTGATAACAGGTTCTCAACATTCAGACAGGTCTGCAGTACCCATTGGCAACCTCCAACGTCACATTTTAATTTTTCATTTTGTTATGTCTTTCTTTCTTTAGTTTGATGTTCTTAAGTGTGCCTGAGTGCTTATAAATATTAATTGTCAAAGACGATCAAGAAAAGCATTGTTTTATCCAAATTAAGTTTTAAGACAATAGCGTAAATGTTAAGTGCACCCGACAGAGCTATTCAGTCTGGTATATGCTAATGGATCAATCCCTTCTGACTGGTTGACAGCAACTTTCATCCCTATTCCAAAGAAAACAATGGCTAAATCTCATGGAGATTACTGAATCATAAGCCTAATGAGCCATATTCTCAAAATCTTCCTAGTAAAAGTAATACATGCAAGAATATACAGTAAATGTGAATCCTACATAGGTTGGTTTCCGTAATGGATTTGGCACCAGAAAGGCATTGCTGAGGATGCAGGTTTTAGTACAAAGATGCATAGATATGTCTGAGGTTGTACATGCTTGTTTTATTGATTATGAAAAAGCTTTCAACCATCTGAAACATGAAACATTGCTGCATGTCCTACATGATATTGGCGTGAATGGTAGAGACATCCGAATTATCGCCAACCTGCATTGTAATTCGACCGCATGAGTTAAGGTTGACAGCAGAAACACCTGTGCTATTGAAATAAATCAAGGAGTGAGGCAAGGCTGTGTTCTATCTCCACTCCTCTTCAATATTTACTCTGAAAGGGTATTTTCTGAAGCACTAGAAGAAAAACAGGAGGGCATTGCTGTTAATGGGATCATAATAAATAATCTGCGATATGCAGATATACTGTTCTGCTTGCAACTAGTGCTGAAGATCTGCAGACATTACAAAACTGTGTGGTTGAACACAGTGCTACAGCAGGTCTATGTTTAAACACGAAAAAGCCCAAAGTAATGGTCATAAGCAAACATGTCATTCAACCTGTTAACTTGACAGTAGCTGGCACATCACTGGAGCAAGTCCAACTCTTTAAGTATCTCGGCAACGCACTTGATCACAGCTGGAACAATGCTGTTGAATGTAGATCCCGGATTGAATGGGCAAGGACTGCATTCCAAAGAATGAGCAAACTTCTCTGTAACAGGGACTTTTAAGATTAATCTCCGTCTCAGTTTACTTCGGTGTTATGTATTTTCTGTCTTATTTTATGGTGCCAAGACTCGGACTCTAACGCAGAACACCACCAAAAAAACTTTGATCTTTTGAGATGTGGTGCTACCAACGCCTGCTCAGAATATCATGCGTTGACAGAATAAGTAACACTCAAGTACTCCAACACCTGATCAAAGAGATAGAGGTCATGAACAACATCAAAAAGAATAAACTTGAGTACTTAGGCCGTATCATTCAAAATGATCTTCTTCTTATCCCCCTGTGGGTGGGGCAGGTAGAATAACACCCCCGGTATCCCCTGCCTGTCATAAGAGGCAACTGGAAGGGGCCCCGGGGGCTCTGAACTTTGGAGCGTAGGTTGGCGACCACGGGGCCCTTAGCTCAGTCCTGGCATTACTTCCACTTACTTGTCCTAGACTCCTCACTTTCATCTATCCTGTCCGACCTCCCTTGGTCAACACTTGTTCTTTTCCGACCCCGACGCTATTCGGTTTACGAGGGCTAGGGAGTCTTTCATTTTCACGCCCTTCACGGCCCTTGTCTTTCTTTGGCCGATACCTTCATTTTTCGAAGTGTCGGATCCCTTCCATATTTTCTCTCTGGTTAGTGATATATAGAGAATGGTTACCTAGTTGTACTTCGTCCTAAAACAATAATCACCACCGCCACCTCTTCTTCTTATTCTTCTTAACCTGTTTACCCTCCAGTGTTGATTTTTCCCTCGGACTCATCGAGGGATCCCACCTCGACCGCCTCAAGGGCAGTGTCCTGGAGCGTAAGACATTGGGTCGGGGGATACAACTGGGGAGAATAACCAGTACCTCGCCCAGGCGACCTCACCTGCTATGCTGAACAGGGGCATTGTGGGAGGATGGGTGATTGGAAGGGATAGACAAGGAAGCGGCTGTGGCCTTAAGTTAGGTACCATCCCGGCATTTGCCTGGAGGAGAAGTGGGAAACCACAGAAAACCACTTCCAGATGGCTGAGGTGGGAATCGAACCCACCTCTATTTCATTTTGACCTCCCAAGGCTGAGTGGACCCTGTTCCAGCCTTCGTACCACTTTTCAAATTTCGTGGCAAAGCCGGGAATCGAACCCGAGCCTCCGGGGGGTGGCAGCTAATCACACTAACCACTACACCACAGAGGCGGTCTCAGCTTATCTTACAAAGTAAAATTGAAGAAAGAAGAAGTAGGCGAAGAAGGAGAATATCTTGGCTACGGAATCTACGAGAATGGTATGGGTTCAGTACCCCCCACTCTTTTCAGAGTTATAAGGTTATGGTACGAGAAGAAGAAGAAAAAGAAGAAGTGCACCTAAGTGTTCATTTGAAGCATTTTTGTGATAATTCTTTCAATGTCACAAGCCATTTTATATAGCTTTTAAGCATAGCCTTAGGACTAGTTAACTATTTTAATTTTAGTATTAAGACAACACGGCTGAAGATGCCTAATATATATTTAGGCAAAACATGCTCCGTTATTCCATGATGTAACATCGGTTTTGATTTCTAATAAATCGCAAATTGTATTGAAAAGGTGGACTTCTACGAGATAATTCTTTCATGAGCTTTCTGGTAGTTGTTAGTTAATGCATTTAATTCAGTTTTATTTTGTACTTCATCTTCAGCACTTCCTGTTGAGAAGTTCCACCTGGGAGCTCATTCAATGGTGGTCTCTGTATCAGAGTTTCAAAATCACAGTTGGTTTATTGTCTTCTATTTTAAATAGCTTGATTTCTCTTCATCACAAAATTTGATAACATTACATTGTACATCTTGACAGATCTTCAGTTTTCATGTGGAAAGTGTTGGATGAGAAGAAAGCTGGAGTGGTATAGGAAAAGGGAAGAATCAAAATATAGCACAAAAAATAGGACTCCAGATATGATTTGAAAAGACTGAGATAATGTTAGTATGTGATACTGCTGATTGGACCATGCGTATTCTGAGGTTTTGAAAGTGATTGGGATCAGGTCCCGAGAACGAAGAATGTATAAAAATCAGTCTGCAGTGATAAGAATCAAGGACTTTGAAAAAGAAGCAGCAATCCAGAAAGGAGTGGGGCAAGGTTGCAGTTTGTCCTCCTTCCTTTTCATTGTTTATATAGAACAGGCAGTAGAGGTAATCAAAGAGGAAAATGGGAAGGGAATCACAATCCAAGGAGAGGAAATCAAAACCCTGAGATTTGCTCATGATATTGTTATTTTATCTGAGACTGCAGAAGATCAGAGAAAATTATTAAAATGTATGGACGAGTCTTGGGTAAGGAGTACAAGATGGAAATAAATAAGTCCAAAACAAAAGTAATGGGGTGCAGTTGAACAAAGTCAGGTGATGCAGGAAATATTAGATTAGGAAATGAAGTCTTACAGGAAGTAGATGAATACTGTTACTCGGGTAGTAAAATAACTAATGATGGCAGAATTAAGGAGGACATAAAATGCAGACTAGCATAAGAAAGGAAGAGCTGTCTTAAGAAAAGAAATATGTTCACTTCAAACATTGATATAGGAATTAGAAAGATGTTCCTGAAGACTTTTGTCTGGAGTGTGGCGTTGTATGGAAGTGGAACATGGATGTTAACTAGCTCAGAAAGAAAGAGAACAGAAGCTTTTGAAATTTGGTGCTACAGAAGAATGCTGAAGGTGAGGTGAGGTAGATAGATTGAATCACAAATGAAGAGATGATGAATCAAATTGGTGAGAGGAGATCAATATGGCAAAATTTTACTAGAAGAAGAGATAGAATGATGGACACATCTTAAGACACCCAGGACTTGTGCAGTTTGATTTTAGGGAATTGTAGGCACTAAGAATGGTAGGGGTAGACCATGGTATAAATATGACAAGCATATTAGAGCAGATGTAGGATGCAGCAGTTATGTAGAAATGAAAAGGTTAGCACAGGATAAGGTGGCATGGAGTGCTGTATCAAACCAGTCCATGGACTGATGAATCAAACAACAATGGTAGCAGATCCATTAGAAATAAACCACATTGAATAACAGGAAAGTAAATGTAGTGAAACAATTTAAATACCTAGATTAATTATAACATACAACTTGGATAAGAAACTAATAAAATGATAAAAGCTTATAAATTAACATTACAAGACAATGGTTCAACCAGAGGTGACATACGGAAGCAAAACTCTTTTTAAAGTCACTCAGAGAAACAGAATCAACAAAATCCTATGAGTAGAGAGAATAATAACTAGGACATGCTTAAATAAAAAATACAATAAAGATAGACAATGGTGGATAGTGCCAAATGAAGTGGTGTACAGAGAACAGGAGCCCATCCCAGATACTATATGGAAGAAGACGGTCTCTATTTGTGGTCACATTATGAGGACACCACAAACCAGATTATCAAGAAAAATTATAGATAAACTCTGGAATCTGAAGCAACAAGTAGGAAGGATTAAGGAAATTAGAGAGGATATGGAAGAACTAGAAATGACTCTGGACAGTTTGCAAAACAAACCAGAAAATTTAAAGAAACTGAAAAACATAAAAGTAAGATTTCAAAAATAGACAATTGACATACGAGGTGTTTCAGTGGGATGTCCCACTTTTTAATACAGTCTAGTCTTTGACTGAATAAGAGAACATAGACATACCCAACTTGACATGAGAGGTCATCTCTGGGAGAAATAATGACCGTTACTGAGGCGCAGGCCATATTACGCTAGTCGGTTTTTCCACTCTTCTGTTTGGCGCTGAAGATCAAGCTTAGTCTCCACAGCCATCATGATATCATCAGCATGAATTCATTGGAAGTGTATTTTGTGGCGCTATCCTGTAGGAAGTGTCCTCCCGCCCCTCCTCCTGGAGACATATTCTTGCCCGCTTTACCATGTTTTCAGATAGATGTCTGAGCATGTCGACGTTGATATTCATTACTTTGGTTATGATGTTTCTCTGCAGATCTTGGATGTTTCATGATTTATTTCTGCAGATTCTTGCCTTGAGATGACCCCACAGAAAATAATCTGCTGACATCAAGTCTGGTGATCTTGGAGGCCACAAATCTTTAGAGATAACACGGTTCTCGAAGAAGCTACTGATGTGTGCCATGGATTCATTGGAAGTCTGGCATGTGGCACCATCCTGTTGGAAATATTCCTGCATAAGTTTGATGTTCGAATTCTATGAAAATGTTCTTGTACACACCTGTATTAACAGTCTTGTCAAAGAAAATTGATCCAGTGACCCTGTGACTGGATATTGCACACCACACTCCAACTTTTTTCTGTATGAAGTGATATCTTGTGGAACACACAATGAGTTTCTGATGCCCATATCCTTGTGTTTTGAGCATTTAAGCATCCTGAGAGACGAAACCATGCTTCATCAGTAAACAAGGTCATTTTCAATACGTCTTGGTTTCTTTCACAATGTTGAGGAACAAATTGCGTTTTGTCAGGTTCTTTCAGCTCCTGTACTGCTGTCAATGTGTATGGCCAGAGTTTTAAATGTTTTGCTGCTCTTTGGCACATTGTCACTGAGTTGCTGGTCTCTTGTGACAGACTGTGTGAAGACTTTTGTGGGGAGCGAAGCAATCACTCATGGTATAGATAAGAAAAGTGTTTTTCCACCAATCAATACACAATTTATTTTAAATAGATTAAACTAGTACCGGTTTCGCATACCAGCTTCAGAACTTTCTTGAAGATTACCATACACAGCTAAAATCAACATAACATAAAAGCAAAGGAACTACACAGAAGATAGAAGAATGGAACCTATGTAACATGAACTAAAAATTTAACAAGTGTCTACCTATACTTACCAAATTTTAATGTGTTAAAACTTTTTAAGTGTTTTATATTATGACCCATATGTTTTAATATGTCCTACATACTCATGTTCTGACTTATTGTAACTTTTTACCTTGACTACTGATATTTTAATTACATGCTACTGTATATATTTTCATCCCCCATTAGACATCCAGATGTCTAATACAATAACAACTTGTGAATTGTCTAATGGCTGGAAACAAATCATGTACTAGCTGATGATGGCCGTCAAAGAGCCAAAACCGGTACTAGTTTAATCTATTTAAAATAAATTGTGTATTGATTGGTGGAAAAACACTTTTCTTATCTATACTTTGAATCTGTCAATACGGAAAATGAAATTTATAAATAATAAAGCAATCACTCGTGAACACCTACAGAGTGCTGTGGCACTACTGACGATGGATTACGCTTCCCTTTTCACTGATGGTTCGTACCAGCTTCTCCACTAACCTTAGAATTGTCTTTTGATCAGGAATATCACAAACACCGTACTCACGTCGGTAAGCTCTTTGTGTGGTGGTAACAGAATTGGTGAGCCAATAATTCTTTACAACAAATACGTGCTGTTGAAATGTGTACTCCATTTTAAAGCTTCATATGACAGCAACAACAGGGTATATCCATATTTCTCAAAAGCCACAGCAACGTCGTGATATATATCAATATCAGTATATTGAATGCAATCTGTCATCTGCTGGCATCCACTGAAACTCTTGACTTCATGCATCATTACAATGTACGTACAATTTAAAAGTCACATAAGGATGCTAAACTAATTAAAAAGTGGGACATCCCATTAAGACACTCTGTACAATGAAAAGGGTATGTACAGATGAGGAACGACAGAAATAATCAAAATGAATGAACAGCTACTGGGCAATTCGGAAATGAAACTTATCGACGTAGATGATTAGAAAATGACTGACTGAAGTAGTCCAAGGAGGCTGTGAAGCAAAAACAGAAGAAGGAGAATAAGAAGAAGAAAGATAACTACAGGTGGGAAAAGATTAGGAACATAGGCGAACACAAAAGGAGAAAAGGATCCCAACAGGATAATGTAAGTATAGGAAAGCAACAAACTACTGTAATGTCAAATCAAGCAGAAATGAGCTTGTCGAGGTCTGAGAAGATTTGGATATAGAAGAACTGAGATTGATGAAGAGAGAGCCTATCTATTTGAAGATTCCAGTCTATGAAGTCTCCCATTTCTGTTGCTCCCTCTTCCTGTTCCCTCCCCCCCATCTGAGGGTGTTGTTGTAGCGGACATGCAATGTGGCGTGACTCCGATAAGCAGGGACATGTAGCCAAATGGATTAGTGTGGCAGTAGTGTCGTGCCGAGGTGCGGCCACGTGAACTATGGTGATGTTATTATCAAATGCATCCAAACAGGACCAATGTGCTGTTACTCTGTTCCTGGCTGCCGAAGGACAAACACCGGTGAACATCCATCGGAGAAAGAAGACTCTATACGGGGCAGCGTGTCTGTCGAAAACCACCGTTATGGAATGGTGCACCAAGTTCCTTGCAGGTCGTGTTTCCACACAAGACGCCAGTCGATCTGGGAGACCAGCCTCATCCACTACGGACAACAACATCTCAAGTGGGAGACACTAAAGCGCCCACACTACAGTCCTGATCTCTCACAATGCGATTATCACGCTTTTGGTCCCCTCGAAAGGCCTTGAAGGTTCGACGCTTCCTGTCAGACGAGGATGTGGACTTCTTCACGCATCAGGACACGGTGTTTTATCACACGGGGATCTTCAACCTGGTGTGCCGGTGGGACGAGTGCCTCAAAGCTCACTGCGATTTTGCTTGATTGGCATCCTGATTCAGGACTGTACGGCTGTCGAACAGAAACGTTTTGATCGCCCCTTGTATGAATACTTAAAATACTTGCGATTTTGAACTTTGAAGTTCTCATTAAGGTAAGTTTCAAATTTCAAGTATTTTCAACTTTTGAACTCCTCATTAAGATAAGTTCCAAATTTCAAATATTTCAGGTTTTAAACAATGATAAATAATAATGTTATTGGCTTTAAGACCCACTAACTACTTTTATGTTGTTCGGAGATGTCAATGTGCCAGAATTTAGTTCCACAGGATTTCTTTTTTGTGCCAGTAAATTTACCAACAAGAGGCTGACATATTTGATATTCATACCACTTGGAACCACTGGGCAACAAGCCCACCTGCTGGTCATGATCGTCAAGGCATCAAGTCTCTATGGTCTGACAATGTGGTTAGCTAGTTCCGGTACCGTTAGTGGAAAAAATGTTCACTTATAGAATGTTGGCCAGCAGGGTTGCTGCCCGTTCCCACCCTGTCTGCCATTGTGTTCATCCTGTTATGTGTTTTTTCATTTTCTTATCTCTCTCTCTATATGGCTTGATTTGCCACTTGTGTGTTCCTTCCCACTACATACAAGTGCACTATTCTTCAAATGTTCAGAAAGACTTTCAGTATTTGTTGTTTAATGGAAATGTGAAGAAAGGAATACAGATCAATAAGACCCAATAAGGATACTTACGCGTGGAAGCTTTGCGCACTGTCAGTCTTCTACGGGCCTGAACCATACCATACACCACAGCAGCCAAGCTGTTATAGGTACTAGGTTGTCGTTCAAAACCAGATGCTCTGCCAAAACGTAGACCTATCACATAAAAGGTCTCCATTTCACCTTTACCCTTGACATTCACCAAGCCACGGGGTTGTAACATGTAGCCACGAGCTTCCAGGATCTGAAACAGATGTCACTATTATTGGGATATGAATGAAATTGGTAGGTTTCAAATCTTTTTCAAAAACTATTTTATTCCAATTTGTGTATAGTTTCCACACAGAAAACAAACTCGTCATTTAACAGATTACGCACAAGCCAATACCATGGACACTTCTCGATGCTGATGATGCTATGTTGGCTGCGGACAATAAGCTTGATCTTCAGCGCCAAACAGAAGAGTGAAACAACCGATTAGTGCAATACGGCCTGTGGCTCAACAAAAAGGAGACAGAATACATGACATTAGATTTTGAGAAGTTGGAACCATCCATGTTAATAATAATATAAGAACATTTATTGGACTCCAACCTATTCAATACATTACAGGATATTAACATTTTTAGTTAAACATCGTTAAATGGAGACATGTTTCGCCCCCTATGTCTTACTGGCTTTAGGTCCCACTAGCTACTTTTACAGTTTTCGGAAACACAGACATGTTGAAATTTAGTCTGGCAGGAGTCCTTTTACGTGGCAGTAAATATATCGATATGAGGCTGATGTGTTTGAGTACCTTCAAATACCACTGGACTGAGCCAGGATCGAACCTGCCAATGTGGGGTCAGAAGGCCAGCACCTCAACCATCTGAGCCACTTAGCCTGGCAAAGGTATAAACATTGTCTAGGTCCCTTTGTAATCTGGGGGCATAGCCAAAGGGGGTTAATGGGGGTGGGGGAGGTTAGAACCCTCACTATGGAAATTTTCCAAAAAGAAAATAAATAGAACTTGACAATAAACCAAATAAATATTCAGAGACATAATTACATAACCAACAGATCTGTTGAATATATTTTCTATGAAGCCTCAAAAGTTGGGTTGTAGATCAATTAGTCACTACTGATCTGCATTTAGGGCAGTCGCCCAGGTGGCAGAACCCCATCTGTTGTTTCCCTAGCCTTTTCTTAAATGATATGCGAAGAAATTGGAAATTTATTGAACATCTCCCCTGGTAAGTTATTGAAGTCCCGAACTCTCCTTCCTATAAATGAATATTTGCCCCAATTTGTCCTCTTGAATTCCAGCTTTATCTTCATATTGTGATCTTTCCTACTTTTAAAGACACCACTCAAACTTATTCGTCTACTGATGTCACTCCACGCCATCTCTCCACTGACAGCTCGGAACATACTACTTATAAGACAATATAAATTTTCCAGCTAACTCATTCCTGGTTGCCAGCGTTTTGCCCCAGTGTGCTAAATTGGTAAATAGCACACCTACCAAGATGCATGGCAAGTGCATACCGTGGAGGCCACTGCATAGGCTACCTGGAGCCACCGGCAGTGCCAATGCACTATGAGAGACTTTGTCTCATTTCCAAAAATTAATGCCTGCCTGGCCATCAGATGATATAGATGTTGATTCCAACAGAACTTACTCATTCGGAACAAATATTTCAGGTTCCCTATGGGAATAAACATTTATATCAATATACCACTTAGTCGAGCAACTCGTCTCCTTTCTCCCAAGTCATCCCAGCCCAAACTTCACACCATTTTTGTAACGCTGCTCTTAAAACAATTAAGTTTATTAAAATGGTCAACCTATTCAATACAATACATTCAATTTTGTTACAGACATTCTAACAACTTTATTTCCTCAGTGAACATCATTCTTCCGTTTGAAAGGCTCTTTTTTGAGAGTCTCCCAATTAACCATACATCAGGACTGTGGCAGATAACATGCTTTGAGCAAATTATCATTGATCTAACTATCTTTATTATCTCATATCCTCAAAACCATTACAGCATTTAAATTAGGTTGCCAGACAACTAGAGACCATGAACCAAGTGCTTGGCTACAGTATAACTCACAGTTGTGTTAAAGTGCCTTTTGTAAAGAAGACTTGAAATTAGAAAAAATAGGACCTCAGTTTTAGAAACATCAAGAGGTTTTGTCTAATATCCTTTGAATACTTTCGATAGATGTTATCAGACTTTTTTTTTTTTTTTTTTTTTTTTTGCAAGTTGCTTTACGTCGCACCGACACCGATAGGTCTTATGGCGATGATGGGACAGGAAAGGGCTAGGAGTGGGAGGGAAGTGTCCATGGCCTTAATTAAGGTACAGCCCCAGCATTTGCTTGGTGTGAAAATGGGAAACCACGGAAAACCATCTTGAGGGCTGCCGACTGTGGGTTCGAGCCCACTATCTCCCGAATACTGGATACTGTCCGCACTTAAGCTCGGTTTATCAGACAACAAACATTTTAATTAACATCCAGATGACTTTATCCTGTGACTGTATATAGTGTACTAATGTGGTGTTAATGTATCATTATTTGTTAAACATTTGTTACCCGGCGGAGGGTACCGGTACCTAACTACATGATACATTTAATAGGTGCCAGCATCAGATATTTTAATGAATTAATTCTAAATACTGCTTCAAGAACTCCATTAAATAATTGTTCATCTGTCAGTAATAAGACCGACACATTGCATTTTTAACTCATACTATTTTGGAAGGTAGCAGGTAGGGACCCTCTTCGGAGGAAGCCCTACCCAGGGAGTGGCGCCCCTGCCTATGTGAGTCCCAGAGCACACTGACCCGGTGTGTAACATCTGGTATGGGTCCCAGCTCAGGGTTACGAGTGAAGACCTCAGCGGCATCTACGGCGGAGAAGGTGGACTTCGGTACGGCGGAAGGGGCATACCCGTAGCGTTTGTACTCCAGAGAAGGGGCTACGAAAGGCGTCTGTCTCCATGTTAGGGGCGGCCTAATTTTGAACCTGGCAGTAGGTATAAAATGCCTTTGGGTGTGGCGAGCCCATCGTAACAGTAGCCTATATGGACAGAGCAGATATGGTGCCTCGGAAAAGGTTGGGGCGTCCCCTGCTAAAAGCGATGAGCAGCTCTTCAGGTGCTGGGGGAACTGTGAAAAATGGGCAACCAGCACCAAACTACATCAAAATTGCAACAGTTAATGTACCGGTACTGACACTGACGGGAAAGACAGAAGAACTGGTTGACTTCATGATAGAAAAAGATATAGCCATACTTGGACTGTGTGAGACCAAGAAGAGGGGTACAGGGGAGATCCCT
Source organism: Anabrus simplex (assembly GCF_040414725.1). Classification (NCBI taxonomy): domain Eukaryota; kingdom Metazoa; phylum Arthropoda; class Insecta; order Orthoptera; family Tettigoniidae; genus Anabrus; species Anabrus simplex. The sequence continues at coordinate 38,894,142 of NC_090278.1, read as the reverse complement.
CTGAGAGAAGGATACAGGCTGTATTACAGCGGAGGACCTGAAGCAAAAAATGGAGTGGCCATCATACTTAGAAGAGAAATCCAAGAATATCTGGAATATACAAAGTACGTCAGCGATAGGATGATGATGATGAGACTCCAGTTTGAAAATGGCGTGAAAGATCTATTTCAGTTGTATGCCCCACAAACTGGTTGCATAGATGAACATCCAGAGGACTTCTTAGAGGAAGTGGAGAGACAGATAGAAGATAAGGAAGTACTATTGATGGGAGATCTAAATGCACAAGTTGGAATGGAAAGACAAGGAAAGGAAGATGTTGTAGGGCCCTTTGGATATGGAAATGTAAATCCAGAAAGCGAGTTGTTGGTGGATTTTTGCATGAGGAACCAAATGATTGTTGGAAACACCTGGTTTAGGAAGAAGAACAGTCAGAAGATTACAAGGTATGGCTGGAGAGACAGACGAACAAAGACCATGATTGATTATATAATCATAGAGAAAGAACACCGGAAGAACCTCGTAGATGTAACGGCCATGCCTGAAGAAGCCTTTGGTGGAGATCATAGAGTTGTGATAGGAAAATTGAAAGTTGGAAAGACTGAAAAACTCCAATTAAGAAGAGAGAAAAGAATTAAAGTATCGAAGTTGAAGGAGAAAAGCATACAAGAAGAATTTCAAAGGGAAATAATACCCTTGGTACCCAGGACAGAGGTGGGGAATGTTGAAGAGGAATGGAAAAGATTTAAGGAAGCACTGGTTGGATGTGCAGAAAAGGTGTGTGGTAGAACATCAGGAAATGTGAAAGACAAAGAAACGCACTGGTGGAATGATAGGGTAAAGATTAAAGTGAAGGAAAATAAAATGGCATGGAAAGCATGGAAAATATCTAAGATTGAAGAAAGTAGAAGAAAATATGTGGAGGCAAAGAATTTGGCCAAGAAAGTAGTGGAGGAAGAAAAGAGGAAAAGCTGGGCCTTATTCACACAGAAATTGAGAGATGATATGCAGGGCAGCAAGAAATTACTGTATGGTATCTTAAGAAACAAAAAGAGAGATCAAGTAAACACCAGATTTGTGAAGGATGAAGGTGGCATAATTTTAACAAAGCCAGAATAAATAAGAAAGAGATGGAGAGAGTATTTTCAGAAGCTGATGAACATAAGAACGGATGACAGTCATTCAATGGACGACCTTCTTCTTCTTCATAGTACCGTATCAGGTCCCCCTGACGTTGGCGATCACTGTGGCGAATGTAGAACGATCTCTAGCTAGGTGGAAAAGTCTTTCAACACTGTGAATTCCAGTCCATTCTTTGATGTTTCCAAGCCATGATGTTCGCCTCCTCCCAACACCTCTTCGACCCTGTATTTTGCCTTGTACAATCCGCTGTAAGATGAGGTAACAGTCATTTCTAAGGATGTGGCCAAGGTAAGAGATCTTCCGGAGTTTTATTGTTTGAACGAGTTCCCGACTTGCTCTTGCCCTTCTGAGTACTTCTTGGTTCATTAGTCGTGCAACCCACGAAATCCTGAGCATCCTACGGTGGATCCACATTTCAAAGGCTTCCAAGCGTTTCACTGATATGTTCTTGAGAGTCCATGTTTCCACACCATATAGCAAGGCTGACCATATATAGCACCTGACCATCCTCTGTCCAAGTTTTAAATTTAAGTAGTCATTGCAAAAGAAAGATTTCATTTTTGTAAATATTTTTCGTGCTAATTCACTTCTTTCTCGGGATCAAGTTGTTCAGTGACAATGGCACCCAGATATTTAAAAGTGGTTACTCTCTCAATCTGTCGGTTGTTTAGTTGTAAGATTGCCCCAGCATTGGTACGTCTGCTGAAGATCATGAACTTGGTCTTGTTTACATTTATTTTTAGTCCCATATCCTCACTTACTGCACTGATATTATTGAGCAGGAGCTGGAGACCTTCAAAATTGTCACACAAGATGACTGTATCATCCGCATATCTTATGTTGTTAATTATGCCGCCATTTACTTTTATTCCATATTGTTGATTTTCTAAAGCTGTTTTGAAAATTTTATCCGAGTAAAGGTTGATTAACAATGGAGACAAAACACAACCTTGTCTAACTCCTCTTTGGATGGCTATCTCGTTTGTAGTTTGATTTCCGATTCGGACAACGGCCTTTTGTCTCCAGTAAAGGTTTTCAATAATGCGGATATCTTTGCTGTCAACTCCTATATCCTTTAGGAGTTCTACAAGATTTGGATGTTGTACTCTGTCAAATGCCTTTTCAAAATCAATGAAACAAGCAAACACTTCTTGCTGTTGATCTAGACTGTTCTGAATTAGGATATTTAGCGCAAACAATGCTTCCCTTGTACCAAACGAATTTCTGAACCCAAACTGTGTTTCGTCGAGGTCTTGTTCACACTTAGTCTTGATTCTGTTATGTATTACACGAAGGAATACTTTAAGTGTGTGGCTCATGAGGCTTATTAGCCTATAATCATTACACTTGCATGCCTTTTGCTTCTTTGGCAACGTGATGAATGTAGATAACAGCCAGTCAGATGGGATGTCTCCAGTATTATATATAGTATTGAACAACTTTACCAAGAATTGGATATTGTCTTCGTCAATCATTTTAAGAAGTTCTACGTGATTTCTTGCTTTTTGAAACTTTCACAGCATATAGCACTTCTGATTTAAGAATGTCAGGGCCTTCACAATTAGCTCGTTGGTTAGATTCCTCACCTCTCTGATCACAGAAAAGTTCTATCAGATAATTTTCCCAAGTATTTAAAACTTCTTCTTCATTAATAATAGGTCTGTCTGTAACATCAACCAGTACAGAAAGGTTACGTTTTCTGTACATGCCAGCTATTTCCTTTAATTTTCGATGTATATTGAACAGATCATGTTTAGACTGAAAGATTTCCATTTCCACACATTGTTCTTTCATCCAGTTCTCTTTCGCAGCACGTATTTCTTTCCTTATGTGGCGTTGTAATTTTTTGTATTCCTCTGCATCATTTTTTACTAATCTTCATTGTTCCATTAGTTCAAGAATATCATCTGTCATCCATTTCTTTTTCTTCATTGGGTGTATCTTTTGATCTTTGTTTTGAAGAAGTATCTCTACCCGACTTTTAAACTGATTCCATAAATCATTTGCTGTTTCACAGTTATTGGTATTGATTTCTTTTAAATGCCTATTCAAATCCTGAGCAATTTTCTGCCGAGCTTCACAATTTTGCAGATTAGGTGTATTTAGTACCTTTCTTCTAGGCTTATTCTTCATGATTTTCGGATGAACTCTTACGTTAGCTATCAATGGATTATGATCCGAGGAAATATCTGCACCTGGATATGCTGCGACTCCTTTGATGGAATTTCTGAAACGCTTAGGATCAAACGCCATAACATCATCAGAAACCTGATTGCTAATGCTCTTCGTCTCAAAAATCTAGAAGTGTACGAAGAAGTCCACTGCCTCGCCGAAGGAGGCAGCACTCGCAGGATTGATATTATAGCGATTGATAGACGGAGGAACGAAGCAGAAATTATTGATCCTACGGTACGCTTTGAATCTTCAGCCTCTCAGCCGACTGACGTAGACAATGAGAAAAAGGATATCTATAATCCAACCATCCCTTTCTTTCTTGAGTCGTATAACCTTAAAAAAATTACGGTGACTGGACTTTTCTTTGGCGCGAGGGGAACAATTCCCAAATCTTTCGTCACATGGCGACAAAAATATAAACTAGCGAGAAGCCTACAAGATGAGATAGTCGTCTCACTCATCAAGTACTCCGTTTCGATTCTTCGTCACCATTTATATGGAGTTCATGCCATTTAACATGGTTAATTGTAACCTATCATTTTTTAAACATTAATCTTTTTATCTTCCCTCAAAATTGTTATTGTGTATTATTCTGTGTCTTATGGCAAATCTAGGGTGTCCTGGATCAGACTAAATAAATAAATAAATTTGGTTCCTTGTTGAGTCAGGATTCTGAGGATCATCTTTAGGAGCTTTCCATGTGTATAAACGACGTTTTGGAAGTTTGAACCATGTATTGGTGAGAACCATTTGATGTTCTACACAAAATTCGTACAGCTTTTCTCCCCGGTCATTGCATTTACCAAGCCCAAATTCGTCTACCAAGTCGGAACGACGCCCTTGACCAATTTTTGCGTTGAAATCACCCATTATGACAGTTATTTCATCCTTCTTCAAGTCTTTAAGAACAGTTCCAAGTTGTTCATAGAATGTTTCTACTTCGTCATCGTACTTTTTGTCCGCTGTTGGTGCATATATCTGCAAGATGTTTACGTTAAAAGGTGAGCATGAAAGCTGTAATAACATGATTCGATCAGAGACTGGTACAAAGTTGCTGACATACTTCGTAAGTTCAGAATTTATAAAGATTCCGACTCCATTTCTATGATCTTTATCATTATCTTCGCTACCAGAGTAATAGAATGTACCATCATCACGATGACATTTACCTGTACCCGGCCAGCGAACTTCACTAATTCCCATTAATGGTGTTCTTAATCTAACCATTTCCTTGATAAGATTGTCAAGCTTGCCAGCTGCATAGAGACTTCTGACGTTCCAAGTCCCCATTCTTATTGCGGAATTCACTAATTTGAGTCGGGAGATTCTTAGCACCCCTCGCCCATTTAAGGGCTGCCCGGGACTAGGGGCCGTTTCTTTCTGATTCCTCGCCATAGTGATTTCCTGGGAATTTATACCAGTGTGGTTTCCCCTTGCCTTCACTGGTGTAGACTCAGCCGCCCCTAACATGGAGAACAGACGCTGTTGGTAGCCGCTCCTAACATGAAGTACAGACGCTACCTGATGGATTCTAATGGCATTTCCTCCACTAAGGGACCATCACCCTCCTAAGGGAGCTCCTCCGCCATAAGCCGTTGGCTCCTTTAGGGTGTCAGGTTATTTCCCGCCGCCCAACACTCGGCGTTGAGTCGCTGGCTGTACGGTCTACTCCATACCGTAGCAGGATATAGTTGATGAAGAAATGGATAAAGAAATTACAATGAATGAAATTGAAATGGCAATAAGAAAGATGAAGAATGGAAAAACTGCTGGAATAGATGAAATTTCAGTGGAGATGATAAAGGCAGCTGGAGCTGTAGGCCTGCAGTGGACATATCGAGTTCTCAGGAATGTCTGGGAGAATAAGGAGGTCCCTGAGGATTGGCAAAAAGGAATAATCATCCCAATTTTCAAGAAAGGTAATAAGAAAGTTTTGAAGAACTACAGGGGAATTACTCTAATATCCCATGTTGCTAAGATAATGGAAAGGATACTGGAAAGTAGAATAAGGTTGAGGGTTGAGAATCAGATACAGGAAAATCAGTTTGGTTTCAGAAGTGGAAGGTCAACAATACAGCCCATTTTCATTATGAGACAACTAATGGAAAAGCATTGGGAGTACGGGAATGATATGGTGATGACATTCATTGACATTGAAAAGGCATATGACAGTGTCTCCAGGACGAAAGTTTGGGACAGTCTGGTGCAAAAAGGAACTGGACAGGGATTAATAAAAATGATCATGGCATTGTATAAGGAATGTTGTAGTTGTGTGCAAACACAAGTTGGCAGGACAAGTTGGTTCAAAATAACTAGTGGTCTGAGACAGGGAAGTGTTCTATCACCAATCCTGTTTACAACAGTAATGGATGACATCATGAGAACAGCAAAAGCAGCGTATGGAGGAAGAGAAATGAACATGATGTTATTTGCAGATGATATTGTGATTTGGGGAGAAGACGACAGGAAGGTTCAAGAACAGTTGAATGTGGTGAATGGGAAGATCGAAGAATGTGGATTGAAAATAAGTGTAGAAAAGAGTAAAACTCTTGTTATGACTAGAGGGGAGAAAGAAGGGAAAGGTCAGATTAGACTTGCAGACAAGCCCCTGGAAGTAGTGGAAACGTTTAAATACCTGGGGAGTGAATTAATGGAGAATGCTCGACTGGATGCTGAGATTAGTAAAAGGATTCAAGCTGGAAGTTGTTTCTATCATAGTGTAAGAAACATGTTATGGGACAAAGATGTGCCAACGGAAGCAAAGGATACTATGTACAAGATGTATTACGTACCCATAACAACTTACGGAGCAGAAACTTGGACAATGACAAAGAAGGATGAGAGTCGAATACAGGCAGCCGAAATGAAGTTCTTGAGGAGTATGATACAGAAGAGTAGAAGAGACAAAATAAGGAATGAGAAAATCCGGGAAGAAATTGGAGTGGAAAAAATGAATGATAGATTAGAGAAGAGCCGACTAAGATGGTTTGGGCACATAAAGCGAATGAGTGAGGAAAGAATGCCAAAAAAGGTGATGGTAATGCAAATCCAAGGAAGGAGAGGCCGTGGACGACCACGATTGAGATGGAAGGATACCATCCAATGCAGCACTATAGAAAGAAACTTGGACTGGGACACAGTGTTGGAGGAGGAGTGGTGGAAAGACCGAAGAAAGTGGAGAGGAACCTTATTTGCCCCTACCCGGCTACAGCTGGATAAAGGGAAATGATGATGACGATGATGATGATGACTATTTTGGCTATTAAGATGGTTCAATTTGAGAATATCGGAATCCCGATAACATTTGATTTTGAGGATGAAAATTAGGCTGAAGATGCTCACAACTAGGGTGAAACATGTCCCAGTTTGAGTGTCACCTATGAGTTATAAACATTCTTATGACTGTATTGTATTGAATAGGTTGACCATTTTAATAAACTTAATTGTTTTAAGATAATATACAATTTTCAATATGGACCACGCTACTCTTTTGTCGGAAATCACCCAGAACAAATCGAGCTGCTTTTCTTTGGATTTTTCCCCGTTCTTGAATCAAGTAATACTGGTGAGGGTCCCATACACTGGAACCATATTCTAATTGGGGTCTTACCAGAGACTTACAGTATATACCCTCTCCTTTACATCCTTACTACAACCCATAAATACCCTCATAACCATGTCCAGAGATCTGTACTCTTTATTTACAATCATAGGCTATTTATGTGATCACCCCAATGAAGATCTTTTCTTATATTAACACCTAGGTACTTACAATGATCCCCAAAAGGAACTTTCACCCCCATCAACACAGTAATTAAAACTGAGAGGACTTTTCCTATTTGTGAAACTCACAACCTGACTTTTAACACCGTTTATCATCATACCATTGCCTACTGAACATCTCAAAACATTATCGAGATTATTTTGCAGTTGCTCACAATCTTTTAACTTATTTATTACTCTATACAGAATAACATCACCTGTATACTGAACATGCCCGGTGACTTTGACTGTATTGTTCTTATTCTATATTTTAATGTAAGATTTTGTAGTGTAGTGCAATCTGAATATCAACATAATTCTATTGTATCAGTATCCTTATGTCAAAGTCTTGCATGCGCACTCCACACATGCACAAGCACCTTCATTATGTCCTATGATCATTCTGAAAATTTCCCCCCGCCCCCAATTGGCTGATCCTGGCTACGCCACTGCTGCAATCGCTCATAATGCAACTCATTTACTACTCTATATAGTACAACATCATCTGCAAATAGGCTTATCTGTGATTTCAGTCCTTTACTCATATCACTGATATACGAGGGTCGAGTCATAAGTCATGGCAACTTTTTTCTCATGAACAGGAGACAATTTATATTGGTATTATAAATTTACTCATTCAGGACAAATATTTCAGATTCCCTATGGGAATCAACATCTGTATCATCTGATGGCCAAGCAGGCATCAATTTTTGGTAGTGAGACAAAGTCTCTCATAGTGCATTGGCACTGCCGGTGGCTTCAAGTAGCGTATGCAGTGGCCTCCACGGTCAAAAAACTCGGAATTCGATCTACGCTGATTTTATTACGGCTAGGGAACACTACAACTCTAACTTTGTACCCTAGCCGTGCCAATAAAACATAATCAGGCCAGACACCAAACAGGAAGTCGGCCTCCCCCACCATGCCCAACTGTATACTACCAGGCGTAGATCTTTCCTTCACAGAAGCAGCCCTATACAAATACCTCAAGAACGAAGGCGTCCCAGTAACAAACCTAAGCCGGATTCAAGTGAACTTCATACCCACCGACCGAGTCCTTCTTCAACTTGCTACAGAGGAAGCAGTACAAAAGGCAATAAGATGGGGCATCTACATAAATGGAACTCCACGCTTCGCAGAACCATGGCCACCTCATATGGTAAACGACTTCGCACCGGACCCGGGTACCAAGCCACCCCGGCAGTCTCAGCAACCAACAACAAGGTCACCTCCTCCATATACTCCACCACCCCACCCGCTGACCCATCCATACACTACTACTATCACCACCATCAGTACCACCATTGCTACTACTCCCACCCACACATCCCTCAATACTCCCATAACCACCACAGTGATGACCCACTCTTCCCCCATCATGATGTCTCCTATTATCCCTTCCCCTCAAAATCCACACCGGCCGCCAGATGAAGAGCAAGACAATTGAAACAGGAAAACAGACACCTCCACCACCTCCTGAGTCCAACAGGACATCTCCACCAGCGTCCGAGTCCACCAACAGCTGTGTCGTCCGGGGAGTCAACCCAATGATACCAGCCGAACTAATCTTCCTCAAAACTCAACGCTCAGGAATTCAGCTGAAGAAAGCAGTCCGGATACACATCACAGCCGGGCCCACCTACGTGGTGCGGCTTCTACTCCAACATCAAGAAGATGTCCAACTCCTCATTCAACAAGGGATTCAACTATTCGGAAGACGCTACAGGGTGGAAGCTTCCCGCTCACCTCTTCAACCCACCACTCGCCCTAACCCACCTCGCAACCGCCCCCGTCACCCCTCCCAGCACCACCTACCGAATTCAACTAGCAGTCCCTATCTTCTCCTACTCACATCCCTAGCCAACATAACCCTTTTTTACCAACAAACCCTAACTCTTCTACTCCCAAGCAGCTGAACCTCAAATAAACACCAATTGTAACTCAATAATTGTAACATATAATGTATCTCATAATTGTAACCAATATATTATCCTTCAACCTAATAACTTGTAATGTACTTAAAAATATCTAATAAAAAGCACAAGTGCAGAACTGCACCCTTAGCCAAGAGGCCACTCCTTCACATCCCCTTAAAAAAATAAAGCTCCTTTTTTCTCTCCCAAACTTCTATAATCCCCAAACCCCGCCAAATCTCCTGGCCAGAGAGAAGGCGTAACCTACTAGGTGGTCCTTGGTTGGCCTCCACGGTATGCACTAGCCATGCGTCTTGGTGGGTGTGCTAGGTACCAACTGACGAGCCCAACTTAGCACACGGGGGCGAAACACTGGCAACCAGGAATGAGTTAGCTGGAAAATTTATAATGTCCAATAACAGAACATTTATATTGGTATTATTAACAGGAGACAACACGGAAAAATCTATGATATGCATTTGGAAATGTATGGTATGTACTTGCGTATGATGCCACTAGATGGTGGATGAAAAGAACAGTGTGTGAGTAAGAGCATCACAAAATGGAAGTTAACAAGCAGGAGCAACAATCGTATATTAAAATAGCTTGTGACTATGATCTAATCCCGAAAGTCAACGGTTTGCTAACAAAGAGGACATCGTAACAGCATTTCGGAGAGAGGTGTCACACGTTAGCGATACACATGCGGTGAATGGTATTCAGTGCCTGCCCCACTGCTGGCAACGCACAGTGGAAACCTTAGGTGATTATTTCGAAGGTGTGTAACCAGTGGAGACATGTCCCTTGTATGTAGTCTTGTGTATTTGCTGTCTATACCATAATAAAACAATGTTTACCAATGGCCTGTGTTGTGTCATTTTCCTATGGGAATTTCCTGAAGTCAGAATTTGTCTTCGGGCACTATGCATAAGTACATGCCCTATATTTCCAAATGGATATCTTAGATTTTCCGTGTTTTCTCGTGTTCGCGAGAAAAAAATAGTTGGCATGACTTATGACTCGACCCTCATATAAAGGTCCAATAATACTGCCTTGCTGGACTCCCCTCCCCCATCTTAATCATTACAGGATCAGGTAACACTTCACCTACTCTAATCCTCTGAGATAAATTTTCTAGAACACTGGGACAATCAACAAAATGCCATATTAAGAACACCATCGATGAACTAGGCTGTGATTTGAAAGCCAATATGAAGAGTATGGAAGGGAACTATCTAATATGACTGCAGCAATGGCCTGTGTTGTGTCACTTTCCTATGAGAATCTCCTGGAAGTCAGAATTTGTCTTCAGGCACTATGCATATCTTACTGTAGATGAACAACTCCAGAGGATTAGTTATTCATACAAGTATAAGATCTTTCTGTATCTTTTGTTTACAGAATATAGTCATCCTAGTTGAAACAAACAATTATATCTTACCATGGCTGTTTCTTTCGGTACTTGTATCTGCCCCATGGTCCCTGTAGAATCCATTCGACTAGCCTCATTCACAGTGTTGCCCCAGATATCGAACACTGGCTTGCGCGCTCCAATCACTCCTCCAACCAGTGGCCCCACACTGATACCTAAGAAAAAGAACATTATTTACATTACATAACTCTTAGTCTTTCCCTACTCATTTTCATTTACACAAGTATTAATCTAAAACCATTTAAAGTCATGACCCACTTATACTATTTACATTATTATTCGTTAATTTACTTAGTGTATGGCAAATCGACTACATACAGAATTAATAATAATAATCATCATCATTGAGTATTCACTCCACAGACTGGTCTGTAGTCACAAAATGAGCCCCAGGGGCTCCCAACTTGGGAGCATGGGTTGGCGATGACGGGGCCCCTAGCTGAGTCCTGGCATTGCTTCAACTTACTTGTGCCATCTGACCTCCCTTCGTCAACCCTTGTTCTTTACCGACCCTGATGCTATTAGAGCATTCGAGGGTTAGAGAATCTTTCATTTTCATGCCCTTTGTGGCCTACGTCTTTCTCTGGTCGATGTCCTCATTTTTTGAAGTGTCGGATCCCTTCCATTTAATCTTGCTGACTAGTGTTATATAGATAATGGTTGCCTAGCTGTACTTTCTCTTATAACAATAATCACCACCACCACCACCACCTGTCCAAAATTATGGTTGTTTGCAGCCCTTTTCATTGCTTCATAGTTTCCATTCCAGTATCTTCTTGAATTTGCTAGAGATGTGTATGTCTTGGTCTTCCTCAAGGTTGCTTTCTGTTAATGAATCCTTCCACAAGAATTGTCATCAGCTGAGAATGTGACCCCACCAAGAAAGATGTCTTCTGCAAATCACTTCTATCAAAGATTTCTTCTGATGTATCTGTGCAGTACCTTGATATTTGTCACCTTTTCTACCAATGAAACTTTAATGATCCTACTGAAACACGACTCCATGCATGCCCTGTGTGTATGTTCAACCCTCGTGCTGTTTCTCTACACGGTCCAGTATGAAATGAGATGAATCTTCAAAGTGAGTTGGTCGAGTTTTTGCGACCGGATGCCCTTCCTGATGTCAACCTCATCAGAGGAGTTAATGAGACGAAATGAATGACATGATATATGTTAGGAGGAAGGGAGAGGGTGAAATTCAGTGCCAGCACATAGCCTACTCCTATGAAATAGCACCAAGGGGTCTGCTCAAGGCTTAACGAATCACTATCAATAGCATTGTATGTCCTCACTCCGTATGAACACTGCGGAGAGGTTTGAAATTGAATCCAGACTTTTGGCAAGCAATCTAGTGATTATAAATTGTATACCACCACCTCCCCTACCCTGCTGGCCAACATTCTGATGGTGAAAGTTTTTTGACCAATGGGACTCGAACCGGCTAACCTCGGTGTCAGACCGTTTAGACTTCAACGCCTTAACGATCATGGCTACCAGGCGAGCTGAAGAGATAAAGATGAATATAGATAGTAAAAGACTAGGAACACAGGACAAACACAAAAGGAGAAAAAAGAAACCAACAGGTCAGAATAAATAATGGAAAGGAACCAATAAATATACACCCTTCATCAGAAAAGTTCCGGGACAAGTGTTGTATTTCTGAGGTTGTAGTGCAAACAAAGGAACAGATGTTGGTTTTAAGTAGCATGCAGGAAAAAATCCATTTTAATTTTAGCTTGACATTCTCATGAGCTTCATAAGAAGCCAAACTGTTTACAGCTACAATCACCCAGTAACGAGAAAATGATGTTTCACATAATTTACAACAACTTTTTTTACAAATATCAGATGAAATAAAACCTTGTTATACAGACCGACAATAAGTTGCTTTAAGACATATTGAAGTTTGGTAATGATCAGATCAATACATTTAAAGTTATGAATTTTTAAAGTGAGCACTCAGTTGGAAATGTTAAAAATACTGGCACTTTTTTTTTCATTCAACCTAAGTTAAAATTTTAACTGGGTACAATAAAAATTTCTACTCCACATAATTAAATGTAGAATAAAATAGCTAAATTTTGTTGTAGCTTGTTTCTATGTGGGACAAAGGATAAACACTTTATTTATGTACAAATTTGGATATCTATACATTTTTCCATTATAGTAAGATGGTTTGGACCAGTGTTGCCAACTTATATTTTCAATATCCACTAAATACTACTAAAAATCAGCTAAAATTCTGCCAAGAAATCCGATCTCAAATAATGAACAATAAAAATGATCAATAATAATAATAATAATAATAATAATAATAATAATAATAATAATAATAATAATAATAATAATAATAATAATAATAATAATAATAATAATAAATGTCTGCACTCACCTGATCTGTGAGTTTCACTGGGATTAATCCCCTGCCTGTGAGCCGGCGAGCTAAAACTTGTGGGCGCTTTAGTGCCGGGTGCAAACTAGGTGAATCCCCTACCTCAAGGGCCATGCACAAAGCAGGCCAGTTCATTAAACGGTCTTCCTTCATAGCATAAATATAAATGCTACCCCTCTCACAGATTCATTATCTGTCGTCATTCATCAACTAAGATATAAGTACCCTTTCCCCAATCATTACAAATTTGTGATACCATGATCTCATAGCATCAAACCCAAATAACATGTTTTCCTCATGTGACTGCTGGCTCCTGATAAGAAATACGGAATAACTTGGAGACAGACTGGGGTAGAAATTTAAATTTAAAAAAAAAGTAAAATGGATAAAATACTAAATTGCGCTATAATAAATCTAGAATTCCACCAAAAAATCCACTGTCCACTAAATGATATATTTCTCCACTGGCACAGTCTTATAATTCTGCCAAATTTAGCGGAAAATCCGCTAAGTTGGCAACACTGGTTTGGACATGTAAAGATGATGGAGACAAGAATACTCATATAGATGATGGAGGTGAAGTTTGAGGGAAAGAGAGTGAGAGGGAGGCCTAGAACAAGGTGCATCAAGTCAATAAAGAATAATTTTTAACCCATGGGTAAATAATGCAAATATTTATTATTATTATTATTATTATTATTATTATTATTATTATTATTATTATTATTATTATTATTATTATTATTATTATTATTATTATTATTATTATTATTATTATTGTAGTGGTGTACGAATCTTAATTGGTATAATCATGATTGTATTATTTGTGAGGTTATGTCATGAAACATCTGCTGTATATATTTATATATACATATATTAATATGAGTTTTTTTAATGTAAGAACACATAATTAATAGTATATAATTTATTATTACCTGTATATATGATATATAATCTAATGTAACATTGTACAGCACACTGTAATAAGTCCAGAACAATGCTACCGTATGTTTGACCAGAAATATGTACCAAAGTTCCTTACATTGTAACTAGGCTATTGGAAACTCTCAAATTTATGGGAAAATATGTTGTGTCATATTCTTCTAGAAGCCTGGTCAGGCAACGTATATAAAGAGGCAGTCTTGATGGTAGAGTGAAGTTGTTTTAATGAGACTTGTGTGGAAGTCATGTGAACCGAGTGTTTGAAGTCAAGTATGTGAATTGGTTTTGTTGAGTTGGTAGTTGACATGCATCAGTTACAGTCTTCTTCTGATTCTTCATGTAGTGTTCTGTTATGATGGAAGCTTATTACTGTGTGTATGTAGAAGATGTAAATATAATTTGTGAATAAAATAGGGTTCACAACTGACAGTATTTTGTGTGCGTCTTTGTGAATACATCAAAGAGTACAAGAAGAAGGAACCTGGACTGGAAAAAAATGATGGAAGACGAATGGTGGACAGGAAGGTGGAGAAGTGCCATAAATGCCCCGACCCAGCAGGAGCTGGATAATGACGAGGAGGAGGACATCCGTGTGCTCAATGCTTCTGAAGTCTTGTTCTAATCACTATGCATCTTAATAAGGGAAGAGTCAGTTAAAAGAGAATTACATAAATATGAGAAAGGGAGGAGAGAATAAGAAGAATATACAGCTTGTAGAATGGAAGATATGCTTGGAAAGCTCAGAGGAAGAAATAAAACATAAACATTCAGGCGATCTCACTTGATTATACAAGAAGGTGAACTTACCAACTCTTAAATGAAAATTGTTGAAGGAATGCTGGTTAACATCATCAAGACGTTTCTTCATAGCCAGAGCAAAATCCACTAGCGCACACACATGTTCCAGCTCATCTTCAGTTGGCTGAAACAGAAGATAGCCGAGTCTTACGAAAACTGCCCTTAATCATGATATCCAAGTTAATATATTTTCTTATTATACAGGCTGCCCCACCTAAGTTTTTCACCTCAACGATCTTTCGAATAGTTGAAGATAGGTGGTTTACCAAGTGAGCTGGCTGTGCGGTTAGGGCCCCACAGCTGTGAGCTTGCGTTCAGAAGATAGTGGCTAGAACCCCACTGTTGGCAGCTCTAAGATAGTTTTCCTGTGGTTTCCCATTTTCACACCAGACCAAACAAATGCCGGAGCTGTATCTTAATTAAGGCCACGGCCACTTCCTTCCTCCTTCATTCCTTTCCTATCCCACCATTGCCATTAGACCCATCTGCGTTGGTGGAACACAAAACAAATCGTAAAAAAAAAAAGAAAAAAGAAAAAAAAAGAGAGAGCTAGGCAGTTTTTGCCTTGGTGAATAACATAATGTGTTTTTCTTAAATAATGCTATTTGTTTGGGGCGTCGACCTATAGAGATCTTTTGCCCCTACTTGCACCATGTGATATGAACCTGCATGTAATTGGAAATGAGGAAGTGTAGAGTGTTGAATGTGAGGAAAGGAACGTTAAGGACGACACAAAAACCCAGTCCCCAGGCCAGGGATTTTAACTATTTACAATTAAAATCACTGACTCAGCCGGAAATCGAACCCGGGGCCGCCGGCTGACAGGTGGACGCGTTGCCCCTAAACCGCGGGGCTGGACCAACATAAGGCAGTCATGGAAGAGTGTGCAGTGTGTCTCCCATGCTTTATAAAGCAATGAGACAGCAATATGAAGTTCCTTTCTTTTCTGAGTGGAACTATACCGTTTTCTGCTATACACATGGTTGTGCGTAGGCTGTCACATTCAGGGATACAATAATAATAATAATAATAATAATAATAATAATAATAATAATAATAATAATAATAATAATAATAATAATAATAATAAACACCGAGCTCGATAGCTGCAATCGCTTAAGTGCGGCCACTATCCAGTATTTGGGAGATAGTAGGTTCGAACCCCACTGTCGGCAGCCCTGAAAATGATTTTCCGTGGTTTCCCATTTTCACACCAGGCAAATGCTGGGGCTGTACCTTAATTAAGGCCATGGCCGCTTCCTTCCCACTCCTAACCCTTCCCTGTCCCATCATCGCAGTAAGACCTATCTGTGTTGGTGCGACGTAAAGCAACTAGCAAAAATAATAATAATAAGAAGAAGAAGAATAACAATAATAATAATTATGGTCTTAGCTACCATGTGCAGACATTTTAATTTGACGCCATCTGGCTGTCTGCTCATCAGTTTCGATGTTCTGTTTTACTCTAGGCTTACTTGATGGGAGACTGAGTGAACTAAAACTCTCTTGGGCGTCTGTGGCTGTGATTTAATGTATTTTGTTGGGTAAACACCAAATGTGTCACCAAGGATCTTTTACATGCTGACATCATATGACATGGAGTGTAGAATGGACTTTCTTCTGTCCATCAAAAATCAGACTACCTCCGCCAGGTTTGAACCCGCTCCCTTGGGATCCAGAGGCCGACACTGTATTACTGGTCTACAAA
This sequence comes from Anabrus simplex, assembly GCF_040414725.1. Classification (NCBI taxonomy): domain Eukaryota; kingdom Metazoa; phylum Arthropoda; class Insecta; order Orthoptera; family Tettigoniidae; genus Anabrus; species Anabrus simplex. The sequence goes on along the minus strand of NC_090278.1, from coordinate 38,877,880 downwards.
AGCAACTGGGGATACAATTATTTTTACAGTCAGACATGAAGCACTGATAAAAAAACAAAACTGAAGTATTCTTTTTTTCAAATGTGTTGCACCAGGTGAATTGGCCATGTGGTTAGGAGCGTGCAGCTGTGAGCTTGTATCCAAGAGATAGTGGGTCGAACCCCACTGTCGGCAGCCCTGAAGGTGGTTTTCCGTGGTTTCCCATTTTCACATCAGGTAAATGCTGGGACTGTACCTTAATTAAGCTCACGGCCACTTCCTTTCCACTCCTAGGCCTTTCCTATCCCATCATCGCCAAAAGACTTTTCTGTGTGTGTGTCAAATGTGTTGCTAACATTCCGAGTGCTGAAGACATGGTGGGATCATGAAGCATGACAACTGTTTCAATATGAAAGAAAGAAGAAAGCCTGATATTAGCACAGTCTGGCAACTGTTACTCACCACTTGATGACAGAGAAAGGCTATACTGGGTTGCACAATTTAAGTCCTGGAAACACCAAACTAAGAGAGAGGCAAGTCGATTCTGGCACCATATCCAAGGTCCCAAGGACTCTGAACTTCGGGAGTGTGGATTAGCGACCACGCGGCCCTTAGCTGAGTCCTGGCATTGCCTTCACTTACTTGTACCTGGCTCCTCACTTTCATCTAACCTATCTGACCTCCCAACTTCTTTGATGTCATTTAAGAAGAGGATTGGGAATCTGCCATGTGGGCGACAGCTCTAAATGCAGATCAGTACAGTAGTTATTGTTTGATTGATTAATTGATTGATTGATTGATTGATTGATTGATTGATTGATTGATTGATTGATTGATTGACATATAGAAAGGAATATCAACAGGAACACTGGCCAGAAGTTCAGGTGTTGTTATAGATGAATTTAATGGATTAAATATAAGCCTTCACATCCCCCACCTGCCCCCGCCCATTTCTTTTACCAGATTATGGATTAATTTCATAGAAAGATGGAAAAAAAAGAGAAAGTCTTCTGCAGAGAAACACAATTTTCTTCCAGTGGTGAAATACGTACATTAGCCATTTCAGTCACTTCACCATTGTAAAATTTTATATACTGTAATAATATAATATTACAAAACTTAAGTACAGAAAATTAACAAACCACCTCAGCAGCCCTCCAAATGTCTGGGCATGGTCGGCCACTGTCAATCACTTGTTCCCCCCTCCACAATAAGAAAGTGATGAAGATCTAGTTTAATAATTTTCCGTGCTTGCCTTACCTGTCAGCAAAGTATAAAATACCTATCGATTGATGGTTTGTCAGAGGCCTGCTATTCAGAGCAAGAGGCTCCCTCCGTAGTCAGACATCGACTTTACTACAAAATTTGAAAGTCCCATTCTGCAAAATAGGAAAAATAGTAATACAGATACTGAGGGACTCTCTCTACATATCACTCATTTTCATCTATACCTGAGAACATGATTAACATTCCTCCCCCCACTAACCCTGGAAAAAACAAAAACAAAAGAAGACGATAACAGCATTAATAAAATTTCCACTTTTTGATGTTTTTAAACTCCATTGAAATTGTAACCTGACTGTATTCCGGATCTGAAAGGTCACCCTCATTGGAGATCGGATGATTTACTCCTTTAATAAATCTCTCTCTCTCTCTTTACTATGCTTTCACTACCCATATTAAGACACTTAACCCGTGACTTGATTGCATAAGCAATAATACACTCGTGCAGAACTCAAAATTAAAAATCAACCCAAAGCGTTGGAAACAAACAATGCCTTAGTCATCTTTATCAAGCACGAAGAAAGTGGGGGGACAGCGTATGCAAGCATGTAATAATTTATTTTTTCTTTCACTTTTATTTGGCCATTGACACACAGCTCACATACCCTGAGAAAATGCCGGCTAAATGCAGGAAGAGGGTGAAATAGAAAGAAAATACAAAAGAAAGATAAGGACAGTCTTCTCATCTATATATATATAAAATAAGAGTTTTGTCTGTACATTGCTCAGAATTTGAAAAGAATGGTATTTCTGTATCGGTCATGTACACAGTAATAAGGAAATACACCTTTTACTTTTCCTTAATGTCTGTTTGTCTGTATGTATGTACAAGCATCATTAGAAAATGGCTAAAGAGAATTTAATGAAAATCGGTATGCAAAGTTGGGGAATAAGTCGCTACAATATAAGCAATAAATAACTTTATTCACGCTGATAGAAATGGTGTTTTAGGGGAAGACCTAAAATTTAATTTTTAAATATTTATATTATTGGTGGTCCTATGTTAATGAAAATTGGTATGCGAAGTTGAGGAATATGTTGCTATAATCTAGGCTTTAAATAATTTTATTCACGCTGAGTAAAATGGTAGTTTAGGGGAAGGCCTAAAATTTAAATCTCAAATATTTTTATTATTAATGGTCGTATTGATAAATACTACATAACCAAAGTTATATAGAATTAAATTTCCGATCATTTGTGTCTTATACATTTTTAGTGTAGCGGCTATGATAACACAGATATTCATAAATTTGTAATTTTGTTGCTAAGTCCATATCGACGCCGAGCCACGAGAAAATGGGTTAACAGAATTTAATGAAAATGTGTATATAGAGTTGTAGAATGAGAAACAAATTTATTCACCATGGATGAAATTACAGTTTAGGGGAAGGTGCATAAAATTTAATTTTTAAATACCTATGTTATTGGTCCTATCAAAAAGCATTACATAACAAAAGTTATAGAGAATACAATTTCCGATCATTGATGTTTTATTCAGTTTTACTGTACCGACTATGGTAAGAGTGGTATTTCTGAGTCAGAAGAAAACTACATGTGAAGGCCTACAATATCAAAAGCGTATAAAATTGATCAACAATAACATTACATTGACCATTGTTTGTTGTGATATTCTTTGTCTCTTATGCTGCCTCTTAACTCCGACAGATGGGAATACTGCTGCGTACCTAGTATAACAATCTGACTGAATATTGGTGGGAAATAGCTGGGGAATTAGAAAACTTTCTTCTTTAGCATGCCATTCCTCTGGTTCATACATTTTCTGATACAGCTGGTACGTAACACACTGGTTCATCATAGTATTCCAGCTATTCGATCCCTACTCCGACACACTGTTTTGAATGAGCAGAGTGCATACTTAAGGCAGAGGCTCTAGTAGTAGTAGTAGTAGTAGTAGTAGTAGTAGTAGTAGTAGTAGTAGTAGTAGTAGTATGGCCTGCCCTAGAATAACAATTTAGGCCTATTCCAAATTATAGCACCACAATTCCCTAAATAACTTGAAATTCAACCCTGAAAAGGGCGTTTCTTAAGAAAAGCTTCTTCCTCTTCACTTTTATTGAATTCTACATTCATTTTATTCCATATTAGCAATGAAGAGGGAGTTTCTCCTCTGGCTGGAAGAAAAATTTGACTCCAAGTCAGATAGGTTTTTCTGCTGCCAGTGTAGAGAATTAAGACTTTCCGTTCATCAGATACTCCTAGGAAACAGATTAGTAAAAGGGCATAGTTTTTGCCCTGGAAGTCTCCACTATTCGAACCCCTCCCCGCCGAAAAAAGACAAAGAGTGTTCACGGATCACGGCTGTCTGCGGCTTTGGTCATTCCAGCTCTGGAACTTTGGACTTTTATATCAGCAGCGTAGTCCTGTTCGTTAAAAGTGAGAAAATGTGTGGTTTTCCTGGGCGCCCGCAAGGGGGGTAGGGGGCGCGGGGGAGGGGGGGTGGCGCTTGCTCCCCCTGGAATTCTTAAAATGTTGATGTTCAATTGTTTAATATCATACCAGATTATTTCATAAACTGAATTTACTGACAGTCATCTAGCATCTCTTATAACCGGAAATTTCTGTAAACAATTTACTGTTGCTGGCGTTATATTGGTTTTTATATTCAAGAAAATTGTTAATGTGCCCCCCCCCCATGGAAAAGATCCTGCGGACGCCCATGGTGGTTTTCATTTGATCGAGTATTTCATATAAAAGCACTGCATTTAATCGCGCCATTCCTACTGACATCATTGTAATGACGTATGTTCATTTCAGTTGTAAAAACCACTAAGTCAGTCTTTCTGAGGATGTAAAAACGCAGGTGGAGAGTAAGTGTCTACCATTATAATGAAAACTTCCCAACCTGATTGTGACTGATGGTCACAATGAAAATTCCCTAACTCAATCTTCATATGAGAAAAGACCTTTGGTGACTTCCCGTCGCGTTTCTAGGGTAACTTTAAGAGCTATGCAATTTAATACAATCTTGCTCACAACACGTACACTACCTAACCTAGAATTCTGTGTACAATGTAAAATTCCACAGCGAAGCACGGGTACATCAGCTAGTTTTCATATAATGATGTAGAGAAACTAGAGATAGATGAGGAAAGAGACTGCCCTTATCACTTTTGTGGTTTTGATATTCCTACCTTTCGATGTTTGACTTGTTTTGACACTTGCTTGTTTCTTTCCATGACTTAATTAAGTATAGGGAAGGAATAAACAAGTGACTAATCAAGTCATGTATGTAGAGAGAGAGGTACAAGAAAGGAACATACAATAAGATGAACATGTCTGTCCTTGTCTCCTCTTTTTGTTCCTCCCTCTTCCCACACTAAACTGCCATTGTGTTCATCCTATTATGTGTTCCTTTCTTGTCCCCCATATCTCTCTCTCTCTCTTCCTCTCTCTCTATCTCTCTCTCTCTCTATATATATATATATATATGACTTAATTAATCAGTTAGTTGATTAGTTATTTAGTGGCACATTTTTCATAATTATATTCCAGAAGATATCCACTCACCTTGTTTGAAGGGCTGAGTCCTGAAGCAGCCATATAAGTTGCACCCACAGTTTTCACCTTCTCAATACACTGAAAACGAGGTTCATCCAGTAACTCATCAAAATCCACTGCAAGAATAAGGGAAAGAGCACTATTATTTTTCTGTTTAAGGTAAGGAAATTGTAGTTTCTTTGTGCTTAATTTTGTCCTGCTGCTTGACATCCAAATCATTACTATACTGGAAATATCAAATTAATTTTGTTTTGCTGGAGGTTTTTGACAATGGTTATATAGGAAAGGACTAGGACTAGAAATCAGGCTGGTGCTGGCTGTATGGTGAAATACCATTGAATCATGCTTTATCCATCCATTGTGATACAGTTGTAAGATTCTAGTGAATGAAATCTAGATCTCTAGCATTACGAACAGCACAACAACTTATCTTCAGAGACTTCAGTGTGGCAAGTGAGTGGCTTTTGGAATGACGGAGTAAGAGTCCGCAAAAATGACAGTTTCTCTTAATGCTAAACGCGCTCCAAAGGAGTTTGATCTATACCATGGAGAACCTGGGATACAATCATAGTTTTCTTTTTTTACAGTTGCTTCATGTTGTACCAATACAGACAGGTCTTATAATGAGGATGGGATAGGAAAGGACTAGGAGTGGGAGGGAAGTGGCTGTGGTCTTAGTTAAGGTACAGACCCAGCATTTGCCTGGTGTGAAAATAGAGAAACAAGGGCTGTGGGGTTCAAAACCACTATCTACCAAATGCAAGCTGTTAGACAGTCCAACCGACTGACCGACCAATACTGATCTACATTTAGGGCAGTCGCCCATGTGGCAGATTCAATATCTGTTGTTTACCTAGCATTTTTTTAAATGATTACAAATAAATTGGAATTTTATTGGTAAGTTATTCCAGTCCCTAACTCCCCTTTTGATAAATGAATAATTTCCCCAATTTGTCCCCTTGAATTCCAACTTTATCCTCATATTGTAATATTTCCTACCATACTTTTAAAGACATCAATAAAATTATTCATCTACTAATGTCATTCCATGCCATCTCTCCAGTGACAGCTTGGAACATACAGTACCAACTAGTCGAGCAGCTCATCTCCTTTTTCCCAAGTCTTCCCAGCCCAAACTTTGCAATATTTTTGTAACGCTACCCTTTTGTCGGAAATTGCCCATATGAAACCGAGGTGCTTTTCTTTGGATATTATTTCCAGTTCTTGAATCAAGTAATCCTGGTGAGGGTCCCATACACTGGAACCATACTCTAGTTGGTGTCTTACCAGAGACTTAAATGCCATCTCCTTTACATCCACACTACAACCCCTAAACACCCTCATAACCATGTGCAGAGATCTGTACCCTTTATTTACAATCCCATTTGTGTGATTACGCCAATGAAGATCTTTCCTTATATTAACACCTACGTACTTACAATGATCCGCAAAAGAAACTTGCACCCCATCAACGCAGTAATTAAAACTGAGAGGACTTTTCCTATTTGTGAAACTCACAACCTGACTTTTAACCCCGTTTAATTCCATACCATTGCCAGGTGTCCATCTCACAACATTACTGAGGTCATTTTGCAGTTGCTCACAATCTTGTAACTTATGTATTACCCTATACAGAATAACATCATCCGTAAAAAGCCTTATCTCTGATTCTATTTCTTTACTCATATCATTTATATGGGTATATAAGAAAACAGGGGCAACCTCCCTGAGGCGGTAAAGGCGTGCTCGGTTCGCCCGGAAGGACGTGGATTCGAATCCCCGTCAGGAAGTCGTAAAATTTAAGAAACAAAATATCCACTTCTGGAGGTTCATATGGCCCTGAGGTTCACTCAGCCTACACCAGAAATGAGTACCAGGTTAATTCCTGGGGGCTAGAGCTAACCACTATACCACATCATGTGCCGCGGTTAACAATGGTGGGAGCGTTTACCTTCCACTCCTCCAAGGACCTTCACGGCCTGTACGGAGGTGACTTTGTCTTTTTATATAAGAAAACATAAAGGTCCAGTAATACTGCATTGAGGAATTCCCCTCTTGATTATTACATGGTCAGATAAAGCTACGCCTACTCTAATTCTCTGAGTTCTATTTTCCAGAAATATAGCCACCCATTCAGTCACTCTTTTGTCTAGTCCAGTTTTGCCAGTAGTCTCCCATGATCCACCCTATCAAATTACTTAGACAGGTCAATTGCGATACAATCCATTGGACCTCCTGAATCCAAGATATCTGCTATATCTTGCTGGAATCCTACTAGTTGAGCTTCAGTGGAATAACCTTTTCTAAACCCGAGCTGCCTTCTATCGAAACAGTTATTAATTTCGCAAACATGTCTAATATAATCAGAAAGAATGCTTTCCCAAAGCTTACATACAATGCATGACAAACTGACTGGCCTGTAATTTTCAGGTTTATTTCTATCACCCTTTCCTTTATGCACAAGTGCTACTATACTATATACATACATCACACATTTTCATTATTGAATGTAATGCCTTTCAGTATTCAGTGTGCAAGCCTCTGTGAATTTATTAAACACCTCGACATCATCATCATCATCATCATCATCATCATCATCATCATCTCCAGTTTCCCGAATGTGGTGTAATAGCAGTCCCCATTCCCGCCTGTACAGGCACGTTTGTTGCTCTTCAACTTTACACCATCCTACGCCTCTTCCTTGCAGATCATCTCTTATTTGGGATACCCATCTTGTCCTTGGAATGCCTCTACCTCATTTGCCCTCCAGGTCCCTTTCAAACCATTCCCTTGCTTCACTTTTTGGATCCATTCTCTTTAAAATGAAGATCAAGGTGAGGCCGAGGCCTTGGGGTTAGCTGAGATCCAGTCTCAAGAGTTACTGCAGGGATCAATTACGACATCGTCCATGTCAGCCGCTCAAGAATCCAAATGGAATTAAAATTAAAAAAATGGAATAGCATTGTTGCTGTTTGAGTCATCAGTCCATAGACTGGTCTGATGCAGCTTTCCATGCCACCCTAATACTGTGTTAATCTTTTCATTTCTATATAACTACTACATCCTACATCTGCTCTAATCCGCTTTTCATATTCATACCTTCGTCCACCCCTACCGTTCTTACCACCTACACTTTCCTCAAAAACCAACTGGCTGTCTTACGATATGTCCTATCATTCTGTCTCTTCTTCTCATCAAATATAGCCAAATCGATCTCCTCTCACCAATTCAATTCAGTATTTTCTTTATTCGTGATTCGATCTATACAACTGACCTTCAGCATTCTTCTGTAACACCGCATTTCAAAACCTTCCATTCTCTTCCTTCCTGAGCTTGTTATCCTCCATGTTTCACTTCCGTACAATGTAACCCTCCATACTAAAGTCTTCAAAAATGACTTTCTAATTCCTGTATCAATATTCGAAGTGAGCAAATTTTGTTTCTTAATAAAGGCCTTCCTTGCTTGTGCTAGTCTGCGTTTTATGTCCACCTTACTTCTGCCAATGTTAGTGATTTTACTACACAAGTAACAATATTCATCTACTTCCTTTAAGACTTCATTTCCTAATCTAATACTTCCTGCATCACGGGATGTCATGGTTTAATGGCTTTTTATGTTTACCAACCCGATTGGAAAGACTTGCGGCATGACTGAAATCCATGCACCTGATGACAGATTAACAATGGCATGGAGTGACAAGATTTTTGATTACCTCAGTCAAGATCAAACTCATTCTCAGTTCTAGGTGCTTAAAACTCAATAGGCAGGAAGTGGATAAACAACTGCCATAACAAATTTTGGACAACATTAGATGCAACATTCTGGAAATAACAATTACAGATGAAGAGAAAATCAATACTGAAACTTGTAAAACACTAAAATATATTTTGAAAAACCACTCACCCTGTACGTGCATTCATTGTTGTCCAACTGTTACATATTATTTGTAATTAAAAAAACAAAAAAAAACAAAAAAAAACATGGCACTACAGCCCTTGAAGGGCCTTGGCCTACCAAGCGACCGCTGCTCAGCCCGAAGGCCTGCAGATTATGAGGTGTCGTGCGGTCAGCACGACAAATCCTCTCGGCCATTATTCTTGGCTTTCTAGACCGGGGCCGCCATCTCACCGTCAGATAGCTCCTCAATTCTAATCACGTAGGCTGAGTGGAGCTCGAACCAGCCCTCAGGTCCAGGTAAAAATCCCTGACCTGGCCGGGAATCGAACCCGGGGCCTCCGGGTAAGAGGCAGGCACGCTACCCCTACACCACAGGGCCGGCATTATTTGTACAATCAAGCAAAAATAATTGTGTATCAACACTAAAAGAGAGTTTTTTCTCTTCTGAAACAGAAACTATATATTGTATTGTAACCAAACTGCAGTTATTTTTGCAGAAAAAAATTTGAGCACTTAAAATACTGCATGGTCAAGAAACGCCACTGCTACCACTAATCCATTGAAGTATGTAGAAAGTACTGTTTATTGCACAAAATAATTGTCCTTTTATTTGGCAATGGATAATTTACACACTTATAGGGATGATTGAAGTTTTCCAAAAGAGAACATTCTTGAATGAAACTATCAGTTCTTACCTATGATCTCGTTGAGCAGTCGAATGCACTCCATACCCTTGTTGATATCTTCAGAGTAGAACTCTGTGAAGTTCGGGATACTGGCAAACATCACGCCAACCTTGTCTCTGGACTGAGAATATAACTCCTAGAACAATAACATACCATACATTTACAGTATAATCACAATTTTCTGTGACCTTGATTTAGCGTAAGAAATTTCAAGTCCCAAAAATTATTCCATAAAAGCAATGTAATTTTAAATTCGATTTAATATAATTCACATTAGGGCAGAACTTGCATTTAGCATAAGGAAGTGTTAAAATTCTCAAGTATTTATTTCTATTAGGTATGTTAAGGGACATTAAGAACCTATGAAAAATACATCAGAAGCTTGCTAAGGATGATTCAAGGCAGAAGAAGAATATAGAGCATGGGTGTTTAGTGCTGAAGTGAGATGTCAGGCTCACATACACATCTAACTGCAGCCACTGTAGCACAGGAGAAGAGAACCCTACTATAATGATAATACTTGTTATACCTTTCGGAAATTCCTATAATAATCTGTGTAATATCCTTCGGTTACAATGAGAACCCTTTCATTGTGCAAATAATGTGTGATGATACAATTTATGTTAATACAGGCAAAGATTCCTATAAAAGGTGTGCTTTCTACTGAAACCTCCATATATAGTAAACCCTCATTTAAGGTTAAAAAAAAAAAATCAGGTCCCTGTAAAAATGCTAAATAGGGGTTTTACTGTATTTTACTAACTGATGGACAGGTTGAATGAGTGACTGATCTTTAAGATCATTATAAATAAGTAGTTATAAATCTTATTCATAAGTTAGAAGTAACAGACATGAAGGTAGCGAGAATGACTGCTAGTTCAGACAGGTGGAAACAAGTGCAGGAGGTACCGAGAAGGAGGAGAAAAGGCTAAGTTGAGAATGAACTCAATGAATGCAGCTTTATGCATATACCAGCTTCAGTATTGGGGTCATGTGAGGCGAATTGAGGAGGATACGTTACCTATGAGAGTAATGGACATGGAAATAGAGGTTAACAGAAGTAGAGGGAGTCAAAGTCGGCAATCGTTAGACTCAGTTTTTAGTGATTCAAAGATAAGAGGTGTGGAACTAGACGAGGCCACAGAGCTATTAACAAATAGAGGGTAGTTCTACAAGTTACAGCCAGCCCCGTGGTGTAGGGGTAGCGTGCCTGTCTCTTACCCGGAGGCCCTGGGTACTATTCCTGGTCAGGTCAGGGATTTCTACCTGGATCTAAGGCTGGTTCGAGAGCCACTCAGCCTATGTGATTACAACTGAGGAGCCATCTGATGATGAGATGGCAGCCCCGGTCTAGAAAACCAAGAATAGCGGCCGAGAAGATTCATCGTGCTGACCACATAACACCTTATAATCTGCAGGGCTTCTGGCTGAGGAGTGGTTGCTTGGTAGGCCATGGCCCTTCAGGGCTGTTACGCCATGGGGGGGGTTTACAAGTTACAGACTTTCCAACTTTGTACACAAAGTAATTGGTAATAGCCGTATTTGGCACATTCCATGTCAAGTAGCTGTCATCATGTTGATGTACCGGCAGGGATACTGCACTCTCATACAAGAAGTCCTCAAAATGTCCACCATGCACCAGAATGCATGCCTGAACTTGCCACCTCATTGACTGTCAAACACTTTCTAACAGGCATTCTATGTGTATTGCGTTCAGCTTAGTGCCATACGCTTGGAAGTGGTTCACGATTCAAGACTCATGTTAGAGTTTTAAATACAATATTTTCAGCTATGGATTCAATTAACAGTTTTTCAGGATCCTTTTTTTTTTTCTGGGCGAGAAATATTTCCATATTTTCCCGAATGTTTAGCTCTGATACACAATTACCTTTTTCGATTCCATTAAAATTATAATTGTAATCAAAAGTTTATTGTACAAATGCTGAATATTTATTTTATTGAACGATCATGAAATGTTCTGAATATCACTGAGCTAATAAGAAACAGCTCACTAACAATAACATGTCCGACTAGTCCTACTATTTTCAAGTATGTTGCAACCAAATTAAAAAAAATAATTTGTTACTGATGATGGAATTTAATTTCTGAAAACCAGTTCTAACAAAGAAATGTGATTTGTGCTGACATAGAATGAGTTAAGTGTAAAGACATAATGTACAAAATGTATTACATATCAAGAGGTTGGCCAAGGAAGAGATGGATGGATCAAATTAGAAATGATCTAGCTGGACGAGGTCTGGATTTGCAGCGGGTTATGGAAGAAGACATCTACATGGACAGAGCGCTCATTACCGCACCCAGGAAACTGGAGCTGGTTCAAGATGAGGAAGAAGGAGACTGACTTATGCATCTGCAACCTGGACAATTTTTCAATTTTTTCTCTTTTTGGCATGTGGCCTCGGAAGAGGCCTGGCGCAGGTCTTTTGAGTTGATGCCATACAGGCAAACCTGAACAATGACTAGTAGGGAGAAGAGTAGAATTCAATCGAGCAAAATGAAATAGCTACGACTTATGATAGGAGAGACAAGGAAAGACAGAGTGAGAAACGAAGATGTTAAAAAGGCAGTCAGAATAGACAACTTAAACGAGAGAATTTATTATTATACAATCTTCCTGCAACAGCTGCAGGTTGCCCAAGGACAAAGAGTACCTTAACAACAATAATAGATACAGGTGATAGTATGAAATTAAGAGTAGGCAAAAGAGTGAGGCACGTCAAACATTTATTTGAGGTCCACAAGCATGGTTCTTGAAGATAATGATAGACTTCTTGAGAGTAGTAATAGCGATGTTATAAATAAAATCTCTATTCAGCCCAAAGGTATTCCAAAGTTGACAAAAAATTTAGGTATGGTTCCTCAAGCACCTAATGTCAGGCTGATTACACAGATGGATGACAGCTCGTACCTTTGCTTATAGAAGTCCACCATTTCTTCATAAATTATTATTTTTTCCATATCAGTCTCTTCTGGTTGGTTTTTGTTGGTCACAATTCTACTTGTTGGATCAATGATGAAACCTTCAGAACAGGATGACTGAACCACAATAATGTCAATGCATTGGTTGCTTCCTCTGTTGAAGAGACTGTGTACTTCTTCATAGACATTATAACCTTGTCCTCTCAAAGCGTTAGCTATCATTTATCTGGCTACATTATGGCATGAGATGTATAGTAAATCACTGTGTCTATCCATCTATTCCTTGGTCTTCCAAATGGCATCTCCCTTTGACTTCTCTGTCAAAGTAATTCCTTGCTGTTCTTGTTCTGTCCATCCTCATAACATGTCCAAATCATTGTAGCCTGCATCTTCCTCAGTAATGTTTATTTTGATGCAGCCTCTTTCCTGTCTGCTTCATTTCTAATCTTTTCTTTCCTTGTCTTTTGGTTCATTGTTCTGATGAAATTCACTTCTGTTGACTGGATTTTACTATTTGCCTTGTTATGCAGGGTACATTCTTCAAGTCCATGTGAGAAGTGGAATGATATAGGTATAAAATGTGATCAATTTTGCTATCTGTATATTTTATCATCCCAGAGTAGATAACTCACTTGAAAATAAAATTTAGAAGCTTTCTGAGTCTTATTAAGTATTTCTTGGTTTACTGTGTTATCTTCTAAAATGATACTTCCAAGGTATTTGAAGTTAGAAACAGACTGCAATAGAGTTCCCTCCAGGAAAATGTTTGAATTTGTGCCTTGTCTTCTGATAGTCATTTCAACAGTTTTTGTTTTACTGATATTTAGTCCATATTCTTTAAACTTGCCGTTCCAAAGATTTTGTTTCTCCTCTACTTCTGCTTTGCACTGTCGCCATTATTGTTTGTTATATTGATGGATGAAATCATAAAACGTGTAAAACAGCGTATCAGTAGTGATGAAGTGAATGCTTTGGTATTTGCAGATGATGTGGTGATTTGTGGAAAAGGAGAAAAGAGAAAAGAGAAAAGGAAGTACAAATGAGACTGGACATTTGGAACGAAAATCTGAAGGAGTTTGTAGTCATGCACTGTGGAAAAGAGAAAAAGAGAAGCCAAGTGTACATAGACGGAGAACGGTTAGAGAATGTAGAACAGTTTACATATCTGGGTAGCATTATTAATGGAAGTAATGAAATCAATCATTAAATTAATAACAGACTAAGTAATGGTAGAACATTTTATCATCAAGTCAGAGGGCTTTTATGGGATGACAAAGTACCCAAGAGAACGAAATTAACATTATATAAACAGTATTTCATACCAATTGTAACATACGGACTAGAAATTCTGGTATCTAATAAGAGACAAGATAGTAAGATCCAAGCATTTAGAAATGAAATTTTTAAGAACATAAAAAGACAAGAAGAGATAGAATTCAAAATATTAAAATCAGAGAAGAGCTAAATATAGAACCGTTAGTACAGAACATACAGAAAGCAAGACTGAGATGGTTCAGACATTTAACAAGAATGGGAAAGGAACAAGTAGCAAGAAGGGAATTGGAAAGAGAATTTAAGGGAAAGAGACTAGTTGGAAGACTGAGAAGAAGGTGGATGGATCAGATCTGGAAGGACATTAGAAAAGCTGGATTGGATGTGGCGGAAGTAATGGAGCAGGAAAAGTGGAAGGACAGAAAGGAGTGGAGGAGGCTTGTTAACCACACCTGGGCGACCAGAGTGGGACATTGATGATGATGATGATGATGTACTTCTGCTTCATTTTCTCCCCAGCTCAGAACATCATCTGCAAATATCAGAGTGTTAGGCTCTTTGCAATGTTCTTTAATGGGCAGGCTCCCAGATGGTTTGGGCATGTGAAGAGGATGGAGGGGAACAGAGTACCAAAACACATGATGGAGATGAAGTTTGAGGGAGACATAGAACAATGTGGAACAGTTCAATAAAGAGTGCAAGAAGAAGAGACCGTCCAATGCACGAAGTGGGCACTCCTGAACAATGTGTTGTATGGTTTGGTCCTCCACTCAACAGTCACAGGCAGCAGATGTACGGTAACCCCATTTCTTTAAGGTGTGACCACACCTCCCTTGACCCGTTCTAATGCGGTTCAGCTTCGACCAGGTTTGGCGTGGTAGTTGGAATCCCTCTACCTTCTTTGTAGAATCTTCAACCAGGTGGGCATTGTTGGGTGGATGTTCGTTCCAACGTTGTTGCCATTTGTAGGTCATGTTGAAAGAATTGATACCTTCTAAATCAACCCAGGGTGGCTTGCATGATTTCAAACGTGTTGTTGGTGGATCTTGCAGGGCATCATACAACGGAGAGTTCTTATGAGAGGTGATCTTCTTGAGCCAGCTCACCTTAGCTGCTTTCCTCCTTAGATCTTGCGTAGCGATATTAGCTAGGACTGGTAGCCACTGTATGGGAGTAGATCTAACAGTAGCAGTGATAACCCTCATGGTCTCATTGAGTTGCACATTAATCTTCGTGGTATGAGCGCTGTTTTCCCATACCGGGGCAAAATATTCACCAGCAGAATACACAAGAGCGAGTGCAGCAGAACGTAGAGCATTAGCATCTGCACCCCGGCTGCTTCCGGCAATCTTGCGGAGTAGATTCACTCTTGAGCCAAGTTTCCTCGACAACTTGATGCACTGTTGTGTGAATGCCAAGGACCAATCCAGAGTGATTCCAAGATATATTGGATTGTACTTATGGGGTACTTCAATTCCATCAAAAGTCACATGTAGCTTCCTTTGGGCTTCTTTATTATTTAGATGGAATGCAGTGAGTAGAGAGAAGAGTAGAATTCAAGCCAGCAAAATGTTTAAAAAAAGTTTTTTTCAATTACGGCTTTGTCATTATGTGGTGGTTGCGGATCGTGTACATTAAATATTTCCTATTATACTCACATCAGGCTGGCGATCCTCACTCAGGAAGTGTTTCGCTACATGATCAGGAAGGATGTTCTTGAGCAGCTGAGTGTTATTTTGTCGAGTCTCCATCATGTCCGTCAGTTCCCTCTCTGCTTGCTGCTTCCACAAGAAGTCTAAACGCGATGTCACCTCCACGAGGCGTGCGTGATACGTCACCATGGTGAAGAAGACTGCCAAGAGGACTAGCATCTGGGACGATAATGGGATCTGCCCACTGAAACACACGATTTTTTAAGAATACTAAATAGAGACGGAAAGTTCAGGCATTCATTTTCGTTAAAATAGGCAGGCAAACCAGCACTTAAAATTTACGAAATAGGCATTTAAAATTATGAAAGTAGGCACTAAAATAATAAAAATAAAACCAACCTTGAATGAACACACCATACTATATTGTAATTATAACAAATACTAACTCTTACTGTGTCTCCAACACATGAATTAGCACTTATACTAATGTGTTAATAACATCTGGTGTTAAAAACTGAATTAAGCCATGCTGATCAACTTCCTGGACACCACAACAATCAGGACTACAGAAACAAACTGACCCCTGATCTCATGTGAAGTGGAAAGGTGATTTTCCTCAATTAAAAAAAAAAAAAAATATATATATATATATATATATATATATATTTACTGACAACAGGCAAAGTTTTATTCTTCAAAATTAATTTGGGACAATATCTGGTTGTCCATTGGAACATGTGCTGACTAAGATTCATTTGAAGTATCCTGTTGACATAATTATTGTCTGGAAGACATAAAAGTATTTTCAAATGTTATTTATTTATTTTAATTTTTTTAGCCAACATAGGACTACTTAGTCAGGTTTATGGAGGTTTTTCTTCTTTTTTTCAGCCCAATACTGTTTCATCCTTTCTGAACATAATTTTCTTTCTGCTTCTGGAATCACTCTTCCTATTCTCTGCTTGTAGTCTAGTGTGTTCATCTTTCAATATGTTGAATGTATTTGTTTTGTATTTTAAATCATCAACTCTCTCATATCTTTTTTAAGTTCTATGATCCATCTAATATTATTCTTACTCTTACTCTTCCATATTTTTTCTATTATTTTTCTACTGATTCTATTTTCTGGTGACCGTATTAGATTCCCTAAGAATTATATCAATTTCTTTTCCGTTGTGCTAGTCACAGGTTCTACTTCTTTATAAACTGCCTCATTGGAAGCTAGTCTCCAGACTCCCTTTACTGTACTTGATAATTCTCACCATTCTCCTTTCTAACTTGAGTATTCTATCTACTGCAACTGTGTTTGTTGTTTTGAGTAATGTTTCATATGCATATGTAATTTGTGGCTAGGTGACTGTTTTGTAGTGTTTCAATTTGGTTGCTATTGAGAGACACTTTTTATCATATGTATTCTTGGTAACATGCTGTGCTGTAACCAGTTTATCTATTCTTCAATTGTATTAATAACAATTAACCAAACAGATCTTCAAATATATTGGGAACAAGAAGTCAACAACAACCTGGATTCATGAAGTCAAGAAATATTTGGAAAGAAACAACATAAGGGAAGAAGAAGCAACAGAAAGAAAGATTTAAAAAAATAAAGTGTTAAAATTGAAGGATTCCAAGGTTGTGAGGGAAAGAAAACAGGCTCAAAATGATCTGATGAGAGGAAAAGCAGACATAGTGAGCAGATAAGAATATTGGAGGAGGAAGAAGGAACAAGGAATTGTTGCGTGGTCCCTAGAAGACCCTAACGGAGAAATAATAATAATAATAATAATAATAATAATAATAATAATAATAATAATAATAATAATAATAATAATAATAATAATAATAATAATAATCCTAGGACCAAAGTTCAAAAATGGAATTTGGATGAAAAAGAAACCACACAAAATTTTTCAATTCACAGAAAAAATCACAGATACCATCAGAAAGAGACGACTAAAGTTCTACGGACACCTACACAGAATGGATAACAACAGGCTGACAAAGAAAATTCTAAATCTAGCTCTAACCCTGAAAATCCGCAACGATTGGTTAGCAGAAATTCATGACGATCTACAAGAAATGGGTATTGAGGACGAAACCATTCAAGATAGAATGAAATTTAGAAGCTTAGTAAACAAACATAAATTTGCAGAGAAACCAACAAGAAAAAATACAGGCTGGACAGAAACACGCAGAAAGGAACACAGTGAAAAAATGAAGAGATAATGGGAAGAAAAGAAGAAGAAACATTGTGCAAAATAAGTTCAAACGCGCTCCACAGCTGGGCACAACGAATCAAAAACAATAATAATAATAATAATAATTAGACACTATAATACAGTAAACAAACCTGAAGCATTATATGCTTCAGAAACCTTAATCATTTGTGGCGGGTCTCTAACCAAAGACACAGAGAAACAGGAAAGAAAAGTTTTAAGAAAATTTTTTGGCCCAGTTTGTATAGAGGAAATATAAAGGAAAAAAAACATCTCAGGAAATATATTGTCATTCTGAAAAAATATCTCACACTTTTCAGAAAAGACAACTGAAATTTTCAGCAGACTAACTAGGTAGTCTCCACCTCACAAACAATCCCTACAGCCTTCACAAGAGGTAATTTTCTCTCTTCCAGCTGCTTTATTTTGGTAGCTAACTGTTCAAACTTGGAAGAAATGTATGTGAGAGCGCTGTTAAACTTGGAGTGGGTCAGTGCAGGGTGCGGATTCAAGGCCAGCTCGCTCCAAGCAGAATCAGAAGACAGAAAGAATGCTGTCGTCCTTTAATTACATTTAAGCGCCTGTCTTTAGCAGCTTCCTGTCAAGAATGCCTGCTTTCAGCAGACTAACTAAAATAATTCTCAACCTGGCCCTTTCATCTAAAACCAAGAATGGCTGGCTTCGTGAAATTGAAACAGATTTCCAGGAAATCAATATCTCAGAAGACATTATACAGGACAGATGTAAATTCAGAATGAAAATCGACAATCACCAGTTTGAAGACAAACCCAACACCAGAGCCACTACTACTTGGACACAAGAACTAAGGAAGCAGCTCAGTGAGAGGATGGAGAGATTTTAGGAGGAGAATAAGGCCAACACATCAGTTACGCTGGCTCAATCGAGCTCCTAAGTAGGGCATAATGATGTAAAAAAAAAAAAAAAAATAATGACTTTTACTTTTTCTTGATTTTGGTGACCACTTGTCCCTTGGCGTAAAACCTTCCGCTGAGAAGGAAGTGGCATGATGCTGAGTAATTTTAAATGCTAAAGGGATGGTATATTAGTCTTTTTTTAGTGCCCATTTTTTGACTTTTAAGTGCATATTTGCCTGTCTATTTGGATATTTGTAGTGCCCATAAATCCACACCCTAGTTATGAGAAAGGAAAAAAACGGTGACAAATGAAATCAATGTAAAATTAACGTAGACACAACTCACCTTGGAATGGTATTGGATAAGGGTTTAAAGAGATCAATGTAGACCACCATGATGAGAACTGCATACACAGATACCATGACTAGAGCGAGGGCAGTCTTCACTAGATAGTAGAGCTTGAGCGAGGTGGCTAGCGCCACAAGACACAGCACCCAAGTGAAGACGATGTACTCAGGGTGATCACAACTATCGTAGTTAGAAGATGTGTCTTCCATAGAGCTGGCCAAACTTCCGTTCTTACCTCCCTGGCCTAAGGAGCTGTTCACGTCTCTCTTCCCTCTGTTAATATCTGAAATGTCATTGTCACTATCACCGTTAACAAATAAGATCTCAGTTTTAGAGATATTTTTAATACTCTTTATATTAATGCTGTGCACTTCCACCTCTTGCTCTTTTAAATCTCCTACAGCACTTCTTTTGGGTTCAGAATTGTCTGAAAGTACATTTATGTCCCTAGGTGATGATTTGGGCTTTCGTTTCCCAGCAGTAAGTGAATTCCTGTCCGTATTTCCATCACTCGATTCTGAAGCCAGACTGAATAATTGATGCTTTTTCTGAGAGTGATTTACTTCTTCTCTTGATTTCTCCCTCAGATGATCACTATTTGAAGAATTTTCTTTCTCTTGCACGGTGCTTATTTCTTCATTTCTATCAGCCTTATCTGTATCACGGGTGAGGATTTGTTTCCCAACTATGTGTCTGAAATTGGTTTCATCACTTTTCTTGATTTGTTGTTGGAGGTTATTTATGTATAAAGAATTTTCCTCTTTTGAGGACATTTTCCCCTCTGAATCTGTTTTAGAGTTCTGGAAATTTTTGGTCAAGTTTATGGCAGTAATTCTACTTGAACTTTCTGAAAGAGATGAACTTGCACCACTTGCATTTACTGAACTAGAATTATTTACAGAAACGAGCTGAGAAACAGCATTTGCACTAACTTTCCTAGATGAAGATTCTGACTGAATTGTTTGTTGTAATGTTTTGTCTATTTCGTCACCTGACTGACGTTTATTTCTAGTCCGTAACTCCTCATCATTGTACTCTTTCTGACTCCTTACAATTGCATCATTCGCCACTTGTAAAATTGAAGAAGCACACTCAGTTCTGATGGTCTTATCATTGCCATCTGTTGGAATGCAGTCTTGAAGAAGGTTACTGGCAGATCCAGCTGCCCCACCTTGTGATGAAGACACAGCAGAGTTGTTACTGTACACATACTGATGCGAGTTCACCTTTAAGAGGAGAGAGATGACGACTTCACCAACTTTCGAGACGGAAGATATATTAGTTGATGTATTCAGCGATGAATTCACAGACGTGTATGCTGTAGAAAAGGTGCTTTTCTCTTGAGCTTCCTCATTTTGACTGGCTGTTGGAGGGCACATAATCTGTAAAAACAAAGGAAGTATTATTAGAAATAGTTTGTTGTTCTTGTTACCAATTCATTTTCAAAACATCTTACGTAATCAACTCCTGTATTTCTATGTAGAAAGTGTGAGGTAACAACTGCTAATTTTGTTGCTGAGACAGCATGAGTGTAAATACTATTATATCCTTATAAGAGGGACAGATTTTCAAGGGGGTTGTAGCTTTGTACAACCCCCAGTTATTTTTCTGAATTGCAAAATCTGTTACTGGACTATTATTTAACAATCATCTGTAGCTGGCAGCTTGTTCTGTACATCTGTAGGAGACTTCACATTTGCAGACAAGTTGCAGATTTATGAGATGTAGGTACTAATAGTCTTTAAATCACTATGACAATGATTTATTATTGAACAGTATCCTCCTTATTCAATACATTATGGTATAATGTGAATTAAAAAATCTTAAATTTCACATTTGTCACATCTATACATGTTTTGATCCTAATTGGATCATCTTCAGTAGATTGCTAAAAATTGACATATCATAATTGAAAACATTTACAGTAAAATTGAAGCAAGAATGATGTTACGAATGTTAAAATGTTCATATTAAGAAAAAGTTCATGCTCTTAAAAGGTCATGTTAAAATCTTCAGTGTGCACTGTTATCCACTTGTCATAAAATCCTCTTGATGTTTCATTAGTTAAAACTCTGCTAATCGGACTAGGCGGTATCTGATTAGACATATGAGGAACATAGTTTCAAAAGGTATTAAATGCAGTCGAGGTCAGAATATGTTTTCATGCGGTTTCCCGCCAATTAGGATATGCTCTTTAACGCTTTTGAGTTAGATCGGGTCATTTCGTGTTCTTTCCCATAGGAATTCAGTGCTGAAAAACATGATTCGGAACAAAACGTATTATGTTCACGATAATGTTTCCCAGCCTGCATTGTTGGCTGTTCCTGCTATTTTTATATCGTACTTGACAGTGCGGTATTGCTTTATTGCTTGCATGCCCGTTCACTTTCCATCACCATGGATGGCTACTTACCCTAGGAAAGTGTTTCCGCGGACCTGAATGTGAAATAGTGGTTCTTCCAGAATATTTTCTGTACACAGTTCAACATTGGGTTTGGGACACCATCCACGGATGCTTGCAGTTACTGCGCTCAAATGCTCTTTCAGATTAAATCTGAAAAGGGTAGTGCTAAAAAGAACCGTTTGCTAGCTGATATGGGAGCAGATAAAATTCGCTCACAGGGTTTTCACAAACTTATCAGGGAACGACCTGCTGACACAATGTCCTTCTGCTTTGATTTGCAACAGGCACAACCACTTCCTAAATTATCAATTGGCGAAGCGTTCTATTTGTGCCAAATGTCATTTTACGCACTGTGTGTTAGCGATGTCAGTATTCAGAATACAAAATTTTATGTATGGAATGAGACTGAGGCTGGAAGAGGGCCAAATGAGGTGTCATCAGCCGTTACTTCGTTTTTAGATGAGGTACATTTTGATAAATCGATCACCTATATCAGGCTGTTCGCAGACGGATGTGGAGGCCACAACAAGAACATGCATGTTATCCATGCTCTAGTTTACTGGCTACAAACCAAAGCACCCGCTAACATTTCCATGATTGTTGTCATCTTTCCTGTCAGAGGACATTCATTTTTACCCGCAGACAAGGTTTTTGGTGTTGTAGAAAAGTTTCTTCGTAAGTGCTCTGACATCGTTACTCCCGATGAGTACCGAGAGATCTATCAGTCTGTGAGGACTGTAAAACATCTAGGAAAAGAATGGGTTATAAGGGACTACAAGATCCTCACCAAGCATTTTAAGAAATTGGACGGGATTAAAGAAACGAAGATGGTGATTCTGAAGAAAAGCAAGAAAAGTGATCAGTACCACATTACAGTAAAGATGGAACCGACGTACAGGTTTGATGACCCCTCAAAGCGACTCGTAACCCTTCCGAAACGAGGCATAAGGCTGAGCCAGGTTCATGAACCTCCCGTAATCGATAAACCGCGAGCATTACCTGACGCTAAAACACTGGATGATGAGAACCTGCTGAGAGCCAGATTTGGAGACAACTGGAAGGAGTTCGACAGTTTACAGTTCTATGTTTAATTACTAAACATCGGTTCAACGTCACATACTGTTAGGCTGACTAATGATGACAACTGTGACTGTTTGCATGAGGAAGGAGAATTACTTGAACGACTGTAAACATCTATATAGCAATGACAATGTGTTAATAATAACTTAATTTACTGTACATGATGCACCGTAGCAAACAATAAAGCCAATTAAAATCTTTGGAATCAAATGAACGGTTCAAATTGTATTATGTGAAAAAAAAGGTTGTATCAAAATGTATTTTGTTCAGTGAATTGGTTCAAAATGTATTAAGTGAAATTTTATAATTAGAATGACGCCTTCATGTATTGGGAAATGATTTGAATCATGAATGATTCCGGAACATAACCTCAATACCTAGATTTTGTCGTATAGAATTTTGACATGTCTTATTTGGTTAGGAATTAAAACGTTTTTTTTTAACTTCCTGTAAAATTATAATCTGTGCACTTAATACGATTTGAAACGATGCTCTTCAAATGTGAAATTTAAGTGTTTTAAATTCACATTATACCATAATGTATTAAATAAGGAGGATACTGTTTAATAATAAATCACTGTTATAGTGATTTAAAGATTATTAGTTTAGCTGTCAATACAGAAACATGAAATTTATATTTTGTGGTTATGAGATGTAGTTATCAACCAGTCACTACTGATCTGCATTTAGGGCAGTCACCCAGGTGGCAGATTCCCCGTCTGTTGTTTACCTAGTCTTCTCTTAAATAACTGCAAAGAATTTGGAAATTTATTGAACATCTCTTTTTGTTATTCCAAACCCTAACTCCTCTTCCTATAAACAAATATTTGTCCCAATTTGTCCTCTTGAATTCCAACTTTATCTTCATATTATGATCTTTCCTACTTTTAAAAACACCACTCAACCTCATTCATCTACCAATGCCATTCCACACCATCTCTCCATTGACAGCTCAGAATATACCACTTAGTTGAGCAGCTTGTCTCCTTTCTCCCAAGTCTTTCCAGCCCAAACTTGCTACTCTTTTGTCAGAAATCACCTAGAACAAATTGAGCTGCTTTTCTTGATTTTGTCCAGTTCTCGAATAAATTTTTATTTTTGCTAGTGGCTGAACGTCACACCAACACAGATAGGTCTTATGGCGACCGACGATGGGATAGGAAAGGACTAGGAGTAGGAAGGAAGCGGCCGTGGCCTTAATTAAGGTACAGCCCCAGCATTTGCCTGGTATGAAAATGGGAAACCACAGAAAATCATCTTCAGAGTTGCCGACAGTGGGATTCAAACCCACTATCTCCCGGATGCAAGCTCACAGCCGCGTGCCCCTAACCACACAGCCAACTCGCTCGGTCTCGAATAAAGTAATTTCAAGACAAGAGATTATATCTTAAGCAGGATTCAAATGAGACCCATTAACTTTCATTCATAATATCACTGGATTTTAAGTTATGTATTTCAAGATTTAAATCTACCGAACATGACTCAAAATATGGGTTGAAACGTATGGCAGTAGCGTCCTCCCTAGAGAATGAAAAGGTTTTTTTATTTTCTCTGGACATTTGAAGTCAAATATTGGACTTCAATAATGCTAAGAAAATTACATTTCATTGTAAAACTGTAAATTCTCATCAGTAAGGAAGACTGCTCAGCAATATCAAACTTAAGAGACATAGTGCACTGTAAACACTACATCCCGCCAGCAAAGGCATGCCACTGACGTATGGTAATATAAAAACAACGTCTTTATAGATGAAGAATTTTATAATGTGTTGAACAGGAGGATTTGATTAGACATTTATATTGTACAATTGAGACTGTCAATACAGAATGACGTTAATATCATGCAATAATCATATTCAGACGCTGAGGCATAAACGTTATTCTTGCAGTGTCAATCTCCGATCATTGCCATCTTACAACTATCACGGCGAGAGGACTGATCACCGATCTCGCAGCACGAAGAGCTCATGGCAAAATGAGAGTGAAAACCATCAGTGATCATTTCTGACAACGGTGATAGAACAAAGTAGTAGTAGTAGTAGTATTTATTCATTCATCATGTCGTTTACATATTTACAGGACTCTGTTTTATCCTCACTTCGAAATGAGCACTGCTTTTCAAAATGTTTTGTTAAATTACAGAGTGAAATTAAAATATTTTTATATCTAAATCCTGGAGGCCGGGGGAAGTGTCAAACATGAGTGAACATAATGACAGGCCTGATGGACTTACGAGGCTGAGAGAAGCTGCCACAGACATAAGCGCCACAACACCGCAGATGAAGAAAGTGCGCCTGTTTCTGTGATGAACGAGGACGCTGGACATGGTCTGCAGAGTAGGTGGTAGCTGCTGGAACTCTTCTGCCATCACTAGGACTAACCCAGCGCTCAGCAGAACTGTTGTTACAGTCAATCCGACAATTAACGTTGTAGATCTGGAACATATTCAGACAAATGAGCTTATTAAACAAAAAAATGTATTGCACAGACAGTTTTTACAAGATTTGGATTTTCTATTATTATTTATTATGTAGGATGATTCTAAAACACTTTTACAAACTTTTGGGATGGGTCCCTTACACCAAAGGAAGAAAAAAGTTCATATAAACATATGTTCCCAAATGATTCGTTTTTGATTTATTAAAATTCAAAATGTTATTAATGAAAGAACATATTAAAGTGACACACTGATCTGTTTTTGTCATTGACAATGTCAGCTTGTTAGGAAGTGTTCAGCATAAAAGCTCGAAATGCCTTTCTCTTGCATGTAGACATGCATTCGTCGAATCATGTCTATTGCACCCTTTCAAGTACTCCCTGACGGTGTCGAATGGTTTTGCAGGCTTCCATGACATATCGAAGAATGGTTTCTTCATCCTGTTTGGCTGCTCAATAAACCAATTGTGAAAGGGGCTACCCAGAGATAAAAATTCAAAGGACTGAGGCCAGGGGAACGTGGAGGCCATGGAACTCATCCTCCTCTACTTATCCATCTGTCATGGTAGATACCAGCTAACAAATCTCGAGCAGTGAGACTAAAATGTGCTGGAGCCACACCATGCATAAACCACATGTTTCTTCTTATTTGTAGAGGCACATCTTCTAGTAAGTCGGAGAGAGTGTTCTGAATAAAATCCCTGTAAGACGTGCTGGGAAAAATTAAGTTGCTGGAAAGCTGGTGAATGTAGTAAAATTTAATAAATAAATAAATATATAAATAAATTAATTAATAATGCAAAAGCGAAGAAGGATTTTGGGACATATATTTATATAACCATTTTTTCTTGTTTTGATGTAAGGAACCTGTCAATCAATCACTACTGATCTGCATTTAGGTTTTTGTAGCCTTTTCTTAAATATAGGAATGATAAGCTTAAACAAAGAAAGTTATCTAACTCCCCAGCTACTTCCCGCCAATATTCAGGCAGTTTGTTTTACTCGGGACGCAGCAGTAATCCCATCTATCGGAGATGAGTGGCATCAGAACAGTCAAAGCACATCACATCAAAAAATAGTCAGTGTGATGTTATTGTTGATCAATTTTAAGTGCTTTCAATATTGTAGGGCTTCTCATTTAGTTTTCTTCCAACTCTGCAACATTAGAAGAGAGTTCTTCATTCTTTCTTGACTCCCTCTTGTCTTATTCTTCAAGGGATCGTTATTTATGAATTTTTCTCATTTTTATAATAACCTTTACAATTCATGAATTCTGTTATCATAGTACGGTAAAACTGTATTAAAACATAAATTATCAGAAATTGGATTCTCTATAACTTCTCTTATGTAGTACTTTTCGATAGGACTAATGATATGGGTATATAAAACTTACATTTTAGGCCCCTTCCTCTAAACTACCATTTCATGCAACATGTATACAATGATTTTTAGCCTAGACTGTAGTACATCATTCCCCAATTTAACTTACCGATTTTCATTAAATTCTGTTCACCCATTTTATCGTGGCTCGGCATTGATATGGACTTAGCCGGTATGGTAAAAATGTATAAGGCATAAATAATTGGAAATTTAATTCTGTATAACTCAAGTTATGTAGTATTTATTGATTAGGGCCACTAATAAGATATTTGAGAATTAAATTTTAGGCCTTCCCCTAAACTACCATTTCACTCAGTGTGAATAAAATTACTTATAGCCTAGACTGTAGTGCCTCATTCCCCAACTGTACATAATGATTTTCATTCAATTCACTTCAGCCATTTTCTCGTGATGCCTGTACATACAGACAGACATGACGGAAAACTAAAAAGTGCATTTCCTTGTTTCTGTGGACACGACCGATATAAAAATACCATTCTTTTTAGATTCTCAATCAATCAATCAATCAATCAATCAATCAATCAATCAATCAATCAATCAATCAATCAATCAATCAATCAATCAATCAATCAATCAATCAATCAATCAATCAATACTGATCTGTATTTAGGGCAGTTCCTCAGGTCCCCGAAATTTGTAAAAGTATTTTAGAATCACCCTGTATAAAGTGTTATGTTTGTCCTAGTTAAAACTAAGTCTGTAGGAAGTACGCCAGTGTTTGTTAATAACTGGTAGGAAGTTAAAACATAAAAATAAATAATCTAATACAACATAATGCATTTTGATGAACCTGAGCAATGAGTAGATGAGGTTTAGGTTATAATAGGAAGCTCAGTGAAAGAAACGCTGAGAAATCAGCATAAAACACAAATGCACCATGGTGTCACCGTAGTGTACTTGTTATGGGGTGATCCTGTCGGCTCGGAGATTCGTGTTCAAATCCCTCCCGCGGGAGAAGTGTATTTTTTCAATTGGTGGTCTTAAACCAGGTGTAGATTTAGTAACACCGCCTCGCAAAGCCCATCTGAATTCGCCTGTGAAGCTATCTGATTGGCTAACTTCAGCAGATGATAAAATGAAAGTGCGCAAGATATCGAATTATTATTTCCAAATCCTCTAACACTCATATACCGATCCCGTTGTTTCCGACCACCCTGTATTTTGTTTTCCCAATAGCGACAGTTTGAAACCTAGTGTCGGTACATAGCCTACTCCTATCAAATAGCACCAAAGGGTCACATCATTATTAACTCAACTTAGAACTTCTTTTATGCTGCAGACAAAGCATAAAATATGATTTGTGAAAATGCAAACATTCTTTTGCTAGTGACATATCCATCACCCGCCATTCACCATCATTCGGGCTACCAGAGTTTTGTTGGTGGCTGTGTAGAATAGTGAGATGGTTGTTTATCCAATTGACTGCCTCATGTTCTCCAGGCAAGATGTGTGGGGTCTCTCTTCCCCTC
This sequence comes from Anabrus simplex, assembly GCF_040414725.1. Lineage (NCBI taxonomy): Eukaryota > Metazoa > Arthropoda > Insecta > Orthoptera > Tettigoniidae > Anabrus > Anabrus simplex. Next base: position 38,850,421 of record NC_090278.1, on the reverse strand, counting down.
AAATTGCAGGAGGTGGTGAGTTTCTGGGTGCCCCATGATATGTTGAAAGTAGGACAGGTTCCAGCCCAAAACCGTTCTTTTTCTCTGCACATCCTGATAATTATCTCCTCATTTCGTATAGTGTCAACAAGCTGATATAAAGCATGTGACTGTAGAGCCACATTTTAAATGCTTCAACTCTTTTCACAGTGGCTGTCGTCGTGGTCCAGGACTCAAATCAGTACAACTCAGTACAAGCACTGTGTAATTCTAACCTGCAGATGCAGTGACAGTTCTCTGCTCAGAGCACTTAGCGGAGGCTTGTAAATGCAGCCCTGGCCTTCTCAATGCAGCTCTTTACTTCTTGAGATTGGTTCCATGTTTCATTGACGATGCTATCTTGGTACACGATCTTCTCGACCCTGTGTATTAGCACTCCATCAACCCACCAAGATCTATGACCAGCCCTTTGCTCAGAATTATGTGCAGGGTCTCTCATATGAACCAAGACCGAACGCGCGGTGTTTGTACTCTGTGCTACGGCAGCTGCCTCACGCGTGGCCGCTCTGTTCTAAGCGTGTATACAATCATATATGAAATCTTACCTTATAAACAATACTGGAAGTTTTGTCTTTCCTGGGTTATACAGGCATTGTATCTGGTAACAAGATTCTGGCTGATGCGAATGAGTTCTGCCGCTGTAATGTTTCTGATTTCATTTGTAATGTTTTCTTTCAGTTCCTCCAATGTGTGAGGATTTGTTCAATACAATTTTTATTTCAATTTACCCCACAAGTAAGATCACACACTGTTAGATCTGGAGAACAAGGGGGAAATAGACCAGCACTACTCACTCTGTCTGCAAATATTTCCGAGATTGTAAGAAGGGAATCTTCTCCTGTATGAGCAGGGACTGAATCTTGTTGAGACCACCCATGCCAATTTTCTTCTTCCGTTAACTGATGGAAGAACTGCGTCAGAATGTCATCTTGCTACCTCTTAGCATTTACTGTCGTATCGAAATAATAGGTCCAATTATTCGTCTTGCACTAACAGTATACCAAACACCAATTTCCTATCATAATGAGGAAGTTCACAAACACCATTAGGATTTTCTGCACACCAATAATGAGAGTTATGACTGTTATGATGACCATTAAGAAGGAACTAGAACTTTTACATACAAAAATATGGTGTTGCAATGATAACTGTCTCAACATGTTAAACAGGTGAGATTCAGACTGGACGACTCATGCTTGCCATTTAAAGTTTAAAAAAAAATTCACACACCATCCTAAAACCACTTTATCTAAAGACATAACAAAACCAACTGCATTTTCCACTTTCACTTTCACTCAAGATGCTTATAAAATAACTAATATTTTTAAAAAACACAACATGAAAATTTCTTTTAGAACTAACAATAGAAATTTGGATATTTTACACAACTCTAAATCACTAAATAAATCTAATGCTTTTTCTAAATCTGGAGTGTACAGATTCAAATGTAACAACTGCAACTCCTCCTACATCGGACAAACTGGCCGCAACTTCAACATCAGATACTCCGAACATATCAACGCCATTAAATACAATAGATTCTCTGCCATAGGACAACACATACAAGACTCCAAGCATAGTTTCACCAATATTGAAAAAGGTGAAAATACTTAAAATCATAAACAAAGGCCCCCTCTTAAACACTACTGAAAATTGCCTTATTCACCTTGATCAATACTTCAACCCTGATTTCAATTTAAACGACATTTCTGAAAAACCCAACATCCTTTTCGACTTCCTAATTCTTCTTCTCAAAAATTCTAAATTTCAAAACCCCAATTCTATTTTTCATGCCTTACAAAGTTCCTACCCACATTTTCTACCTCCAATGGAAGCTGCTGGGGTATGAGTGGTGCTGAGTAATGACATTCAGAGCACGACTAGTGCATCTGAGTGTTATGAAAGGTGTTGCTCATACGGTCGGTCGTGCTGCAATAGCACTTTCTGACCCAGTGAGGAAAGAAATGGCAAACTACCTCACTCCTCGTCTTGCCTAGTACGCCTCATTTTGGTGCTGCCATTGGTTTTTGCGGTTTTCTTATAACCGCATAACCTTTGGTGGTGCTAATTGAGGATCCAACCAGCCTCTGAGCTGATGACCTAACAGACAATAACCCACCCTAAACTACCCCTCACCGAGCTCGATAGCTGCAGTCGCTTAATTGCGGCCAGTATCCAGTATTCGGGAGATAGTAGGTTCGAACCCCACTGTCGGCAGCCCTGAAAATGGTTTTCCGTGGTTTCCCATTTTCACACCAGGCAAATGCTGGGGCTGTACCTTGATTAAGGCCACGGCCGCTTCCTTCCCACTTCTAGCCCTTTCCTGTCCCATCGTCGCCGTAAGACCTATCTGTGTCGGTGCGACGTAAAACAACTAGCAAAAAAAAAAAAAAAAAAAAAAAAAAAAACTACCCCTCCTTCATCTTATCCTTCCTCAACACCATTTAACTTCAATTTCTTTTATTCTTCTCTTATTCCACTATCCCTCTTCCTCTATTAATTTATTCTATCTTTTCTAAAACAAAAAAAAAATATTCCACCTTCATTTCGGTTCTTCTCATTCATACTCAACTCCTGCCTTGCGCCGATTTCGACTACTTCAATCATGACCTGAATTTTCTACGTTTTAAAAAATTGTGCACTGTGCATATACGATTTCATTTGTTTCCGGTATTGCGCTTTTTACTATTTTTTTCTCTTTACAATTGTTTTTTTCATATCAACTGTTCTAAGAATTCTATAGGAGCACAATTACTTATTCAATTATATTGAATTATATTATATTTATCTTCCCACAACCGAAGAAAATTACTGGATCATCAAGCTATTCTCCATTTTACTTTGGTGTCTGAAACCACAGTGCCTGATGTTAAATACATCACGCTGATCACCGGGAGCTGGCAAGTCACTTCAATAGATCTTCTCATCTTCAACTCCTGAACGATTATGGATCTTCGTATGTGTTCGATTATGATATGACTTTGTGCCTGACAGTGTTTAAAAACTAGCTCATTTAACCGTTCTCTGCTATTCATAAACATTATAAGACTTTGTCTAACACTGCGTGTGCCATACTGCCGCTCAGAAAATTACGCACTGTTTTCTTTTAAGTGACTTACATTTTATTGCCTCTTCTACTGATCTGGAGTGTACTTGATCTTTTATCTCCTTTTCGTTTGCATTGTTTTTTATGTTTTAATCGGCTGATGATGACCTGGACTAGGGTGAAAACCGGTACCACATCTACTTATTATTAAATAAGAATGTAATTCACTACATTTCTTATTCTTTTGTATTGAATAGGTTGAATCTCTTTATCAATTATTTCAATTGTAACTGTCATGCTTGCCAGGTCGAACACAGGCAGGGTGCTTGCAAGGTCAAGAACTATGTGCGCGCCTCCCATACTTCAGCTTACGTATTGGAGAGTAAAAATGCCACTTTGATGATCTTAGTTTATGTGAGAGACCCTGTACTTGGTCTTCTCCGTTACATGCACCATTAAAGACTGAAAAGATGTTAGTTTTTTTTCAAAAGAATACCTGTATCTGTGGAGTCTCTGAGGTGTTGTTCAGCTTATAAACCCATTAAGATAATGATTAAGAAAACAAAAGGGAAGGGTTATTCTGCCCGAAGGCAGGTCCGAACCTCCGCAGAGGTGATCCTGAGCCGGAGTTTACGTGCGGTAGAGTGGCCATTTCCTTTCTGCTCCTCCATTCCATTAACCCCCACCAACAGCGCGTGGCAACCCATCCAACTCCTGACCACACCCAATGTTGCTTAACTTCGGAGATCTCCCGGGATCCGGTGTTTCAACATGGCTACGGCCGTTGGCAAGAAAACAAAAACAAAGAGTAAATATTTGTAGTGCTCGAGGCTTGATGTAGCCATTCTTAAGATCATACTCAAGGCTATAGTGAGAGTTTTAATGATTATAAAGTACTTACCTTGGGATAATGATTGCTTGGCATATAACGACAAAAATCCAGATGATGAAACAGCACACCATATTGGATTTGAACATATCTTCTCGTAGCTGGCAAAACTGTAAAATGAAAATTTCTTATTCAGTTTTGATAACAAAAGATTGAGAACAGAATTTGTGAGACGACACCGTACTCTTTTCTTTGTTTGTAGTATTGGGTAGAATGTCCAACCTAAAATCCTGTTCTCAAGGAGTACTAAAATATGTTTCTTTCCTTGGTTAACATTTTGGAACTACATTTTCATTCTCTAGAAACTGATAATGATTTTTCTTTAAATGATCACCATAATCAGATGTGCAGACTACATTTCAAAGATTGATTTGAGAGGTTGTAACTATCCAGAGAAACAAAACTGTATAGAATTTCCTGACAGTTTACATGCCACTGAGGTTAAAAAGCACCTCTGTACCCATATCTCGGGAATCACCCTGGCTGGATGTGTTATTCGGCATACAAACTCTTCATTATAACAAAAAACAATCAACACTGCAGCACGTTGTAAAATGATTTGAAAAATTTGAGAATTTTAATCAAATATATTGATGTAGGTATTCAGTTTGCTCAAATCAAACTGGTATTCCAGTGATGATTAAGTGTAAATGTAGGGAGTCCACATAAAAAAAAAAAAAAAATAAAAAAAAAAAAAATAAAAAAAAAAATGCAGGAATAAGAATATATACTCATTTCAAGAGAAAAATAAAAAGAAAGAAGCCTACCACAAAGGGGCCACTGTAGGGGCCGCATCAAGCATTTATTACAGGGTAACAATTACTTACAGGATGCACTTAGTATAATGTTGAACCACCATAGTGATACATTGGGCATGTAGGCATACAGATGTCAAATATTATAATAATATATGAAGGGTACACGGGGAAAATGGGGAATGTCATATCTTCTACAAACTGAGATAATTAAATCTGAAAGTTTCAACCTTTAATACTGTCTACAATAATACATGTACATAAAGTATTATATTATGTAATGTTAGCCTAATGTATTGGTATTGTAAATAGATAATAATGAAAATATAGAATTAAGTTTTATAATTGAAAAAAAAATGGAAAATGAAGTAAATACAGATTTTTACGAAAATAAAGGGGAATGTCACTTTTAACAAAACCTAACAAATAACCTGTCAATTAATAGTGAGAAAGTGTATCTTCCCTCTGGTCCACAAAATGATCTAAGGACGTGCAGATCAGAAAATTTTGCTCTAGAGATTGGATGTAAACCTGAAATAGAAATAAATTACATATTTAAAATCTCATTCTTGCCAGCATGTTTGCGAATGTAGAGCAACTTCATGTTCACTAACTCTTGCACTTACGTTCATAAGATGCCTCTGGAAGAACAAACTCACTAACTGGTGTTAGTCAATTAATAGTGAGAAAGTGTATCTTCCCTCTGGTCCACAAAATGATCTAAGGACGTGCAGATCAGAAAATTTTGCTCTAGAGATTGGATGTAAACCCGAAATAGAAAGTGTGGAGTTGATTTTGGAGCATTTACAACAGGTCGTTCCCAATGGCCATTGCAACTGTGTCTGTATTCCATGAATTGTGGATGCTCAATGGAGATGACAAGTTCCCTTATAGGTCTAGTTTTAAAAGGGCAAACTTTTCTGTACAAGGGAATAAAAAACTTGGTCCACGGATGAATCATTGGTTGATCAACTTCGATTACATGGAAAGGGAAGGGCTTATTTCTGGCACTTCTAAAATGATCCGCCCAGTCTTCTGGCGTTTCAGCTGCAAATTTCTGATGAATTAGTGCCAGGTTTCTATCGCACTCTAAAGTTCGAGTGCCCACGAATTGGAAATACTATTTTCACAGATTCGAGGCGTTTGGCATGATGTACTATAAAGTGGAGAAATCTGAGAACAGTCCAGTTCTTGTTTTGTCCACATGCAGAATCATAGAAGATTGTCAAGTGTTATATCTCGTCCCCAAGTTCACAAAATGTAAAATGATGTAACACAGAACACACTTCATCTGCTGCTTTATGTACAACTGTCTCTGGGTATGTATAGAATACCGAGTGTCCACTAGACAAAACATGTATATTGAAGGAGAACAGTGACAGCTGTCTATGGTAATCATGTCGTTAGTGGATAAATTAGGTATGCATAAATTCTTTTGGAAATCCATCGCTATTGCCTCATACCAAACTGACATTCCCCCTTTGTTTCTTGTTCTGTGGTGACATTCCCCTTTCATCAATTGTACACGTATTCTTAAACTTGTTATATTTCTGTGACAATTCCCTTTACTTGGCTATACATTGTCTTAAACTATTCTCTTGACCATAAAGTATATATGGGTAGTGTTAATTCATTTTTTGTTTTACATTGACATTCCCCCTTTTCCTGTGTACCCTTCATATGCAGAAATATATTTCTGGGCTTAGAAAATGAGAGAGTGAGTACAGATTCTGTGGTTGTTCCCCTCTTAGTAGCCTCTTATGACATGCAGGGGGTACAGATAATTAATAGGGTTCTGATAAATCAAAAGAAAATTGAGTGCATCGATAATAAATAATAATAATAATAATAATAATAATCATCATCGCATGGTGGTGGTGGTGGTGGTGATTATTGTTTTAAGAGGAAGTACAACTGGGCAACCATCCTTTATATAACACTAATCAGAGAGGAAAAATGGAAGAGATCCGACACTTCGAAAGATGAAGATATCGGCCAAAGGAAGACAAGGGCCACGAAGGGCGTGAAAATGAAAGACTCCCTAGCCCTCGCAAACCTAATAGCGTCGGGGTCGGAAAAGAACAAGAGTTGACCAAGAGAGGTCAGATAGGATAGATGGAAGTGAAGAGCCTGGCACAAGTAAGTGGAAGCAATGCCAGGACTCAGCTGAGGGCCCCGTGGTCGCCAACCCACGCTCCAAAGTTCACAGCCCCTGAAGCCCCTTTTAGTCGCCTCTTACGACAGGCAGGGGATACCGTGGGTGTTATTCTACCGCCCCCATCCACAGGGGTTAATAATCGCATGGCCTCAGCTACCGTGTGCAGACATTTCGATCTGACGCCATCTGGCTGTCTGCTCATCAATTTCGACGTTCCGTTTTACTCTAGGACCACTAGATGGCAGACAGAGTAAACCGGATCTCTCTTGGGCGTCTATGGCTGAGATTTAATGAATTTTGTCGGGTAAATACCAAATGTATCACCAGAGATCTTTTACATGCCGACATCGTACGACATGGAGTGTCGAATGGACTTTTTTCCGCCCTTCAAAAATCCGACTACCTCTGCCGGGTTTGAACCCGCTATCTTGGGATCCGGAGGCCGACACTCTACCACGGATCCACAGAGGTAGCTAGTGCATCGATAAAAGAATGGTACAGCTCATGAATTGTGAGAAAATGAAAAACATTTTAGACCTGGTAAATATAATAAAGAAAACCCCATGGCACTACAGCCCTTGAGGGGCCTTGGCCTACCAAGCGACCATTGCTCAGCCCGAAGGCCTGCAGATTATGAGGTGTCGTGTGGTCAGCACGACGAATCCTCTCAGCCGTTATTCTTGGCTTTCTAGACTGGGGGAAAATATAATACTAAACTAAAATGAATTATTATTCAGCTCCTGCAGACATACAGCCCCAGATCATGATGCTTCCTCCACCGTGTTTGCCAGTGGGCGGTATGTTTCTGTTTTCCAGTTCTGTATTTGGCTTCTGTCACACATATACCTTGCCATTGATGGTTATGAATTTCATGTTTTTGGTCCGTATTGAACTGAGAATAATATATAAGTAATAATAATAATAATGTAAATGTTTCAACCTTTTCAATACAATATATTCACAAAATTACAAAATTATACGGTACTAGTTTCGACCCATCTAGGGGTCATCATCAGCCGTATTGGAGCAAAGATCATTTGTGGCGAAATCCTAAGACAATATTATTTTAAAGAATAACAAGTGAAATGAGATGTTATGGTAATAGTTAATAATACAAGGAATATACATACTAAGAGGTTTTTAACAAAGAATAAAGTATAAATGGGGTGTTGTAAAAATTATAATCATGGAAATCAGTAAGTTCTTGTATTGAAATGAAATCTCAGAGAAACCCAACATACTCTTCGATCTATTTATCACTTTCCTCAGAAACAATAATGCAGCCAACCTAAACTCAATCCTAAATTTAATCAAAGGTACTTTTCCAAGACAATTACACTTTCTCCCGCACCCTTCAGCCCCACCTTAAGCCCTCTTCCTAAGCCATATTTCATTTCAATACAAGAACTTACTGATTTCCATGATTATAATTTTTACAACACCCCATTTATACTTTATTCTTTGTTAAAAACCTCTTAGTATGTATATTCCTTGTATTATTAACTATTACCATAACATCTCATTTCACTTGTTATTCTTTAAAATAATATTGTCTTAGGATTTCGCCACAAATGATCTTTGCTCCAATACGGCTGATGATGACCCCTAGATGGGTCGAAACTAGTACCGTATAATTTTGTAATTTTGTGAATATATTGTATTGAAAAGGTTGAAACATTTACGTTATTATTATTATTACTTATATATACCTTGCCATCCGAGTCAAAGACATTGAATTTGCTTTTGTTGGCAAAAATGACATAGTTCCACCAAGAATCATCTTTCTTGATGTAGTATTTTGAAAACGACAATCTCTTCTTTCTGTTTGCTTTGCTAATGAAGGGCTTGTTCCTCGCAGCTCTACCATTGTATCCTTGATTCCTCATGGTTCAGCATACTGTCTCAGAATGAACTTTCCTACCGCACTCCTGGAACAGTTTTGCTGCTAATTTAGGAGCTCTAAGCCCAGGTTGTTTCTTAATCAATACCTGTTATTCTCGCCCAGTGAGTTTCTTGGGCTGGCCTTGCTGAGGAGGTGATTTGAGCCTGTCTTATTTATCAAATATTCTTATTATATCTCCTATTGTGCTCCTTGGTATGTTCAAAAGCTTGCTTATTTGTCTCTGAGACATCCCCTTAGCATGATGGAATACAATAAGTTAATGTTGCTCACATGTGGTATTATTTCCTTTCCGACCCATTTTACTGACGTTCTGCAGCAGCACTTCGATTAGTGATTGCAGAGAATTGCGCTTGAGTAAACAGCCGTGGTAATGGTCAACACAAGGGGTGGCCAAATATTAAAGTGGTGCACTCCAGTGACTTTCAACATACGTAGTACTAATTTTGAAACTAAAGAAGACCACACATTAGTTTCAAATACATACATGTGGAACACTTCAACCCATCTATCTATCGAACATTCTTATACTTCTTTTCAACATGTAATACAGGTGGTATTAATAAACGAGTCGCCCTGGCCGAATATTAATGTGAGTAGGTGTATATCTCCCTCTCAGCCCAGAGAGCCCTGGGCTGAGTCTGCCTTACCTTATCCTCCATAGGCTGCTCATTGAAGCGCAATGTCCACGTGTTGACGTTTGCATTCCTCATCCGCTTGTTGCTCTCTATCTCAATACTGTGGTCGATGATCTCATCTACCTGCTCTGCCATGGTAGGGCACTGTTGCTGACCCACTCGGCCAGGGTCCGGTTCATCATCGTAGTCCGAATCTGCGTAGTTTCCGAACGCGTCCATCTCCATGTCCGGAGAACTGGAGTGCAGCTGGAACAAGAAGGAGAAGGTGAGCACAGAACTTTTCTCATAGATAGTTCAAAGTTGCTTATGATTGCTGTTTTAAGGATTCTAACATCTAGATAGGATATCATCCTCAAAAAGGAAACTCGAAGGGTTGGTGCTCCAATAAAAGACCATTTAAAGAATAATTATAAAATTACACATACAGCCTATATAATACAAATTTTGTCTGTACATTGCTCAGAATTGAAAAGAATGGAATTTTTGTATTGGTCGTGTCCACAGCAACAAGGAAACGCACTTCTTAATTTTCTGTCATCTCTGTCTGTCTGTCTGTCTGTCTGTCTGTCTGTCTGTCTGTCTGTCTGTACGTACGAATGTACGCGCATCAGAAGAAAATGGATGAAGAGATTTTAATGAAAATCGGTATGTAAAGTCAGGGATTAAGGCACTACAATCTAGAATATAAACAATTTCATTCACGCTGAGTGAAATGGTAGTTTAGGGGAAGGCCTAAAATTGAATTCTCAATTATTAATGGACCTACCAATAATAGTACCTAACTTACATTATATATAATTAAATTTCTGGTCATTTACTGCATGTCTTATACATTTTTACTGTTTCGGCTATGATAACAGAGATGTTCATGAATTTAAATTTTTGTTTGCAAGTCGATATCAACGCGAACCACAAAAAAAAAAAAAAAAAAAAAAAAAAAAAAAAAAAAAATTATGGGTGAACAGAATTGCAAGAACATCGATATTTAAAGTCAGGGAATAAGGCACTATAGTTTAAATTATAAATAATTTTATTCATCCAGAATGAAATGGTAGTTTAGGGGAAGATGCCTAAAATATAATTTTTTAATACCTATATTATATAGTTTAACTGTATCAACTGTGATAATAGAATTCATAAATTTAGACTTTTTTGCTCAGTCAATATCAATGCCGAGAATTGCTAACATGGAAATATCGTTCAATCATGTTAACTGGTGATGGATTTGTCATGATTGTCTTAAAGTTTAATACTGCGTGGCCATTGGTCCGTGTTGACAGGGAATATTGTGAAGATGACTGTAAAAGGTGAGAAAAAAATGAAAAGGAACGATCGTTTGAATAATAAAACAAGAGTTTGAAGAAAACTACATGTGAAGGCCCTACAATATTGAAAGTTCATAAAACTGCTCATCATCATCACCATGATCATCATCATCATCATCATCAGCGGTCTGCCATATGGCAGCTCTCCACGCAATCCTGTCTCTTGCCACCCTCTTTGTTTCCTCATACTTGTATTCTATCCTGATACTGTCCAGCGTCTGATATCTTCTCCGTCCTCTTTGTCTTCTTCCATTTACCGTTCCTTCTATAGCATCTACAAGCAAGCAATCTGTTGTCATCCAATGACCAATGCAACTGTGCTTTCTCTTCTTGATTACTTTGATAATATTTCTCTCTCCCCCAACTCTTTTCAAGACTTCTTCATTCCTTACTTTTTCTATCCATTGTATACTTTCCATTCTCCAAATCCACATCTCAAATGCTTCCAGTCTTATTTCATCCTCCCTTTCTCAACGTCCATGTCTCAGCTCCATACAGTGCCACACTCCATACAAAGCAGTTCACGAATTGCTTCCTCTAGTCTCTATCCATGCCGCCACAAAAAAGTCTGATCAACAATAACATTACATTGATCATTGTTGTGATGTGATTTGTCTCTTCTGCTGCTACTCATCTCTGATATATGGGTTTACAGCATGCACGTGTCATTTGATTGTCCCATCAACGAAATCATAATCTTTCAGTAAATGAAATGGCGTATGGCTTTTAGTGCCGGGAGTGTCCGAGGACAAGTACCGACTCCTTGGTTGCTATTTTTTTCTAGGGGCTTTATGTCGCACCGACACAGATAGGTCTTATGGAGACGATGGGATAGGAAAGGCCTAGGAGTTGGAAGGAAGCGGCCGTGGCCTTAATTAAGGTACAGCCCCAGCATTTGGCTGGTGTGAAAATGGGAAACCACGGAAAACCATATTCAGGGCTGCCGATAGTGGGATTCGAACCTACTATCTCCCGGATGCAAGCTCACAGCCGCGCACCTCTACGCGCACGGCCAACTCGCCCGGTTACTCCTTGGTTGAATGGTCAGCATTGAGGCCTTCGGTTCAGAGGGTCACGGGCTCAATTCCCAGCCGTGTCGGGAATTTTCATCGCGTCTGATTAATTCTTCTAGCTCGGGGACTGGGTGTTTGTGCTTGTCCCAACACTTTCCCCTTCAGATTCATACAACATACAACACTACCAACCACCACAGAAACAAGGAGTAGTGATTACATTCCTCCATATAGGGTTGGCGTCAGCAAGGGCATCCGGCTGTAAAACAGGGCCAGATCCACATGTGCGACACAGTTCGCACCCGCGACCCCACAAGTGTGGGAAAAGCGATAGAAAAGGGAAGAAAGAAGAAGTGTCCGATGACAAGTTCGGCTCGCCAGGTGCAGGTCTTTTAATTTGATGCCCCTAGGCGATCTGCGCGTCATGATGAGGATGAAATGCTGACGACACATACATCCAGCCCGCGTCCCAGCTGAATTAACCATTTTTTGCTAGTAGCTTTACGTCACATCGACACAGACAGGTCTTATGGCGACGATGGGCTAGGAAAGGCCTAGGAGTTGGAAGGAAGCGGCCGTGGCCTTAATTAAGGTACAGCCTCAGCACTTGGCTGGTGTGAAAATGGGAAACCACGGAAAACCATCTTCAGGGCTGCCGACAGTGGGATTCGAACCTATTATCTCCCAGATGCAAGCTCACAGAAGCGGGCCCCTGATCGCACAGCCAACTCGCCCGGTGCTGAATTAACCAATGACAATTACAATTCACGACCCTGCCGGGAATCGAACCCAGCACCCCTGTGACCAAAGGCCAGCACGCTAACCATTTAACCATGGAGCCGGACTTTAGATCGGTAACTAGCATGTACCCGCGTTTATTAATTCAACTGCTTTATATCATTAAAAAAATACTTTTTTTCTTATAGAGCTTCCGGTTAAACTATATTAGTGTCCTTCCAAATGGAGCGGAGATATATAGTGCGTTTACCTTTCCAACTCTTGAACAAACCACGTACAGCTGACAATGGGAGAAGATGGAGTTCTACAACTTTAACAGAATGTACTTGTGCCTTGTTCATGTTCATAGAGAAACTGAAACAAACGGGGAACTGCAGACATCTACACTTAAACCGTGTATCCGAAGAAATTATTCGAATTCGAGGAATGAATAGCCTATTACTTCGTTCGCGGCATGCCCAATCATGAGAATGGCTTCAATAATATCAGTCATCTGTTTCAGAGTCGTGTTCATTGCAGAGGGCAGGGTTACGAAGGATAATCGGTGCCACAATAATTGTCCGCTCTAAGATGTTGGAGGGTACTCCAGGTGACTCCAAGTCTTTCAAAAGCTATGCCGTGTAGTCGATAGACTTGTAACTTTGTAGAACATCGGGTAATTCTTGTAAAATTTGCTTGTTGATGACATTGACAGCTTCACTTCTTGGAGCACGAATTGCTCTTAGACACAGCCATGCGTCTTAGGTGAAAACCTGTGCCCACCTATGACAAATATTTCAGATCTTTGTTTGCCGTATATTTAGCTGGGTATCGCAGACAGACAGACAGACAGACAGACAGACAGACAGACAGACAGACAGACAGACAGACAGACAGACAGACAGACAGACAGACAGACAGACAGACAGACAGACAGACAGACAGACAGACAGACAGACAGGCAGACAGACAGACATCATGGACCGAAGGAAAATGGCTTCCTATCCCACGGACTTAAAATGGCATCTTGACTGATATATGTATTATTTCTTGTTTATTCTTTTCGTCTATCTTGTGTCCTATATATTTCCTCTAAAGGTACACATGTCCAACCCTTGTCCCCTTTCTCTACGCGGTTTGGTATGAAGTGAGATGAATCTTCGTAGCACGTTTTTACGACCGGATATCTATCATAACGTCAGCCTAATCAGATGAGTTAATGAGATGAAATGAATGACATGATATATGATTGTAAGAATGAAGAGGATGAAATCCGGCGCCGGCACGTAGCCCACTCCTCTCGAATAGCTCAAGACTTTACGTCCCCATCCGACAGGGTCATACGCCCTCACACCATATAAGACCAAAAACAGCTTGCTACGCCATGGACGTAAAATGGCTCCTTGAATTATGTTCTCTACCTACCTTATGTACGTTGCCTAGCGACAGTGACTCTATGCATATAATCTTGGTGACAGCACATTGGATTGTCATATCCCAATACACGTTTTCCGACGGTTTTTCGTTCATAACTCACCAACGAAAGTGAAAATGAAAATTCCGGCTTGGAGGTGCATTCGGACCCCCTTCCATCTACCTATGTTCAAAATTTCAGATCTCTGCGTGCTGTAGATTTTGCTAGGCGTCGCGCACAGACAGACAGACAAACACTTCCTTTTATTATTTAGATTTCATTTTAAAAAAAATAACATATGGCTGTTAGTGCTGATAGGTCCGAGGACATGTTCGGCTCGGCCGCTGCAGGTAATTCCAAGTGATGTCCATGGGCGACCTGCTCGTCTAAGTGTGAGATGACGACGATGATGATAAGGTAAAGAGAGTGAAACCCGGTATTGGCCTTTTCGTGTCGGATAACACCAAAGAGTCTGCTCAAGACTCAACGTCTCCATCCATCCAACAGGGTCACAAGGCCTCACTCCATACGAGCACTGGAATTCAATTCGGCTTTTGGAACGCAATCTAGAGATTATAAATTGTATACCACCACTTCCCCTACCCTGCTGGCCAACATTTTCTACTAACGGGACTCGAACCGGCTAGTGATAGTGGTGGCGATTATTGTTTTAAGATAACGTACAACTAGGCAACCATTCTCTAACACTAATTGTAGAGGAAAATGGAAGGGATCCGACACTTCGAAAAATGAAGATATCGGTCAAAGAAAGACAAGGGCCACGAAGGACGTGAAAATGAAAGACGCCGTCTAACAACCTGATAGCGTCCGGGTCGGAAAGAACAAGCGTTGACCAAGGGAGGTCGGACAGCATAGATGAAAGAGAGGAGCCTGGCACAAGTAAATGGAAGCAATACCCGGCAGAGGCAGTCTGATTTTTGAAGGGTGGTAAGAAGTCCATTCGACACTCCATGTCGGACGATGTCGGCATGTGAAAGATTTCTGGTGACATTAGGTGTACAACCGATAAAATGAATTACGTAAAACTCAGCCATAGATGCCCAAGAGAGATTCGGTTTACTCTGCTATCTAGTAGGCCCGGAGTAAAACGGAACGTCGAACCTGACGAGCAGACTGGCAGATGACGTCAAATTAAAATACTTATACGTGGTGGCTTATGCCATACGATTATTATTATCATCACAATAGCGTTCCGAAACATCTTTATAGCATTGATGCTTTCATGCCCCGTACTTATAGACATGATATAGACTTCGTATCAATCAATCAATCAATCAATCAATCAATCAATCAATCAATCAATCAATCAATCAATCAATCAATCAATCCTGATCTGCATTTAGGGCAGTCGCCCAGGGGGCAGATTCCCTATCTGTTGTTTTTCCAGCCTTTTCTTAAATGATTTCAAAGAAATTGGAAATTTATTGAACATCTCCCTTGGTAAGTTATTCCTATCCCTAACTTCCCTTCCTATAAACGAATATTTGCCCCAATTTTTCCTCTTGAATTCCAACATTACCTTCATATTGTGATCTTTCCTACTTTTAAAGACACCACTGAAACTTATTCGTCTACTGATGTCCTCCCACGCCATCTCTCCACTGACAGCTCGGAACATACCACTTAGTCGAGCAGCTCGTCTCCGTTCTCCCAAGTCTTCCCAGCCCAAACTTTGCAACATTTTTGTAACGCTACTCTTTTGTCGGAAATCACCCAGAACAAATCGAGCTGCTTTTCTTTGGATTTTTTCCGGTTCTTGAATCAAGTAATCCTGGTGAGGGTCCTATACACTGGAACCAAACTCTAGTTGGGGTCTTACCAGAGACTTATATGCCCTCTCCTTTACATCCCTACTGAAAATGAAAACCTACAACCTGTTTTCCAGTCATTGACCGGGTCAGGGATGTAATGAATGAATCATATATACGCTATTAGTACGATGGGGTCGCCGCTCCCAAAGTGATTTATTAATGAATGATAGATGCTATGAAATGAGAATGGAGAGTGTTGCTGGAATGAAAGATGACAGGTAAAACCGGAGTACCCGGAGAAAAACCTGTCCCGCCTCCGCTTTGTCCAGCACAAATCTCACATGGAGTGACCGGGATTTGAACCACGGTATCCAGCGGTGAGAGGCCGACGCGCTGCCGTCTGAGCCACGGAGGCTGTTTTTACATCCTTACTACAACCCCTAAACACCCTCATAACCATGTGCAGAGATCTGTACCCTTTATTTACAATCCTATTTATGTGATTTCTCCAATGAAGATCTTTCCTTATATTAATACCTACGTACTTGCAATGGTCCCCAAAAGGAACTTTCACCCCATCAACGCAGTAATTAAAACTGAGAGGACTTTTTCTATTTGTGAAACTCACAACCTGACTTTTAACCCCGTTTATCATCATACCATTGCCTACTGTCCATCTCACAACATTATCGAGGTCATTTTGCAGTTGCTCACAATCTTGTAATTTATTTATTACTCTCTACAGAAAAACATCGTCTGGAAAAAACCTTACCTCCGATTCCATTTCTTTACACATATGGTCTTATGCCGTGTCAAGGAAATAAGGTGAAATTATTTACGTTTCGCAGAGCGCTGGCAACGCAAACGGAAGCTGGTGGAGCCATCAAAATCAGTCTGAGAAGGAGTCACATAAGAGCTTTCGCTTGGACTGCCAGCGCTGTACCGCGTACGGTGAGCCATCTCGTGACGAATGAAGGTACCACTTCCACTTCTATTACTAACATTTAAACTAGAGGCGGCAAACTATCGATAGTAATCGATAGTTTTCAAAAAGTGGAACGAATCATATCATTATGCATGAAAATCGGACATTCACTGAACACAATCCACACAAAAATTCAGTATAAATTACGTAATTTCTGAAATTCAAATCGGAATCACTCATCAATCTCTTGAGTGGCACGTCCGAGACATTCTCGGGCTGCACGCGCTTGTCCATAACGTGACCGCCCGAGAAATTTTCGTTCAGCTGCAGTGTTCATTTGCGATCGCCGGACATTTTCTCGGGTATAGTAATATCTTTGGAAAAATGTTTTACAGCCTTCTGCACGGATGGCAGGAGAGTTTTCAGTTGCTTTCTTGAAGCCGTTGGCCTAAAATTTGCCTTATCTTCTCTCGCCTATAAGTTATACAATCTCTGACTCACCAGCTGACAAGGTAAACAGAAATGGCGAGCGCGAAAAGGAAGAAATGTTTGTCTGATGATAAAATAAGGGACTCGCCTACATCAAAGGTGAATCTGGTAATTCTGATAGTAGTAATAATGATTTTTCGCATGATGATCAGGTATTTCTAATGAACGTGAGGAAGATATTTTGTCGGAAACAATGGTGTTGGTAGATGTAGCACATACATTCGTGTCGAAAAAATGTAATCCTGTAAATACTGAACGATCTAATATAATTCCATTTGCGGATATTCTGGTGTAGGGGTTCTATTACAGTATTCCACACTCATTGCACTTGGTCAACTTTTCATCCTCACTACACCTAAACCACTTCCAAACGTCAGGTATCTTCCTTTTGGGCACCTATATATGAAGTTCAACATTTTAAATCGGGATATTAAAGTTACTACCAAACGTGAAACATCTGTACAATTTCTGTTAGTGCGAAAAATAAGCCTATAATGAAAAAAGAAAACTATCGTTGACTATCGATAGTAGGCAACTGACTATCGATGCCAGACGATAGTGGTCGCTATCGATAACTATCGATATCACTATCGATAGTTGTCCGCCTCTAATTTAAACTGAAACTTCATTCTTGGAGAAGACTTCCTAGTGAACAGTCGAGATTTTCTTCTAAAGACACAGAGCAGATTTCTCTGCGAAACGTAAAGAATTTTACCTTATTTTCTTTTGCTATTTGCTTATGTCGCACCGACACGATGGGACGGGAAAGGACTAGGAATTGGAAGGAAGCGGCCGTGGCCTTAATTAAGGTACAGCCCCGGCATTTGCTCGGTGTGAAAATGGGAAACCACGGAATACCATCTTCAGGGCTGCCGACAGTGGGGTTCGAACCCACTATCTCCCGATTACTGGATACTGGCCGCACTTAAGCGACTGCAGCTATCGAGCTCGGTAAGTGGTTAGCGTGCTGACCTTCGGTCACAGGAGTCCCGAGTTCGATTCCCGGTTTAACCATAATTGGTTAATTCCGCTGGCACGGGGGCTGGGTGTATGTGACGTCTTCATCATCATTTTATCCCCATCAAGTTGCGCAGGACGCCTACGGGTATCAAATCAAAAGACCTGCATCCGGCGAGCTGAACTTGTCGGACACTGTCTGCACTAAAAGCCATACGCTATTTCATTTCATAGTATTCAGCTGACCACACAGAACACAATGACGTACGTATTCTGATGACGCAGACATATCAGGAGACTTCGACTTAAAGAATTAATGCAAAAATGAAGCAGTATATTTCAGTGTTGAAACTTTTGTTCTCTGTATAGGTTATGAATACCTATATATATATATATATTTGTTCACAACTTGCTTTACGTCGCACCGAGGCGGATAGGTCTTATAGCGTCGATGGGATGGGAAAAGGCCTAGGAATGGGAAGGAAGCGGGCGTGGCCTCAATTAAGGCAAATGCAGCCACAGCCAGCATTTGCCTGGTGTGAAAATGGGAAACCACGGAAAACCATATTCAGACCTGCCGACAGTGGGGTTCGAACACACTATCTCCCGGATGCAAGCTCACTGCTGCGCGAACCTAACAACACGGCAAACTCGCCTGGTACCTACGTATTTAATGTTGTAGTTATTCGTTAGTCAAAATAAATACAAGTCGAGCTTTAAATTCTCTCTACATAAATTCTGCTGCTCTCGTCCTAGGTGCCTAATATAGGCTGTCAGATATGAAAAAATAAGTTCCAAAATACCGGTATATATTTTAGGAAGCTTCAATTTTAGATAAATACCATCTATATTTTCCTAAATTGATAATATCTTTTTAGGGGAATTAAAAAACCAATTACCCAAGTTTCTACTGTATACGTCAGAATAGGTTCATATATATATCACTCTTTTGCTTCTCTGAGGGACATCTTTGCTCCAAACCAGGCTTCTGACACTTTTCAGGAACGTTCCTGCTTCTCTTCAACGCTCGATTATTTCCGTGTCATTTCTTCCACTTTCTACTATGATACTTATCAAGTACTTGAAACTCTCTACCTTCCTAAGCTGTTAATCTCCAATCATTATCCCTCTCGTAAGTCTCTCCTTTTTTGTATTTGTGATCACTATCTCGCTCCTTTTGGCATTAAATTTCATTTCATATTGTTCCACCTCATCTTCCCATGCATCTAACTGTTTCTGGATATCCTCTCCCTTTTTTCCCCAGACTAACTGTCACCTGCAAACATCACCACTTCCATTTTTCTTTCCGCAATTTTCCTTGCCACTTTTGTCATTATTCGTCCATTACTTTTTCAAGGTCCAAGAAGGCCATCAGTAGATCTTTACCTCATTGATAAAGGTGCTCTTGTAGTTGTAAATACAACTTCATTTTTAAGTTCTCTCTTCAGGAAGAAAATCGGTTTTTGCCTGAAGTACGAGTCTACAGATAACGTCCTGGGCTGCGCTCGGAGCAGTTTGTGTTTCATGCAAGTAGAACTGTCAATCATCTCGTAACCTTGACATGTCTGCCCTATACAATTAGTCCCAGTGTATTGTATATTAGTCTAGCTCATTGGCTGAATGATCAGCGTTAGTGGCCTTCGGTTCAGAGGACCCTGGTTTTGATTCCCGGCAGGGTAGGGAATATCAACAGCATATGGTTAACACCTCTAGCTCGGGGACTGAGTATTTGTGTTCTTCTCCAATACACATCTACCTACTTCCAGTACCGACCACCACAGTAACACGCAATAGTGAATACTTATCTCCTCGTTGGGTTGCTGTCAGGAAGGGCATCCGGCCGTAAAAGAGGGTAGATTGAACGCTTTGCCGACCCCAAGAAATTCATAATAATAATGTTACTGATTTAACGGCACATTAACTACTTTTACGGTTTTCGAAGACGCTGAGATGCCGGAATTTTGTCCCGTAGGAGTTCTTTAACGTGCCAGCACCTTCAAACACCTACCTAGTTGGGTTCAGAAGGTCAGCACTACTCAGCCCGGCAAAAGAAATTGAAAAAGGCTTCATAATAATAATAATAATACAACTTGCTTCACGTCGCTCCGACACAGATAGGTCTCATGGCGACGATAGAATAGGAAAGGGCTAGGAGTGGGAAGGAAGCGGCCGTGGCCTTAATTAAGGTACAGCCTGCATTTGCCTGGTGTGAAAATGGGAAACCATGGATGAGGAATGAATGAAAAGCTATTGGGCAATTCGAAAAAAAATTCCTCGAAGAAGATGGCCAGAAAAGGATTGACTGAAGTGGTCACATGAGGCCGTAAAAGCATAATAATACTTTCTAGAATATATTGCCCTCAACGAGAATATTTTACATCATACACTCGTTTACTTCACGAGAGATAAAAGATGGGAAGGAAGATTTGAAGAAGTTGCCAACTTTCTTCTTAAAGATGGGGGAGTTTTCAGAACATTAACCTCTCACGTAGAAAAATGAGTCTCCATTTCTAGGGAGAGCTAACGATGCAAACTTCGCCAAACTCTTCCTGGAGATATTGTCAAAGCCTGGAAGCAGTGAATCGAACTGACGATGCAGAGAAATATATTGCATACTTTGGACGATAGGACATAATCCACTCCACTGCTTATTAACCTGACATAACTCCAGAGTACCGCAATGGAAGAACTCTTTCCTTCGCTCTTATTTTTTCTGACCATCTCTCACAATCTAATTGGAATTATTATCGGTGCTTTAAACAAGAAATCGTGACAGAACAACGTGAGGTGCCGGGCTGAGTGGCTCAGACGATTGAGTCTGCTGGCCTTCTGAGTCCAACTTGGCAGGTTCGATCCTGGCTCATTTCGGTGGTATTTGAAGGTGCTCAAATACGTCAGCCTCGTGTCGGTATATTTACTGGCGCGTAAAAGAATTCCTGAGGGACTAAATTCTGGCATCTCTGCGTCTCCGAAAACGGTATAAATAGTTTTTTGCTATTTGCTTTACGTCGCACCGACACAGATAGGTCTTATGGCGACGATGGGATAGGAAAGGCCTAGGAGTTGGAAGAAAGCGGCCGTGGCCTTAATTAAGGTACAGCCCCAGCATTTGCCTGGTGTGAAAATGGGAAGCCATGGAAAACCATCTTCAGGGCTGCCGAGAGTGGAATTCGAACCCACTATCTCCCGGATGCAAGGTCACAGCCGCGCGCCTCTACACGCACAGCCAACTCGCCCAGTCGTATAAGTAGCTAGTGGGGCAATAACATTACTACTACTACTACCACCACGTGAGGTGCCCGCCTGATGACCTTGATTGTTAAGGCGTTAAAGTCTACAGTATATGGTCAGACACCGTGGTTAGCTGGTTCGAGTCCCGTTGGTCGAACAAATTGTTGGCCATATGACACTGGTGATGGTGATTCGTCCGTCGGCTGGTGACTTAAAGCTTTGAGCAAACCTCATGGTGCTATTCGACAGGAGTAGGCTACCTGCCGACACCGGCTTTCACCCTCTTCCTACCTCATTATCGTCGTCATCCCACATTCAGACGGTCAGGTCGCCTATGGGCCTCAAATAGAAAGGCCTGCACCACGCGACATATCTTCGGACACTCCCGTCACTAAAAGCCATACGATAAAACAAATAAATAACCGCGCGAGTAGCCTGCGCGCTACGGGTCACATAGCTGTGAGTTTGCACTCGGGAGATGGTGGGTTCGAACCCCACGATCGTCAGCCCTGAATATGGTTTTCTGCGGTTTCCCATTTTCATACCAGGCAAATGCTGGAGTGTATCTTAACACTAGAAATAACAAGCTCTTTTTGTAAAAAGCTGGACCAAGGGAGGGCTAAAAAATGTCCACGATGGCTTTTACGTTTCGGACTTAATTTGAAATGCGTACGAATGTTAGTTGAAGTATAATAAATACGAAGCGGAAGGATGGTGCTGAAATGTCATCTTTCCCCCTATTACAACGTTGCTAAGGACGAAGGTATAGATACGAATGGAAGAAAACTATCATTGGCAAACCAATTTAAATATCTTGAAATCACTTTTCAGACCCGAGGAGATTGTTTCGCAGTACATAGGACCATAGCAGCAATACGGGCGATAAATGACATTCCTCATCTGAATCGATTGTCCTTAAAGACAGCAAAGTAAACTATATTGTTGGTAAATTCAAGATTTGTTGCAGTAGTGATGTATGGTTTACAACTCACATGTGAGTATTTAACTAAGAGTGATCTGCAGAAGCTAGAACAAGTAAAGTCCATATACTATTTCAAAAGACTCCTATGTCGGTATCGAAATATTGAAAGATTGGTAAATGGGATGGCAAGAGAGCCCTTTTTTCAGAGAAGATTTGAGATACCAGATGTTGCTGCCATCTACAACTCAAAGCTGGCATTGCTGCAGGAGCTACGGGAAAAGAAGACAGAAATACTGTAGCTTATCTTCAGATTTCTACACCACAGACGCTATGACATTCAGTGACGGGAAATGTGCGAATTACGACCTAAGGCCAAATACAGTAGAGACAATACGCGACACTTTGCGAGATATCGAGGGACAGCGATTAGAGCTCTGTCTAGCGGAGTGACCTGAGTGTTACTGATTCTGTCATACGAGCACGTGTATTTGTTTGTGAAGTTTTTGGTGTTATATATGCGTTTGCATTAAGTTGACATAAGTAAATAGTAGCGTGTGTCATTCCTTTATATCTCCTGTCAATATGAGTGAAAAGATAAGTGCTACGTTTGGCTGCAATAACCATGAAGTGCAGAAGGATTCGCAGTCTTTCTTCCGTTTCCCTCGTGACAAGAAAATTTAAGTAAATACTGCGTTTGCATATATTATATATATATGTTATATTCTTCTGACCTGCGCGACCCATATTTTAACTGGTTTAAAATATAATAAGCTTATTTTATTGTATTAGTGCAGCAGTTAACCTTCAATAGCGATGTGTTGTTGTAGGTGTGATCTGTGGATTTTGATTTAATTCAGGAAAATGCATATGCATATGTGTGTGGCTGGTTGTGTTCCAAGTTACCCCATTTGGAATGCCGTAATGCGTTGTCAAGCACTGAAGAAAATGTGGGTTTTAAGAAATGTGACGATGATGCAAATTTGCTTTACCCTAATGTAATGGCAAGTATTGCTTATAGGGAAATTTTGAATGTTTTTGCGGCTAAATTTATAGATTTTCTTTCTGTTAGTAGGCTTCAACTTAAAAGGAAAATTGTCCGGCTCTTAAATGTAAATTTATTGAATCTTGTGTGTAAGGAATGTGCCGATATTTTTATTAACAAGTGGCCCAATGTGATGTACAATGCTTTTAAATGAGAAAAAAAAAAGACAAATCTAGCCGTGAAAGTTCAGGCAGGTATGCTAAAGCTAAAAAAAGAATGCATAAAGCAGTCCATTTCACATCTTGATTATATGTCTAATTTCAGTCTTTAAATAATAACCTGTTAAGTAATTCTTCATTCATGTATCCAGAACTGCTTTAGCAACTTTGAAGTTACTATCTTAGTAACAACTTCTTTCTAGACGTAATTTATTTATCCATTTCCGTATATACATTTCCTTTGATATTTGAATTTAACGCGAATTTTCAGGCCACGCCACTAGGAGCGTCACTTGCGAATTGTCTCCCATTTTAACAAGGCTAAATCCGAAAATGTCACGTATTTTCTCTACTGTATTTGCTAAGGCACAAAGTTACACGTCTAGCAATACATGGATTTCACCATAGGCTGTGAACAAATAAAAAAATTCCCGAGCCGACGCCAGACTGTAAATGTGAGTGGTGTGAGAAACCATGTGATAGATATCACTCCCTAGTGCGTGCAGAGAGGACTATTCCGATTAATAAACTGTGCAGTGAATAGTGTTAATGAATAGTATTAATTACATGTTTTAAATTATAATAGTCACTAGCTGCAATAAAGATTATTATTTATTACTAGAACGTTGCTCAGTAGTAACTTACATAAATTCATTCTGCGATATATTGCAGGATAATAACGTTTTTTTTTTGTTTTGCATTTTTTTTTACATTTGTAACGATTTGGGATGGTTGGTCTTTATTTCATCTTTCGAGAAGGTTTTAGATCAATATATATAGCGTTTTGAAGAATTTTAAGATCATTATAAAATGTTATTTTAAAATTTAAGCATGTAGTCTCTACTCTAGGGTTGATAAAATCCACAAGTGACAATATATAAAATTATAAATTTTTCTTACATATGGTTAAATTTGACAAATATCTTTCATAGCCACGCTTGGATTTCGTTGCTGACCAGGCGATCATCGCTAAGAACAAGGAGGAAAGTAGGCAGGCCCTATGCTATCGAGTCATTCAGCAAAAGTGCATGAAAGATAAAATTGAAGCGGCATATGGGACAATTTCACAGGCATTCTTTTTTAAATACCTTGGAGAAAAAATTATTTCTTCGGGATTAGATAGTTTGACCAATACGGAAAGGGCCTCAAAATTTCAGAGGACATTTACACTAACTTGGGATCACTGACAATAAACGAGCAATGTCACGAAATGCTAAATTGAAACATTACAAAACAGTTATCCTACCGGGAGCTGTATATGCATCAGAAACCTTAACTTTAGAACGTCATTCTAAAATTGCAGACATTGAAAAACAATATCGTACAATTCTTACAAAAATTTTCGGCCCCACACAAGAAAATGGAATTTGGATCAAAAGACGAACTGCAGACCTCTGTATCCACACAGACAGTTTCATCAATACTGTTCGGAGGAGACGTTTGACATTTTTTGTACACATTTTGAGTATGAATAATAATACACTAACAAGAATGTTAATCAATGTACTGGTAATAAATTCCAAAAGTAGGAGAATAAACTGGCAGGAGGAAACAAGAGGGGATCTGACTGAATTGATCATCGGAGTAGACATAATGAGAAATCGCGAAGTCTTTAGGACCTGAGTAAATAAACACATATTTGTGGTGAAAACTAGCAGAAGGACTGGTACAAAGTGGTCAGAAGAACGGAAGAGGCAACACAGTGAGTTCATGAAGAGATTTTGGAAGAATAGGAAGGTGGAAATGATAAAGCCAATGAACAAGTTCCAACGCGCTCTATGAATGGGCATAAGGAAATAGAAAAAGGTAGTTAGACCGGATAAGAGAGAGAAGAGAGGAGAAACATGGGATGCCCTAGAGAGAAAAGAAGCATACCAGGATCGTAACAAATGGAGGCACATCATTCTTAAACATCCTACCCGGCTCGCTGGAATGAATTCATAATGATGATGATGATGATGATGATGAAGAAGAATGCACCCTAATATTAATAACAACTTACGTTCCCGAAGGGTATCTCCGGCTGCCAGTCTGTGGTATTCTCATCATCTATGGAAGGGTGGTGGTTAGGAGCAGGGGCGCTGGTTGTGACCACTGCGGTGGTATTGTTGTTGTTGGTGGACGAGAGGCTCACCACCACTGTACCAGCCTTCTCGACCTCAGACCACAATCTCGGTCTTGAGAAGTGACCATGACACACTTTCCTCCTCGGACGAAGAGGCTCTGCTGTCTTTATGAGGAAGGTCTCCACGCCATGCTCCTGAAATACAATGCATTAAGTGAAAATAAAGTACTTATTTTTCATGTGCCTTAACGTAAGAGTGTAAAGTGTTACAAAGTACACAGCATAAATAATTGCCTTAAACGGAAAGTGCCTTCTCCATTACTGAAGTTTGGCCACAATCACAGCGAAGTGTGTCCTCATCAATCTAGTAGAACCTAGTCCTCTCTAATGCTGTAACAGCCAAGAGTGTTTTCATTCTTCATAATATGCCCAAACTAGGCTGTCCTTCTTTCCTTGATTGTACACATCAACATTCGTTCCCTCGTCATGCGACAGCGTTGGAGATGTGGTCAGTCCATGAGATCCGTAACATCCTTCGGAACACCCACATCTCGAAGGCATTTATTCTCTTAATGGTGTTACATTTGAGATTCCATGTTTCAGCACTGAATATACATAGCATCTGATGAAGTTTTGACGTGTCTCCAAGCTGAGGCTTCTGTCTCACAGTAGATTGCTCATTTTCAAAAAGCTAGCACGAGCCATTTCTATTCGTACACGGATCTCCAAATTCGGGTCTAAGTCCTCAGTAATCCAGCTGCCAAGGCTCTTAAACTTCCGCACTTGTTCAACTGGTTCCCCATAAATGGTCATAAGAATATGCGTGTTCTGTGTTCAGGAAATGGTCATCACCTTGGACTTGTTGCTGTTAATTTTGAGACCAAGTTTATCCCCTTCTGCTACGATTCTGTCTACCAGTAATCTGGGGTGGACAGAACATCTAAAAACAACACAAAATGTTTCTGTGAAACGAGCTAAAGCTGGGACAGATACAACGCAACCGTTTCGGGAACATAACCGTTGTTGAATGCAAGCGTTGCAAGAAGATACGTGGGCTGTAAATGGAGTAGTGGCAACGTAGTCCAGACACTTGCAGGAGATCGGGCATGCGCAAATAGGATATGGAAGCGGTCAGGTGGCGCTGATATCGATGTGTAGTGTGCATTTGACGGGCATCCAGTTGGGAGTGGGTCAAGCCGTTTCGTGCGGGTCGGAATGAGACGGCAGATTTGCACCGCACAGGTCGGGCGTCCATTCCTCAAGATCAGACTGACATCGGGAGGGGTCTCGTTTCCATTGACCATCGATGGACTGTCCAGGAATCATCCGCAGAGGTTCGTTTCAGTCGTCAAACGGTGTAGCACATACTGACGAAATGTCTTAACGGTGGCACTAGGAGGTCTTCGAATACCATCCGTACTCACCAGACATGCATCTTTATGACTCTGACCTGTTTCTGAAGTTGAGGAACCCTTCCGAGGTCGTCGATTTCCTGACGTGACATCTGTATTATCAATCAGTCAATCAATACTGATCTGCATTTAGGGCAGTCGCCCAGGTGGCACATTCCCTATCTGTTGTCTTCCTAGCCATTTTTAAATGATTTCAATGAAATTGGAAATCCACTGAATATCTCCCTCGCTAAGTCATTCCAATCCTCAACTCCCCCTCCTATAAATGAACATCTGCCCCAATTTGTCCTCCCGAACACCAATCCCATCCTCATACCGTGATCCCTCCTACTTTTAAAGACGCCACTCAAACTTATTATTCTACTAATGTCATTCCACGCCATCTCTCCGCTGACAGCTCGGAACATACCACTTAATCGAGCAGCTCGTCTTCTTTCTCCCAGTCCTTCCCAGTCCAAACTTTCTAACATTTTTGTAACGCTACTCTTTTGTCAGAAATCACCCAGAACAAATCGAGGTGCTTTTCTTTGGAATTTTTCCAGTTTTTAATCAAGTACTCTTGGTGAGGGTCCTATACACTGGAACCATACTCTAGTTGGGGTCTTACCAGGTACTTATATGCCCTCTCCTTTACATCCTCACTACAACCCCTAAACACCCTCATAACCATGTGCAGAGATCTGTATCCTTTATTTACAATCCCATTTATGTGATTACCCCAATGAAGATCTTTCCTTATACTGTATTAACACCTAGATACTTACAATGATCCCCAAAAGGAACTTTCACCCCATCAATACAGTAATTAAAACTTTTCCTATTTGTGAAACTCACAACCTGACTTTTAACCCCGTTTATCATCATACCATTGTCAACTGTCCATCTCACAACATTATCGAGGTCATTTTGCAGTTGCTCACAATCTTGTAACTTATTTATTACCATTTACAGAATAATATCATCCACAAAAAGCCTTATCTCTGATTCCACTTCTTTACTCATATCATTTATATGGGTATACAGGATAAGAAAACATAAAGGCCCAATAATACTGCCTTGAGGAATTCCCCTCTTAATTATTACAGGGTCAGATAAAGCCTCGCCTACTCTAATTCTCTGAGATCTATTTTCTAGAAATATAGCCACGCATTCAGTCACTATTTTGTCTAGTCCAATTGCACTCATTTTTGTCAGTAGTCTCCCATGATCCACACTATCAAATGCTTTAGACAGATCAATTGCGATACAGTCCATTTGACCTCCTGAATCCAAGATATCTGCTATATCTTGCCCACAAGTTGAGCTTCAGTGGAATAACCCTTCCTAAAACCGAACTGTCTTCTATCGAACCAGTTATTAATTTCGCTAACATGTCTAATGTAATCAGAAAGAATGCCTTCCCAAAGCTTACATGCAACGCATGTCAAATTGACTGGCCTGTTATTTTCAGCTTTATGTCTATCATCCTTTTCTTTATTCAGGGGCTACTATAGCAACTCTCCATTCATTTCGTATAGCTCCTTCAACCAAACAATAATCAAATAAGTACTTCAGATATGGTACTAGGTACTACTCCGCGCAGTAGGGTGCTCTGTCGCTGTCATCAACAGAGAACGCCTTGCCAACGTCCCCAACTGCTTCCCGACATTTGGTAAATGGTAATAGACTTTGCGAGTGACACTGAAGAAATGTAATACAATGGTACTTGTTAGTTCATTAAATATTGCGTTCTATCAATATTGCCGCTACTTTATGTACATCCCTTGTAACAGTTTGCTGTTGCGTTCTTCACCAGCACAGTTTCACAGTCGATACGTATACAAAACCGTTGTTCGCAATAGTTGCATTCCTTGAAACTGGAGGTTTTCTAATGTAACCAAAATAACTCTCAGGTCAGGTAGGCCATTCTGGAGATCTGCACTGCTACTGGCTGATGTGACTGACGTCACCGAGAGCGAGAATACAGTGGTACGCCAGATTCAATAGCTTGAGATTTGTAAGGTTCAGTTAAACGAGTATTTTTTTGAGTTAATCTTGTTAGGTATTCTGATTACACTCGACTTGATAATGAAATACAGAACTAATTGATCTTTACATACCATAACATTTAACACTAATACGAAAACAAAAGGGTCCAAACCTGTCTCTGTAATGGCAAAGACACTCACAATGGCTTGCGCGGTGGAACGCTGGCCTTCTGACCCCAACTTGGCAGGTTCGATCCCGGCTCCCTCCGGTGGTATTTGAAGGTGCTGAAGTACGTCAGCCTCGTGCCGGTAGATTTACTGTCACGTTAAAGAACTCCTGCGGGACGTAATTCCCTCACTTCTGCACCTCCGCAAGCACGTTATCTGATCGAACCCAAATTTTAACACATTATAATGTTCAATGTTGCAGAATGTTATATTTCCAAGGAAAACAACTGTTATCAATTTCAAGGCAATTTTTATGGCCCAAAATGGTTGGAAAATTGCGTCACTGATCGCATTGTGAAATGCGTAAATATATTCACTTTATATCAGTTTGCATTTGTATTGGATAGGATGGCTGGCCGGTGCAGGGAAAGTTGTGAGCCGTTGCCGAGATGATGCAAAACCTCATTTCTATCCACATCGGTAGGAGTACGTTAAGCCACGCGACTGTTTCGACGGCAACTGTTGTCTATTAACGTCAGAAAAGTTGGATGGCGCAGCCACGCGGTAGAATGTTGAAGCTGCAACATAGTGACTGGTGAGGTTTATTTACATGGCGAAGCATTGACGTCGTGATGGAAACAGAAAGAAAATTGTCAAATTTGAGGAGGTACTGCTCTGTATAAGGTCGCAAATCGTATAAAACGGATGCGAAATCTGTTCACTACTTTCCTGTACAAAAAGTTCAGAGAGAAAGATGGGTTTCCGCGCTGTCAATTGGAAAACGCGTTACGCGATACATGACAGTGTGCAGTCTGCATTCTCGTGAAGACGACTTCTTTCCACAGCGTAAGTACCGGTACTGTTTATTGTACTCATTGATAGTTATTGTCTGTAATTTGTATTCACAAAGATTTAGCTACATCAAAAATACTGATAAACTTGTAGCCTAATACTTCTGTGCCGCACATAGAATGTAATCCGCTCTTTGTAAACTTCTTCATATGTGTAACAGCAAACAGTATATTAACTATCTACATGTGAGTAATATCTTTAACTGGTAGTAATTAAGCACTGCATTTAAATTGCCTATATAATACTTCTATCAATGAAAGAAAATATGTAGTATTTTGCCATCATAAATTAGCTTTTTTTTTTTGCTATTTGTTTTACGTCACACCGACACAGATAGGTCTTATGGCGACGATGGGACGGGAAAGGTCTAGGAATGGGAAGTAAGCGGCCGTGGCCTTAATTAAGGTAAAGCCCCAGCATTTGCCTGGTGAGAAAATGGGATACCACGGAAAACCATCTTCAGGGCTGCCGACAGTGGGGTTCGAACCCACTATCTCCCGGATGCGAGCTCACAGCTGCACGCTCCTAACCGCACGGCCAACTCGCCCGGTCATCATAAATTAGAAGCCATAACCTAATTATTTGGTAGGATTGGACAAACCAAGTATTCTTCAACTCCAAACAGCTGTGACTGTAGAGGTTATAGTACTCTTAAATTATAATTTTCAAACTTTGCTCTGAATATACTGTAGGTAGTTATAATTTTTTATACTTATTATTGTCGGTTCTAAGTTCTAACTTTTTTTTTTGCTAGGGGATTTACGTCGCACCGACACAGATAGGTCTTACGGCGACGATGGGATAGGAAAGGCCTAGGAGTTGGAAGGAAGCGGCCGTGGCCTTAATTAAGGTACAGCCCCAGCATTTGCCTGGTGTGAAAATGGGAAACCACGGAAAACCATCTTCAGGGCTGCCGATAGTGGGATTCGAACCTACTATCTCCCGGATGCAAGCTCACAGCCGCGCGCCTCTACGCGCACGGCCAACTCGCCCGGTGTTCTAACTTTTGTGCTGATGGTAAAAATGGAAGAACATTTAAGTTTATGTGGGCTGTTCCAACACAAGCCTGTATAAAGCCTAGGATTTATTTGCTTTACAACATTTACTTAGTAGAATTATTATTTTCTTTCTTCCCCAAAATTACAGTTTACAAAACAGGTAACTCCCCCGTCACCTGGCTAAGGCTTTGGTATGGACCAAATCAACAATAAATTACTCCATAACCTCTAATAGTCGAAAATCACAGTAGCTTAACTGTTAAGGTGAATTAGCGTGTCAACGGTAACATTTCTCTCACAAACCCACTTTACATATACAGTTGCACTTCACATTTTCACCCCCTTGTTCAAGACAACATTAACTTTGTGCGGTTTTGAATCGATGTGGGATGATTGTAAACACAACACTACAACACCAGTTTCATCTTCTGTTTCAAACTTTTTACCTACACATATCAAGTAATTACGCTTGAATATTTCTTCCCCTTCCACTAATGGACGCGTGAAATCTCCGACAACTCTCAACAGTTGCGCATACGACACCAAAGACATTTTGAACACTTAATAAATCCTACAGACGCACACCCGATCACTGTCGTGTTTACATCCCGTCACTACCTCGCCGCCATATTGGAAACAGCTGACCGTAGGCTCCTCCCCCGTTTCGGACGTCAATAGTTGGGCTCACGAGAGTTGAAGGCTGACATTTGAGCGGCGAAGCAGTAACTACGAAGTACGCTGCGTTGTCATAGTTACCTCAGTCTGAGGCATATCACCCTTTCATACAGGCTGAATATTTAATCAACTATGTTGGCCAAATGCAATTCAATAAACTTTGACCCGTTCCTAAGCTCGTGCTAATAATTCCGACATTTATGACAGAACACGTCATTGCCGATAAATATGAGATTTCATATTCACTAAACTGACAATAACCTTAACAAATGCACATGTCAAATAGAGAATAAAACTGTACAACTAGCCACTGTTTAACTTACAAAAAATAAAATAACAACGATAATAATATCAGGAAACAAACACTTAAACAACAACTAACGCAGCTAACACAGTACTACTCCGAATAATATCACGAAAGAGACTGAGAGCAAGCCAACCCACGTGCCGATAAATGTGGCATCTCTGTCATCGTTGCCATAGCAACAGACCATTCTCGAGCAGCGTTAAGGTCGATTCACACATCTCCGGGAGTGACGGCGCTCTCCGTGTCTGTATCCGTCCTTTCCGACATGAATATTTCATGTCTGTCCTCACACTTCAGTTCCGTGCAGTTCCGCGCTGTTATAAGTCGGCAATCAAGTGTTAGATGATGAGCTTTTTTTAGTGATGATTAACTGTTAATGATAGCTATCATTTTGGATGAAGAGGAGAAAGAGAGGAAGAAACAGTGGGTTAATCTTATATGGAAACGCAGGGGTTAGGAAGGAGAGTTTTCTGCCCTATATAAGTGCTTGAAGGACGACGAAGTAAAACTTCACGGATACACTACATTTGCTTTTAATTACTTGAAAAATTGAATAATAATTACATGAAAAATTAAATAAATGAAATCGTTGATTAATTTTAATACCCCTGACTTTGTAGGTTGGGGGCAGAAAGTGCCTTGCCACGCCAAAGTCGGTGCCTATGTACAGACAGACTGATTTCCTTAATCTTAAAAGCAAAAAATGTTAGTTAACTACCTTCAGCTTCCATTTTCTCGCCAATTTCGTCCCATACATGCTTCTTCAAACCACTATCCATATATTTCGAATCAGCTAAATTATATAGAGAAGAGTGTGCCTTCCCCTTTAAACAATCATCATCATCATCACTAATTCAATCAGCAGTTCGTCCTTCATTTTGGGAGGTAAAGAACAGTTCAAACGTACACAGTTAACCTCAGTACTCGAAGGAAGCAGAGAAGCAGGAACGCGGGAAGAGAGAAATCACGTCCGTGTAAACAAGAAAATATCGTTGGCCAGCGAATGCGTATTACCGGATCACGGATCACGGAGAAGCACTGAAGGTCACGGCGAATGACGTCAACGGAAGTGTAGGAACTCATCCCATCGTTTACATGGCGACGATATTTTATTTTCACGGAAGATGCCGTTACGTCACGAAAAGCGCCGTCACGTCCCGGAGATGTGTGAATCGACCTTTAGTCAACTTTTTCTCGCCGGTGGCGCTAAACGTCAGACTTCAACTCTCGTGGGCCCACCACCTTATTAGTTTGTATTTAATGCTACGACTTAGGTAACATGCTAGCTGTGTATATTTTTGTTACCTTTAAATAATTATCCCTGGTATCTCCATTCCCTGGCTCCACCTCGTAAGCGCTGTTCAGACAATCGAGTGTTGCTTTGGAGATGTGCACTCGTCTGTAAAGAGAAAACAGTACAGTAATCATAAGTCAATGGGAAAGCAATTCGGGTTAGAAAACAGCTTAGAGTTTGAATTCTGTCCCTAATAATAGTATATTTTCACCATATTCTCCCTCCTCTTCTACTGTAACTCTACATGCAACCAAGTTGGTTGCCAAAAATGTAACTTGATTTTTCATACTAATGAAATAATAAACTGAATAAAATAAATGATTAACCAAAATGTCCGTAATTTGGGCGCCAGAGATCACCAAACCGAGATAAGTAAAGGCCTCTGCATGCGCGGTCTTTTCAAGTACTAAATTGGCAGGTTAGCAGCAGTTCAAATAGCGCCGCCAGATGTCAGGCTATCCCTCCATTCCTCAGTACGATTCCAATTAGCATTATGAGAATTACAAAAATAGATCATTGTCTTTTGACCAGAAAAGGGACATTTCTATGAATAAATGTATCACACAGTAATTCAAGCAGAGCTCATACGAGTCAGATCGTATAATTGCGACCGAGAAGTAGGGCGAGACTAACAAGGTGACCCTGAGAGGTGTCAGTACCCTCTTCTCCTTCATGTATGTATCTACCTTTCTATTGTCACCATCTTAAATTTCATTTCTCTTACTGTCTAGCCAACCTCTCTGCCTTGGGGGAAGGGAGCGGTAGAATAACAGCCATGGTAGTCCCTGCCTGTCATAAGAGGCGACTGAAAGGAGCGCCAAGGGCTCTGAACTTGAGACCGTAGGTTGGCGACCGCGAGGACCTTAGCTGAGTCCTGGCATTACTTCCACTCACTTGTGCCAGGCTCCTCACTTTTATCTATCCTATCCGACATCCCTTGGTCAATTCTTCTTCTTTTCCTACCTCGACGGTATTCGAGGTCTAGGGCGTCTTTCATTTTCACGCCCTTCGTGGCCCTTGTCTTTCATTGACCGATAACTTCATTTTTCGAAGTGTCGGATCCGTTCCATTTTTCTCTCTGATTAGTGTTATATGGAGGATGGTTGTTGACCACCACCACTTCGCTCCACCTGTACGTCGTCTTGAAACATTTGTATTTGCCTGCGGGAATGCATTTTCATAGCTGCGCTTCTTGGGTAGCTTACGCGCTTTATTAAGCCTGCTGTTTTCATACAAATACGATGGGCACCATGAAAGAAGCGTTGGTACTGAATTTGGAAGAAGGCGTCTGGTTTTAGCAGAAATGCTAAAGCACGTGATCTCAAAATGTTCACTACGTACTATAGATTCGAGAAAGGTTGCCACATGCTATTTGTTTCTCGTCACACCGGCGTGATATAGACCCATTTTTATCGTAATTTAGCAATTGCAGGGAACTCGTGGAAAGAAATTTCGCTACCTTTCTACTATGCTACTTTTGCAAAACAGTACACAGCAATAAACAATGTTTTTATCACGCGCAACAAAAATCATCCGGTGATTAGAATGCTTATAATAAATACTCTCTCGGCGCTCCCGAATACTGGATACTGGCCGCACTTAAGCGACTGCAGCCACCGAGCTCGGTTTTCTGACTATTCTTTTCAGTTTCAAACCTACTTTAGTGCAGTATAGTATATGTTTAATAGAACACTGTGTGCCTGTGGTTTTATACGATGGTTCATTCACTGATAATTACAGGTGGAGGGTCATTTTCTTCACTGGCTGTAGATATGGTTGGTTTCACATGAAGTTCAATTTTCTTAATTTGTATCTTCTGTGGTCTTCCTCCTATCTGTTCTTTAGGTATGTGATTGATTGTGTCGGGGAAAAATCTTGAAATGCGGATGGAATGACGTTCGGAACTGAGATTTTATTGCTGTGTTTACACTTAAAATGCCTACTGCAAACAGTGGAATGTATGTCAGGTTTCCACAGAGATCTCAGTCTGTTTCCTTGACGACAAACTGCCAATCACCATTTAGTTTTAGGTTCCCCGTCTTTCGGAAATTTGTGAATTGGAATACCACATCATTTTTACAGTAAGGGACACTATAGTACACCATCTTCTTTTAAGCTTATTCGATGTTCATATTACGTAAATACGTTGTTAATTTCAGTCACTAAATTATAATCACCTGCACTAGCACAAGAAAACTCATAAAGTACAAAAATACGTCTTGACATACTCGTGAAAATTTGAATGAGTACTTCGCCCGCGCAATTTTATGACTAAGAAGAGCGCACCTAGCGGCAAAACGATGCGTTTCACGAGCCCGTCCTATGTAGACGGCGGTGGCCCGAGCAGGAACCAGTTTCACGATCAGCAAGGCCTTGCATTTCCCAGCCTTGTATAATAGCGTAAGCAACGGTGCAAATGCTGACGTTAGGGTGGTACAAAACGATCCTAGTGGTGACTGGCGGAACTTCACACAACATCACTTTTAGCGCAGAACCGCTTGTATTTTCCGACCTTGTATAATAACGTATAAGCAATGGTACGCACTACTCTTCTATATACCTTGGCACGTACTATGTATCGGTTCAATCCTTCGGCGCTAGATTGCAATAATATATTTTCTGATATGTGTTACGGGAATCTGGTTGATTTATATTGTTGATGCAAAATACAAATTATATAATAAGAAAATACATAATTTCTATTTTTCTATACGTTTTTCACAACTTTACCGTCGTAATTTCAGGTGATCCATTTAATTCGAGTGAAGTTCGCAGGAAACTCTTCCTGGACTTGTGTCTTTGAACTGGGGATAAATAAGCCGTGCAGTGGTTGAGCACTTTGTCGTTCTAATCTAGTCACATATATTCTTCTCGTTTCCTTCTCGTTGTTTCTGTGATCGGTTGTGTCAAGCAGTATTTGACATTTCGTAAAGGAATGTTGTCAAATTGAGAGAAATGTACCAGGGAAGAGGGAAAAATGGGCGTGGTTGCGCAACTGTGGGGGAAAAAGGGAACATTAAAAAAAAACACCAAGAACAAGGGGAATCCCAATCCAACGAGTGAAAACCCTGAGATTTGCCGATGGTATTGTTATTTTATCTGAGTCTGCACAAGATCTGAAGAAATTGCTGATTGGTATGGATAGAGTCTTAGGGAAGGAGTGAAAAAAAAAAAAAATAATAAAAGAAGTCAGGTGGAGGTAATGCAGGAAATATTAGATTAGGATATGAAGTCTTAAAGAAGTAGATGAATATTAGTACTTGGGTAATAAAATAACTAGCGATGGCAGAAGTAAGGAGGGCATAAAATGCAGACTAACACAAGCAAAGAAGGACTTTGCTAAGAAAAGAAATTTGCTCACTTCGAACATGGACGATAACTAGCTCAGAAAGAAAGAGAATATAAGTTTTTGAAATATGGTGTTACAGAAGAATGCTGAAGGTGAGATGGGTAGATTGAATCGCGAATGAAGAGATACTGCATCGAATTGGGGAAAGGAGAATATGTTTGGCAAAATTTGACCACAAGAAGAGACAGAATGATAGGACACATCTTAAGACACCCAGGACTTGAGTTATTTTTGAGGGAAATGTAGGTGGTAAGAACGGTAGAGGTACACAAAGGTATGAATATAACAAACAGATGAGGGTAGATGTAGTATGTAATAGTTACAGAGAAATGAAAAGGTTAGCATAGGATAGGCTGGCATGGAGGGCTGTACCAAACTAGTCTACAGACTGATGACACAAATAATAACTGTTTCGGGATTTCCGTGGCTGACAGAGGAATAGGAAACGCCTGGGTTGAATGGCTGGACAGGGGATTATTTAGAGCAACTTTTACTTTAACAAATTTGGAAATGTTATTTCTTTTCTTTCTTAAAATTGAGAGATAGAAAATTTAACAGAATAATAAAGAGCAATTGAAAAGGTAAACAACGAGCTGGTCAGCTCTAACAATGCTTTGGACTTTGAAGTCCTAAATCAGGTACAAAATATTATTGATATATGTAAGAAAACAGAAAGGTCCAATAATACTGCCTTGAGGAATTCCTCTCTTAATTATTTATCTCCCTGTAATAATTAAGAGGGGAATTCCTTAAGGCAGTATTATTGGACCTTTATGTTTTCTTATATATATCAATGATATGAGTAAAGAAGTGGAATCAGAGACAAGGCTTTTCGCAGATGATGTTATTCTGTACAGAGTAATAAATAAGTTCAAAGATTGTGAGCAACTGCAAAATGACCTCGATAATGTTGTGAGATGGACATTAGGCAATGGTGTGATGATAAACGGGGTTAAAAGTCAGGTTGTGAGTTTCAAAAATAGGAAAAGGCCTCTCAGTTATAATTACTGCATTGATGGGGTGAAAGTTCCTTTTGGGGATCATTGTAAGTATCTGGGTGTTAATATAAGGAAAGATCTTCAATGGGGTAATCTCACAAACGGGATTGTAAATAAAGGGTACAGATCTCTGCACATGGTTATGAGGGTGTTTAGGGATTGTGGTAAGGATGTAAAGGAGAGGGCATATACGTCTCTGGTAAGACCTCAACTAGAGTATGGTTCCAATGTATGGGACCCTCACCAGGATTACTTGATTCAAGAACTGGAAAAATCCAAAGAAAAGCAGCTCGATTTGTTCTAGGTGATTTCCGACAAAAGAGTAGCGTTACAAAAATGTTGCAAAGTATGGGCTGGGAAGACTTGGGAGAAAGGAGACGAGCTGCTCGACTAAGTGGTATGTTCCGAGCTGTCAATAGAGAGATGGCGTGGGAGGAAATCAGTAGACGAATAAGTTTGGATGGTGTCTTTAAAAGTAGGAAAGATCACTATATGAGGATAAAGTTGGAATTCAAGAGGACAAATTGGGTCAAATATTCGTTTATAGGAAGGGGAGTTAGGGATTGGAGTAACTTACCAAGGGAGTTGTTCAATACATTTCCAACTTCTTTGCAATCATTTAAGAAAAGACAAGGGAAACAACAGAGAGGGAATCTGCCGCCTGGGCGACTGACCTAAATGCAGATCAGTAGTGATTGACTGATTGTTTAGAAATAACTTAAGTGGTTAAATTGCATATGAAAGGGCATAATTGTTCCTGACAGGTACAATATTGTGAAAGAGCAAGGTTTGCTCTTAGCAGACACACACACTAGGAGTCTCAGCTCTAAAATACACGAGTCTAGCCTCGAACCGGCAATGGGTTGACCCCATTTCAAAGAGCTCATACACGGTTGGCCCATGGTGGGCTTATCAATTGCAGTGCTCCACAATAAGTTCAATTACTGTCCCGAAAGGGAACCAAAATTCAAATTAAAACACAGTTACCCTAAAGAATAAACAGGGGCGTAATTACCCAAACTACCAGGCCTTAAGAATAAAAGGAAATGGTTGCAGCTAACAGGCCATCACCAAAATGCAAGGAGGCAAAACCCCAGCACTCCTTATGGAAATTTCTGAATAAACGGGAGCCTACGTGGGCTTAAGGCCCAATGACGCAGAGGCTAATGCCGTACTAAACGGGTGACTAAAAGGAGGAACATTTAAAGCCGAGACAAGATTTTCAAAATGTAGAGGTTGAGAACTTTAGTCACCCAATTCCAAGTTGACGGGAAGACGAATGAGGGTCACCACTCGTGTTTCCTTACATTATATGTTTCGCATTAGGGAACAGAACTAGAGTCCAAAGACTGGGCAGAAAGTGCTACATTTAAACCACCAAAATACAAAATTACCTTAAGAAAACGCTGAGACCTTCCCCTCAAACTACCCGCAAGCACGATTACATGTTTAGGTAAATTGTGTCATTATCTTGTATCGCTGAATCTTTTTCAATCAGGCTACTCCCCTACCTCCCTAGCCCTATATGGCCTCCCCCCTGTCGGTGGGGGCGGTAGAATAACACACACGGTATCCCCTGCCTGTCATAATAGGCGACTAAAGGGAGACTCAGGGATTCTGAACTTTGGAGCGTGGGTTGGAGATCACGGGGCCCTTAGCTGAGTCATGGCATTGATTCTATTTACTTGTGCAAGGCTCCTCACTTTCAACTATGCTAATCGTTCTCCCTTGATTAATTCTTGATCTTTTCCGACCCTGACAGTATTAGAGCACTCGAGGCCTAGGGAGTCTTTCATTTTCACGCCATTCGTGGCCCCTGTCTTCCTTTGGCCGATACCTTCATTTTCGAAGTGTTGGATTCCTTCCATTTTTTCTCTCTGATTAGTGTTATATAGTTGTACTTCCTCTTAAAATAGCAATCACCACCACCACCACCACCACCACCACCACCACCACCACCACCACCACCTCTATGGCCTCCATCAATTCGCACTCTCAAGAACTGGAGCAATGCAGACAAGACGGCCCTAAAGTGCCCTGCTTATATATTTCCATAGGGTTAAGTTCCAGATTAAATTAGACTACAATATGCTGATAGTCTGAATGTCCGGCTCCATGGCTAAATGGTTAGCGTGCTGGCCTTTGGTCACAGGGGTCCCGGGTTCGATTTCCGGCAGGGTCGGGAATTTTAACCATCATTGGTTAATTTCTCTGGCACGGGGGCTGGGTGTATGTGTCGTCTTCATCATCATTTCATCCTCATCATGACGCGCAGGTAGCCTACGGGAGTCAAATCAAAAGACCTGCACCTGGCGAGCCGAACATGTTCTCGGACACTCCCGGCACTAAAAGCCATACGCCATTTCATTTCATTTCATAGTCTGAATTTCCATACACACCCCCGGCTAGAGAACATACTTAGAAAACGGGCCAAGTACCTGCAGCGTTTACGGGAGCTATTGAGGGAAAGATTCCGTGAAGATTACCTGACCCTTTTAGTACAGCCGCAAAATAAAGAATATCTACGAATGCTGAAGATTGGTGACATTGTGTTAGTAGGCTCTGATCAGAAGAAAATACTCGCTTGGCCTTTGGGTAAAGTGATTGAGTTGTTTCCTGGTAAAGATGGTAACGTGAGAGTAGTTCGAGTGCAGACTGCTGATCAGGCCCATTCAACGTCTGTACCCCCTGGAGATGACTTCATCGCAGGATACCTTACCGGTGGAAAATGATGGAGATAATGAGCATGAAACTGTTGTTTCTGCTGTAAAAAAACGAGAAACAGAGGGTTGATTCCCATTCAACTTGGCACGGGGTGACTAAAATTTCTAAACATTTAAAACTCTTAACATTCTTATTTAATGTTTTTCATTTAGTCACCCCGTTGTAGAATAGGCTTAGCCTCTGTATCATTGGACCATAGGCCCACTTAGGTTTGCAGGTGTTTCGCCTCCTTGCATAATGCTTATGGCCGGATACAATCAACCTTTTCTTTGTCATTAAGGCCATTTAGTATGGGCAAAAGTGCCCCTGTAAATTTATTGTGGTGTGTAGAATTGGGCATGGTCTGGTGTGAAGTTCTCTTGAGGAACTCGTGTCCTGGTGCAGCTCTTTTGAGCACACCCCCAGTGGAGGTGAGCTACATGCACCATTTTTAACCACATACCAACCCTCGTGCCATCCTTAAATTTCTGGCAGTACTGAGAATCGAACCCGGGCCCCCGAGGACGGCAGCTAATAACACTAACCGTTACGCTACGGAGGCGAACACCTCGCGGTTGCTTTACTTTACTTTAAGGACAACCGATTGCGCAATTAGAATTTGACGCGTCTGCGAGGCTGGATTGTGTTATAGTTGGAGCGCAGACTCCTACAAGTGTACCTGTCAAGAGCAATAATGTTCCTTAACACGCAAATCAACCAAACCATTATCTATTGTAAATTTTGTACCTGATTTTCGAACTTTAAGTCCTTGTGATTTCTAGAGCTGACAATCTCATTAATATTGTTGTTATTCATTCAGATTTTCTATTTATCAATTTTGAAGTAGAGGAAAAAAAGAGGAAAGAAATAAAATTTAAAAATTTGTTAAGTTATGCTCTAGTTTCCTTGTCCACCCATTCACCCCTCACGCTTCGAACACCTCTGTGATCCACGAAATTTCCTTAATAATACTAATAATAATAATAATAATAATAATAATAATAATAATAATAATAATAATAATAATAATAATAAACAAGAAAACTGGGACGACTTTCATTATTGACATCGCTATCCCCAATGACACCAATATTGACAGGAAGTACAGTGAAAAAATCTCCAAGTACAAAGAACTTGCAGAAGAGATAAAGAGGATCTGGAAGATGAAACTGGTACGAATAGTTCCTGTGATTCTGTCAGTCAACGGCCTCATTCCACATACACTTCACAAGAGTCTGCGAGAACTGGGTCTTCCACCGAACATCTACAAAATTATGCAACATTCTGTCCTCCTGTCAACAAGCAACATTGTGGGATCGTTCCTCTCGCAAGAATGAAGATCCCGTGATCTACAGTTTTGTATATACCTGTACATCAATGTTTGTATTATAATGTGTAAATACTTTAATTATGTAAGGCACTTGGTGCATCCCGTGCCCCATTACTACCCATATTTCCTTGTGGAGAAGTGTATGAATAATAATAATAATAATAATAATAATAATAATAATAATAATAATAATAATACAATCAGTCTGCAATCATAAGAATCGAGGACTTTGAAAAAGCAGCAGCAATCCAGAAAGGAGTGAGGCAAGGTTGCAGTTTATTCCTCCTCCTTTTCACTGTTTATATAGAACAGGCATTAAAGGAAATCAGAGTCCGACTCGTTGGCTGAACGGTCAGCGTACTGGCCTTCGGTTCAGAGGGTCCCGGGTCGGGGATTTTAACCTTAATTGGTTAATTCCAATGGCACGGGGGCTGAGTGTATGTGTCGTCTTCATCATCATTTCATCCTCATCACGACGCGCAGGTCGCCTACGGGAGTCAAATAGAAAGACCTGCACCTGGCGAGCTGAACCCGTCCTGGGATATCCCGGCACTAAAAGCCATACGACATTTCACATTTTAAAGGAAATCAGAGAGGAATTTGGAAAGTGAATCACAATCCAAGGAGAGGAAATCAAGACCTTGAGATTTGCTGATGATATTGTTATTTTATCTGAGCCTGCAGAAGATCTCGAGAAGCTGCTGAATGGTATGGACGAAGTCTTGGGTGAGGAGTACAAGATGAAAATAAATAAGTCCAAAACAAAACGAAGGCAGGTGATGCAGGAAATATTAGATTAAGAAATGAAGTCTTAAAGGAAGTAGATGAATATTGTTACTTGGGCAGTAAAATAACTAACGATGGCAGAAGTAAGGAGGACATCAAAGGCAGACTAGCACAAGCAAGGAAGAACTTTCTTAAGAAAATAAATTTGTTCACTTCAAACATTGATATCGGAATTAGAAAGATATTTCTGAAGACTTACATCTGGAGCGTGGCTTTGTATGGAAGTGAAGGATGGACGATAACTAGCTCAGAAAGAAAGAGATTATAAGCTTTTGAAATGTGGTGTCACAGAAGAATGCTGAAGGTAAGATGGATAGATCGAATCACGAATGAAGAGTTACTGAATCGAATCGGTGAGAGGAGATCGATTTGGCTAAATTTGACAAGAAGAAGATATAGAATGATAGGACACGTCTTAAGATACCCAGGACTTGTTCAGTTGGTTTTTGAAGGAAGTGTAGGGGGAAAGAACGGTAGGGGTAGACCAAGGTATGAATATGACAAGCAGATTACAGCAGATGTAGGATGCAATGGTTACGTCGAAATGAAAAGGTTAACACAGGATAGGGTGGCATGGTGAGCTGCATCAAACCAGTCTATGAACTGATGACTCAAACAACAACAACAACAACAACAACAACAACAACAACAACAACAACAACAACAACAACAACAACAATAATAATAATAATAATAATAATAATAATAATAATAATAATAATAATAACTCCTTTCTTGGTCATCCAGTGCACATTTCTGTGATCCAGATTTCAAACTTTGACACTTCAGACACGGCTGAAGTACAATTTCTTTCCTTTTAGTCTCCGTGAGGTATAGAAACTTAAAGTAGTTTATAGTGAGTTAATGCAGTGTCTCTTGTCTCGCACAAAATAGACTTTGCTAAACTCTGTAACGAAGTCTTGCTCCAGGTCTACAATGTGTAATTGCCTCAGAACTTGTGACAGAATGGCGAAGAAGGAAGGAGGAAATGGTGCCACAGTAAATATACTTTGTACAGGATATATACATATTATCAAATTAAGTTCCTGGTATGTGTTTGTCTGCGTTCGTGTATGCTAATCTAAAGAACTACAAAACGGATTTTGATGTGGTTTACACCGTTGTGAGTCCGCCTACATAACCTATCTGTTAGCATTACAGTATTACCTGCCATCTTCGGAGGAACGGTTTCGATTCCCGGTACTGCCAGAAATTTAAGAACGGCAGCAGGGCAGGTATGTGGTTACAACTGTACATGCACAGTTAATTCTCCACTGGGGGTGTGTCTGAAAAGAGTTTCACCACCACAGGATGGGGACTCACTGTGTGTGGGGGCGCTACCTGTCGTAAGAGGTGACTAGAAGGGGCCCCAGGGGCTCTTAACTTTGGAGCGAGGGTTGGCAACAACGGGGTCCTCATCTGAGTCCTTTCAGCTTCCACGTACTTGTGCCAGGTTCCTCACTTTCATCTATCCTATCCGATCTCCTTTGGTCAACTCTTGTTCTTTTCCGATCCCGTCGGCATTAGAGAATTCGAGGTCTTTATGGCCCTTGTCTTTCTTTGGCCAAAACCTTCATTTTACCAAGTGTCGGATCCCTTCCATTTTTCTCCCCGATTATTCTTATATAGAGGATGGTTGTCTAGTTGTACTTCCTCTTTGAACAATAATCACCACCACCTCAGAATAAGGAGACGAGTTTACGTTAACCCTAGAATGGCAACGTTAATTTTCTGTACGTTATAGGCACTGATGAATCAAATTTACGTATACTGTATTTCCGTTAGTGTTAATAAAATTGCCGAGTTAACAATGCTGGAAGCCTTTACCTTCCACTCCTCCAAGGGCCTTCATGGCCTGTACGGAGGTGACTTTGCTTTTTTTGTTAATAAAATACTTTTTATTGGAACAGTTGCAATTTAACCATACTCAGATGGTTCCTTACACTCTAAAAATTAACAAATTAAAAATGGGAATTACTCATTTAGAAGAAGTGTCAAAAAATGCGCATAGTTCGCACATAGCTGAAAGTTTCTAGAACACTTCGGGCACTTTTTCTTTTGGTGCTCACCACAAATTGGTTTGTGACATTCCAAACAATAGGTAGTTGTGTGCCTTCTCTTGCTGTAAGGACAGCACGCTCAATATTTTCTCGATCCTTTTTGAGATGGAAGTTGTTTGCCATCTGCAACTTCTTTCTTTTCACAAGCCACATCCTAAAGCACGTTCCTATGTTCCTTGCTGAGTGTCGGTTGTTTTAGGCTTTCGATCTGCCATTCATTTGTCAGGTTGGTTTGCAAATTTAACAAGTACTACAATCTGGATAGGGGTTTACTCCCATCTTG
This sequence comes from Anabrus simplex, assembly GCF_040414725.1. Lineage (NCBI taxonomy): Eukaryota > Metazoa > Arthropoda > Insecta > Orthoptera > Tettigoniidae > Anabrus > Anabrus simplex. The sequence continues at coordinate 38,805,784 of NC_090278.1, read as the reverse complement.
GTTCTTCTTGTAAAAATTATGGACATAAATTACGTACGCACTGACCGTGGCCATGTTCATCATATTGAAGAAGCACAGAGGTCAGCGTTTGGCTTTAAGGTTACAGTTCATATTATGGCTCATCTGATCATATGGATCTACACCTCCTTTGGTGCCACTGTAATTATACCATCACAGGCTTTTCAGTGCTTTCATGAATAGCTGAATCATTGTGTGCAGATGATATCAAAGTCACAAGTGTCTGGGCGTTTGGTTTGTAGGAAACAACTCTCAAATCTTCAAGCGAAAAGAAAATAGATGTCCCTGGTCTTGTGTTCTGAAACTTGGGGTCAATAAACTGAGATGGAAACTCTCTTTTGTTTTTTCTTTATAGTACCTATAACAGTCAGTTTATCTTCGTTCAAAAGCGACTGAACTAGTGGTATGCTGCAGAACCAGGTGTCCATTGTTACATTGCGATTGGAACCTCGTATAGATGCCACCAAAGTTTTGACAAAGTAGTCGGCAGAAAGCAGGCCATCTGGGACAGATCCTTTTCCTAAGTAAGGAATAGCAGCCACAACATACTTAGTTGAATGGTCACACATTAACACTATTTTTATGTCGCACTTGGTCGGTTTGGAGGGGATGTAAATCCTAAACGAACATCGACCTCTAAAGCCGACCAACTGCTCGTCAATGGTCACATCTGAACTTGGTTTGTAGAAATTCCTGAAGTTACAGATGAATAATTCCCATATTTCAGAAATAGGTGCCAGTCGGGTTTGCTAATTGCGATCAGGTCGGGTATTTTGATCGTCAAATCGTAAACAATTTATCGGACATTGTGGCCCGATACCTATTGCCACCATACGAACTGACAAAAAGGATTTCGGTAGTTAAATGATTGCCTTTTAATGCAGCAGATAATATATTAATTCCAAGCAATGCGTGCAATTCGGTCAACGTCACTTCCGCTAAATTTGTACTAAGTTATTTGGAACTACGTAATTTTGTCTTTTGGCGAAGAATTTCTTCATTTCTGTGAAGCAATATTATTTGCATAATCTCATCCGAAAAATATAACTTGAATCATTCTTCTGGTTCGTTAACAGACACAGCAATTGCAGAAGGGCCAGGTCGTATATGAACGATGTTCCTTTTAGGAACTTTTCCCTTAGGAATTTCACTGCACGTCCTATCGCAATTGACCTTCTAAATAGCTGCATCGCCAACTTTGTATTCATCTTTAGAAAAAACCTTAGGATTGATGTACCTTAAGATTTACATTCTGACAGAAAGCAGCCTTGCATGATGCTGACTACATTTAATAACAATCCTCAATTCACACGCAAACAATATTATACAGTGCGTCGTGCCTACACAATATTGCTCTCAACCGCTAATCGTTCCGACTAAACGATCTGTGCGGCGCGTGGTGTTGAAATATGCAACTAATTTGCCTGGACCACGGCCGACTTGATGCGTCACACTGAGCGCAGCGAGAGATCCAGTCGGCCGTGCCACCTCAGCGTCTCCAAAAACCGTAAAAGTAGTTAATGGGACATAAAGCCAATAACATTATTATTATTATTATTATTATTATTATTATTATTATTATTATTATTATTATTATTATTATTCTTTTTAAAATCTATCTTAATATTAGAAATCACTTTGTGAGATATATTACGTAATGATTATCGAAATAATTATTCACCTCGCTAATCTTATTAAGAATAAAATTCCTTTTATACACAGATAGATAGATAGATAGATAGATAGATAAATAGATAGATAGATAGATTTATCATCAACAGATTATGTACAACAAATACATTTTAAATTCAAAAAAGGAATTTTCTAAATAATTGCCATGGTTAAACTAAATCTAGGGACGTTAATACACACATATTTACAGCACCTTAAATACATAAAGAACGAATCTCCTAAAAATAATTGCCTCGGTTAAACTAAATCTAGAGACATTTATATACACATATTTATACAAAAAAGGACCTTAACTTACATTTTTGAGGTTGTCAGGGCACATCTAATTTTAGGGAAGGGTGAGTGAAAACGCTCCACTGATTTACCCACCTCATTCAGTGATTTTAGTGCCTTCAGCAGCTGTGAATATGCCCAAGACACAGATCTCACTTTAGGTAGATGGAAAATATACCCTTGCTTAGCATTGCGACGAGGAACGTGTAATGGAATCCACCCCAATAATGTTGAGCAATCCACTCTGCTCGTCAGACACTTATAAAGTTTAATGTCCTCATACTCAAAGTCTCACAAAAAGGCCCTTAATCGGGCGAAGAGAAACTCCCAGACATTCGTAATGATCCACTTCATGAACCTTATTTGGACCCCCTCCCGGTTCTGTATAACGTACTGATGAGAAGGCAGCCAGACCTCGCGACTGTATTCGAACGATGGCCTGATTAGAGTGCAAAACAAAGTTATCAGAGTTCTAGGTGAAACAAATTGTTATCAACAGTCTGGTAAGTGATCGTCTGGCATGATGTTAACTCCAACAGATTTTCCACGTAAACTACTGGGGATTATTCTGCAGTGAGTAAGACGCCAACATGGCTACCTTCGTCGATGTTTTGAATTAATGTTTTTGGGAGACGTCTTGTGAACCACAACCTCGACATACTACTTGCAGGAGAGCAATGTTTATTTGTCATATTATGTTCTGAGAAGATTCTCGTGTGGACCCCTTTGATACTCTGGCATTTAAATTTGGCAATAATAATAATAATAATAATAATAATAATAATAATAATAATAATAATAATAATAATAATAATAAAACTGTTTTCTGTCGAGAACTCATAAAATCTAGTTGTGAGTAAAGTGCGGGCTCGGTAAATATTCTTATGCGTTTCTACTTCTAAATCTGCTAGGGTTAATATTAATATCGTGCTGCATCTTGGTGATGTGATAAGATGGTTTTCCAGGCATTAATAAATTGAACATTTTCGAAGCTACTAGATAAATATATTAGCTTTTGGACACTCTCTCAACTTTATATTTGTTAAGGTGAAATTTTAGGTAGATTCATTGTATTTCCTTCCTTCTGAAGTATACGGAAGTTGCTAATTTTCTTAATATTATTTGCCTTGTATGCATTGTTATATCGATCTTGTGACCGTTAGGTTGAATTATCTTGAACTTATCTACGATTTTCGGTCGCATCTTTCATTATTGAATTCCGCCAATCTAAATGTGCCCTACCAATTATGTTATACTTAAACAAGTGATTAACGAGAAATGTGTGGTTTTCAAGTGACGTGCTCTTTTATTAGGACCTGTGACAAGTGAAAGTGTGTGTTGTCTCTTGTATCATTAGCCTTATAAAGGCGATTGAATATTTAAAATTAATTTTAAATCCTAGTGAATACTGAAGCGTGTTTTGGGTCGAATTGAATTTAATTCCATTTTCTTTTTTAAAAATTAATTTTCTTCCTTAATTATTATTATCAATATTATTTTATTAAATTTTCCTTTCTTTGAATTTTGACTTCTTGTTACTGATTTGAACCTACGCTCCATTCCAATTTCATTGTTATTGATATGCTTTCGTCTTTTGTTTGCTTGATAACGAGTGATTAGTTTTGCATTGTCGCGGAGTGAGTGTTGTAACAATACTCAAGATGTGCTGACGTTCGTTGTTATATGGCGTACCTATGCTGTTGATGTGATGAACGGGGTCACGAGATGAGTTTTAATTGCTTCTATATTATTGTGCTACCTTATTATTATTAATTTCCTTTTATCATTCATTGTTTTTCTTCTGATATGGGCTCTTTCTTAACTTTATTTTTTGCCTTCCTTAATGTTTCTTGAGGTCATTGTCGGTCTGTTAGAGGACGCGGTTAAATGTTTTAATTTGTAACGCTTCCGTGTTCACTGAGGAGTTCCAAACATGTAATAAATTTATTGTGTTAATGCCTGCTGGCTTTTAATTGTTCCAAAACATTTGATAAGTAATTTTATTGGGACGCGCGCGTACCCGCAAACAGGTGCACCTAAGTTATTAATGACTTGAAAAATGATCATTATTACAAATTCCTTAAAGAAAGATGGATTCGAGCTCGAACAAGCAAATTTTAATGAACAGTAAATTATAATGAACCTCTAGGTCAACTGAAGTTAAGTCCGCCTAGAAAATATTGTTGAATTTTTTTAAAAAATTGGTTGTAATTGTTGGTATGGTGACTACGATTGGTAGTAATTTTGTAAAAGAGCCTTGTCATTATTCCGCCCCCTTTTCTTATATATTTAAATTGCACCACCAATCCAACCTTTTTTTAATATTAAATTTTGGTCTTTTTAAGTGTGACGAAGAGTGTCAAAATAGTGAATTGCTCTACCTCATACTCCTTCCACCCTCTGTTATGGTCGTTGACCTATTGGCCTCGCCCAGATTCCCATCGCTTCCCCTTCCTGTGATTGTGTTTTATTGAGGCCCTTCTCTCCGTAGTTGGCGTGATTCACGCTGGGAAGCGCCTCTTATCTCTTTGGTGGCCGCGCTGACAGTCGAGGGCTGCGGTATTGTGGTTTTACTTGTTCGATTGCCTTCTTCTTCGATTGTCAGTATGCCGCAATGTAAATGTTACAAGAAAATGTGTGAAAATTTTCAGTAAGTCATCTTGCACATTGGTACAACGACCGTCATGATTTATTGAAAATAAGTCTACTTTCTTCTTCATATCTCCGAACTATAAAATCATGGTTTTTAAAAAAGTGCTTGGCAGGAAAAGTAAGAACACGGTCACAAAAATGACGAAAAACAAAAATAAATTTGATCACAACTGTTTACAGTAGCGGCGCTAAGTAGCTCGACCCCCCAGCAATAATTAAAATGGGTCCCTCGTATCCTGATAAAGAAAGTTACAAGTTTATTTCGTAGTACAAGGCTGTATATATTTACAATGAACAGCATCGTCATAGACAATAATAATAATAATAATAATAATAATAATAATAATAATAATAATAATAATAATAATAATAATAATAATAATGAGTTATATAATTTAGTTTTTAAATCCGAAGGAATTAAAATAATACACCTATATGGTACAAAACAAACAAACAAACAAACAAACAAACAAACACACAAGAAATGTATTTTCCAATCATAGTAACCAAAACATGGTAACCGTAACAATATTAAGAAATAATCTCGTTCCTAGGACATAATAATTTACTACCATTTACAACTCAACCGTCAATCTTAGGCCTACTTGCCTACACTGACTGCCGAGAGTTATAAAACAGACTCAAAACTTCAGTATTTAAAGTTTAGATAAGGAGGATGTCTTTATTATCGCATCTTCGCTGACTACTGGGTTCTCAGAACTGGCTAATTACTTCAAAAGCCTTGCTGATTGTTGCTGGTTGGTTGGTTGTTATTGGAACAGGTTGGGAAATCTACATTCTCTCAGAAATAACTGCCTTACTCCTATTGACGAAAGAAGCTTTGCACTACGACGGCCTAAGTTTGCAATAACCCTCTGTAATACAAATAATACTGTGTTGTGTTCTGTAGCTTTATCAATATGTGAAACCACTCTTCAGCTACTGAATTAAGGAACAGTCATGCCCCCCTCCCCACCTCGCGGAGTCTGCGGGGTCCTTATCCCCGCCACACACTGTTTCACTTTTTCAAGTTAACGTGGGGAGTAATGAGTCAACGACAGGCAGGCTGGCATTGCGCGCCAGCCGGCCGAGCGATGAGAGAAGCTCACTGTATATTGACATAACAGCAATTGTTGATTGCAAAGGATTCTTGGGGAAAAAATAAATGTAAGCTTTGTTAAATGGAAATTCGTCTTTCTACTGTGATGTTCAACACACAGACTTCTGCAGGTCAACTTAAATACTAACAAAGGCTAGCTTTGTACCGACGAGCAGGGTAGTTTTATTTATAAACCTCCTGTACTCACTTTGCTGTACATTAATTTAATTCACCTTTTCATTCTTCCGTCCTGTGACAATTCACACAGAAAAAGCTACTTGAATAACTAGACAAAAAATAGTACTCACCCAGGGATACCTCCGGATTCGAGGTGATTCGCTAGGGTGACGTCATAGGACCAGACGTCAAACTGCCACTTCCGTAGTCCCAGTACACCGCACAACACTGAGCCAGAGTGGATGCCGATCCGCATGTTGAGATCAACCTAGAACGAAGGGTGTTATTCAGACAAGAAGAGGAGAACGGCCACACCAGTCAGAATACAGAACTCTACGTCAGACAGTTATAACTAAATCTCGAACAGAATGTCTAAGTCTTAGAAAATGAATCCCTGTTGTTGTAGTTGCTTTACGTCGCATCGACACAGATAGGTCTTGTGGCGACAATGGGAAGCGGCCGTGGCCTTAATTAATTTGCTGGTGTGGAAATGGGAAATAACGGAAAACTATTTTCAGGGCTGCCGACGGTTGGATTTGAAACCACCATCTTCGGAATGCAAATTCGCACTTACGGAACCCAAACCGCAAAGTCAATTCGCTCGGGAGCTCACTTTGATCTTACCCAGGTGGAATTAGCTGGTGCAGAAAATGAAGAGCAGAAATCGGGAGGAAAGCTGTTTTTCTCCGTCCCTTATACCCTACTTTTAAAACCTGAGGTGTATGTGAGTTTGGACTATATCAGCGGTGATACACGCGCGTTCTGTCTCTTTATCAACAAAGCCACTTCGAAAGACAGTCCAGTTCTCTTCAAGAACATCTGATAATCATTGATACAGTTGGCTCAGTCTCAGCAATAGAGTAAAGGGAGGTCAATTCGCGATAAAACTTTGCATAAGTACGGGCAAATCAATAAGTATATGCAAACAATTTTTATAATTTATTACAAAAAGAGTACACACTTTTATTGATATAATTTTTCAACGTAGTCAGCCTGCTTTTCAATGCATATGCTCCACCGTTTCACAAGCTTTCTGATACTCTCTGCAAAAAATGTTTTTGGCTGCGCAGCAAGCCACGTACGCACCGTTCCCTTCACCTGTTGATCGGAGCTGAAAGGACGACCACTTAGCGCATTTTTAAGTGGACCAAACTAGATGGTAATCTGACGGAGCGAGATCGGAACTATACGCAGCATATGAAGAGTTTGAGCGGTGTAGGTGGCGGTATGTGGACGCGCATTATCATGCAACAAAATAACTCCTTCCGACAATCGACCTTTGCCTTTGTTGCGAATTGCAGGTTTCAGCTTGTTTACCAGCATATCACTCGCATCACTTTTCCAGTAGAAGGTTGACTCTTGAATTTATTTTTGACTGGGGATCTGGGATGCTTCCATTCCACGCTCTGACGTTTGCTCTCTGGTTCCTGGTGGTGAACCCATGTTTCATCTCCAGTGATGATCCGTTTCAGAACTTCGTTAGCATGACGGTCCAGTAGATGCTGACAAATTGCGCTTCTGGATTTCACTGAGTTGTTTTGGAACCCATCTCGAACAGACTTTGTAAAAGTTAAGCCTGTTATGCATGATTTCATATGCAGAACCATGGCTAATGTACATATGGTTTGCCACGTCATCAACAGTCACTCGTCTGTTATTCAGGATCATATCACGCACTTGTTCAGTTACAGCTACAGATGGACGCCCGGATCTTTCCTCGTACTTCACGCTCGTGCAACCCCTTTTGAAATGTTCAATCCACTGGTAAACACTTCGTTGTGGCAAAACATTGTCTCCGTATTGTGCTGAAAGTCTTCTATGAATTTCCGCTCCTGACACACCCTCAGACCACAAACAACGGATTAGGGAACGCTGTTCTCCCTTGGAGCAAACAGAAAGTGGCGCGGTCATCTTCATGTCGCAGCAGGGGCCTATTCCACAAAAGTATGGTCTTGTACATTACAAGTAAATTCTCTAGTAACTAGTACAAATACCAGATTTTCTGTTCCACAAAAGAATTTTCTACAATTGTACTTTACTACTCCATACTTACAAATTACCAGTGAATTTTTAAGGGTGTGTTCCACGAAAGTACTAGTACTTGTAACTTACTAGTGAATTGAGAAGTATTCTCTACCAGTGAAAGGACATTACTACGTAAATGTACTAGTGCTATTTAAATATGCTTATTTCAGATACATTTTGATAAATATGTGGTCTAGCAGTAGTGATAGTGATGATGATGAAAATGAAAACTACCATCTGTACAGGGAAAGAATAAACTTCCAGTTTAACACTGTATTTGAATACAATGAACGTTTTAGGTTAAGCACAATACAAGTGGAAGAACTTTTGATAGATATTGGGCATAGGTTAAAACATCCTACGAACAGAAATAAATCTCTCTGCTAAACAACAGTTACTAAAAAATCTTCGGTCTGTAGGTCAATACATTCTGTGGTAGCTGCAATAAATGATGTAAAATTTCCTCAAATTGTTCGTTGGCCTGAAAATATTAAACAAACATGTTCCAAGGACATCCCTGGAATCATTAATGAGCAGAAAATCTCTTACATACGCCCAACTTTTCCCCTCAAAAGCTCCATGAGCTTTTCCCAAGTCAAATATTTCCATCCAACCATTTATTTTGTCTTGTTTTTTCAGAATCTCGCTGAATGCACCGAAACGAATATATTTCCTTTTTTCTATTTCCTTCAGAATGAATAACTTCGTTTTTCTTGACATCATTTTAACAATTTCGTAACAATTAAGTTTGGCGGCCGAATATCGTTATTAGCGGCAAGGCAAGTGATTCCTAATGACAGACCAAGGTATGTCAGACTATCGTGGAACATATGCGAGGATCACGGAAGAACAGGATGGGTGATAATGAAATGGCGTATGGCTTTTAGTGCCGGGAGTGTCCAAGGACAAGTTCGGCTCGCCAGATGCAGGTCTTTTGATTTGACACCCGTAGGCGACATGCGCGTCGTGATGAGGATGAAATGATGATGAAGACGACACATACACCCAGCCCCCGAGCCAGCGGAATTAACCAATTATGGTTAAAATTCCCGACCCTGCCGGGAATCGAACCCGGGACCCCTGTGGCCAAAGGCCAGCACGCTAACCATTTAGCCATGGAGCCGGACAGGATGGGTGATAATAACGGAGTAATTTCGTATCATCAAAGAAATAAACTGAAAAATAACGTCGTAGCATTAAGAAATTCGCAGGAATATTATTTCTTTGAATCTTTGCTGCATAAGTTACCTTAAAATACGATATTACGATAAATGCGGCAAGCATAACCTAATTCAACGAATGGAATACGAAGATAAACAGCTCATTCATGCTATGACGTAGTATGTATATTGACATGTCGTCACTTGTAAAACTTGTAACAATTCACTGGTAATATACAAGAGACTTTCAATCTTTTGTGGAACCGAAATGTACAACTCCATACATTACAAGAACCACTAGTAACTTGTAATGTACAAGACCATACTTTTGTGGAATAGGCCCCAGGACAAGCTGTACTGATCTAATAACGCTGAAACCTACCAGCACTGCCTTCGTAATATACAGGCCGTACTGTAGAAAGCGCGCCAAGCCCATCAGCTGATCAACTGAGGCGAGCTAAGCGAATGTTATAAGTTGTATTTGCGAATGTAATTCATAAGGATTGGGATCATTCTGTGACTGTGAAAGGCAAAACTTTATATTTAAGTATATTTCATGTTTCAACTTATCGCATCAGGATTTACGTAAACAGCTGTTATTAAGATAATGAGACCTCAGAGTTTAGGTTAGGTATGGTATCTTCACGTGGTGAGTAATATAAATTCAAGGGACGTAATACTTCTCATGGAATTTATTAATTTAATTGTTATCTTATAACATGTTTTTGCGGAAATAAAATGTGTTGCAAATTTAAACACAGGGTGTGAAATTTTGCAGTTGTCACGATGGTAAGAACATGTGCGTACCACGGCGAAAGTACAACTATACAAGTAAATCCCCATGGCGCAAGAGTCCCGAAGGACCATGGCCTACCTTGCGACCGCTGGTCAGCTCGAAGGCCTGCAGATTACGAGGTGTCGTGTGGTCAGCACGAAGGATCCTCTCGGCCGTTATTCTTGGCTTTCTAGACCAGGACCGCTATCTCATCGTCAGGTAGCTCCTCAATTGAAATCATGTAGGCTGAGTAGACCTGGAACCAGTCCTCAGATGCAGGTAACAATCGCTGAGTTGGTCGGGAATCGAACCCTGGGCCTCCTGGTAAGAGGCAGACACGTTACCCCTACACCGCGGGGCCAGCATACAAGTAAATGTACACTAATATTTTCATTTTCTTCGCATGAAGGCGGGATACCTTTATGAAAAACGAAAATCCCTAGCGAAAATGTACCCGTTACGAAGAATAAAGGAGTATGATTCACTTATTTTTCCGAACTGATGCTGAGTTTTGCTTTTTGACTTTCTTGTTACCCAGATTTACAGCAGGGAGTTGTATTGTTGATACAGAACAAGCATAAAAGTGGACAGTAACGAACTGAATCTACATGCGGTTATATCCTATGTTAGTAATGTTGAGTACGCGCTGCCCTTTCTCCCTAAAATTAATGCAAGAGCAATTCACAGTCTAAAAATATACAACTAAATGCAATTTATAAATCCTAACCTTCAGTTAAATGATTTTTGTATTTTTATGCATACATTTTAAAATTTTACAGGAATAGGAAGGAAGCGGCCGTGGTTTTAATTAAGGTACAGCCCCAGCATTTGCCTGGTGTGAAAATGGGAAACCACGGAAAACCATCTTCAGGGCTGCCGACAGTGGGATTCGAAGCCACTATCTCCCGGATGCGAGCTCACAGCTGCGCGCTCCTAACCGCACAGCCATCTCGCCCGGTATATTTAGATGTTAGAAGCAATGCAACAATAATTAATACTTACGTAATAATTAAGAAGTTATTCCTCAGCAATTTTCGTGAATGTGGGAAGTAACTAACAGATCTTGCTAGTCGATGTATTAATATTTGGGAAAACATGGGCTATTCCTAAACAGAAACATTATACAAATGTTTGTGTGGAAGAAAGGGTCTGAAAGGTAGTGCCAGAACTGTCAAGGAAAATACAAAACAAGAAAGCTACTGTATTTATGGTCATCTAGAGGTATGGAGGTAAAGTTTATTATTATTATTATTATTATTATTATTATTATTATTATTATTATTATTATTATTATTATTATTATTATTATTATTATTATTATTATTATTATTATTATTATACGTTTGTTGTCTCCATATTTGTATTAATGCATAATAATTATTTGTTGATTACATTGATAAGTAAAACACTCAAGCTTTGACCGCGTAGATCACACTTCAAACCTACTTCTTCTAAAATTACATAGACCTGACTTACGAGCTATAATGCGATTAGGCATCCGGGAGATAGTAGGTTCGAATCCTACTATCGGCAGCCCTGAAGATGGTTTTCCGTGGTTTCCCATTTTCACACCAGGCAAATGCTGGAGCTGTACCTTAATTAAGGCCACGGCCGCTTCCTTCCAACTCCTAGGCCATTCCTGTCCCATCGTCGCCATAAGACCTATCTGTGTCGGTGCGACGTAAAGCCCCTAGCAAAAAAAAAAAAATGCGATTACAGTTGTTAATGATCTCATATGTTATATTAATTCAACATTTGTGAATATTTAATAATTAAAAAATGCAGTTGTATAATGTCGTTGCACTGCACATGTCGAACGGAGGAAACAGTTCGCCTTTTTGCGTGACATCATCGGGTACAGTACGGCCTGTACATCACGAAGGCAGTACTACCACAGACGTAGACAACGGTGTCATCTAGCGGCCGGTAAGCACACAACATCATAGAACCGACCTAAAGACAATTAGATCAAAACTGCAGATACCTGCTGACTTGCCTACACATGAAAGCACTTCAACTTTACTACTAAACATGCGGCGACTGAATTAGGCGGGTGAGGAAAACTGCGCGGTTGTCAGATATGGGAACGGCGAAGCGACAGACGGTAGATATCGCTTATTTCTGAACACGGATTGAATGAATGAATGAATACTGATCTGCATTTAGGGCAGTCGCCCAGGTGGCAGATTCTCTATCTGTTGCTTTCCTAGCCTTTTCCTAAATGATTTCAAAGAAATTGGAAATTTATTGAACGTCTCCCTTGGTAAGTTATTCCAATCCCTAACTCCCCTTCCTATAAATGAATATTTGCCCCAATTTGTCCTCTTGAATTCCAACTTTATCTTCATATTGTGATCTTTCCTACTTTTATAAACGCCATTCAAACTTATTCGTCTACTAATGTCATTCCACGCCATCTCTCTACTGACAGCTCGGAACATACCACTTAGTCGAGCAGCTCGTCTCCTTTCTCACACGTCTTCCCAGCCCAAACTTTGCAACATTTTTGTGACGTTACTCTTTTGTCGGAAATCACCCAGAACAAATCGAGCTGCTTTTCTTTGGATTTTTTCCAGTTCTCGAATCAGGTAATCCTGGTGATCTAGTTGGGGTCTTACCAGATACTTATATGCCCTCTCCTTTACATCCTTACTACATCCCCTAAACACCCTCATAACCATGTGCAGAGATCTGTACCCTTTATTTACAATCCCATTTATGTGATTACCCCAGTGAAGATCTTTCCTTATATTAACACCTAGATACTTACAATGATCCCCAAAAGGAACTTTCACCCCATCAACGGAGTAATTAAAACTGAGAGGATTTTTCCTATTTGTGAAACTCACAACGTGACTTTTAACCCCGTTTATCATCATACCATTGCCTGCCGTCCATCTCACAACATTTTCGAGGTCACGTTGCAGTTGCTCACAATCTTGTAACTTATTTATCACTCTATAGAGAATAACATCATCCGCAAAAAGCCTTACCTCCGATTCCACTCCTTTACATAATATATCACGTCGATCGTGCAGTGTTGTCTAGTCGAACGCAGTAGCGGTGATTGGGAATTAGAAGTGGGGGGAGGGCACAAAAATGTAGGTCTATAGACAACAAAATGTACTTGGCTTTAAGGGCTACGGCCTATAGTGGGGGAGGGGGGGGACATAAATATTGCAAAAATAAATCACATAATGGTAAGGTTTTTTAATGCTGTCTGAGCGAGTTCTATTGCTACGTAAAAGTTGAGTCTACCAAATTAAGTGGGGGTAATAATAGTACTATACAATACAACTTTCACCAAAGAGACAAACATTACACAATTAAAAGATCATTTAGTACTTGTCTACACACGAAGAAGGTAACAGACACATTGGCTGAGTGAGACTGATGAATGCGTACGGCAAGAGGGTGAATCATACCTCGGGATCCATGGCCTTGACGAAAATATACCCCTGCTACCCTTCCCCACAGAACATACTACCCCCTGCTGTGCTGTATGAATCTGTTAGCCGCAACGAACGACAGTTTGTGCGTATTTCCACTAAATATTTTCCTTGATAATGAAAGAAATTGCCTGAAAAAACAATAGGGATTATACTAATTTCCTTTATCAAAATATAATTTACAGTTTCAGGCGATTTTTAATAACTCTTAGGTTCATCAATCAGTCGAAACTTAAAGTTAGTCAGCCGGCTAAAATGGAATAAAAATGTAGTTTTTCCCCACAAAAGTTGACTGCCCCCTCCTCGCCCCCCTCTAATCGCCGCTTCACGTATTATTTAAGTAGTTCTCTTTTCCATATTACACAGTCAAATATACAGTATTCAAGTTGTATTGTAAACTATAAACAAGTAACAATATTTTTATATAACATACCGATTAATGCCGGTCCCGTGGTGTAGGGGTAGCGTGTCTGCTTCTTACCCGGAAGCCCTGGGTTCGATTCCCGGCCATGTCAGATATTTTTACCTGGATCTGAGGGCTGTTTCGAGGTCCACTCAACCTACGTGATTAGAATTGAGGAGCTATCTGATGGTGTGATAGCGGCCCCGGTCTAGAAAGCCCAGAATAACGGCCGAGAGGATCGTACTGACCACACGACACCTCGTAATCTGCAGCCCTTCTGGCTAGGCAGCGGTCGCTTGGTAGGCCAAGGCCCTTCAAGGGCTGTTGCGCCTTGGGAGGGGGGGGGGCACAGATTAATACGTAATCCGAAAGTACTGTGTCCTGTGTTCTGCGCTGGCGCGTGCGATCCCAACGACCTCGGCTAGCGACATTTATATGGCCACTTTCCGGGACATTTTCCAGGAAAACTTAAAGACCCATGGAAACATGGTTCAGATGAACAATGAAAGTTAGACGACATCCTACATTTTTCCCGCAGACAACACTGTATTGGACGAAGGAACAAAAATGTGGCCACCTATTGAAAATTTCATTACTAGACTTTACGGCTTTACATTTATTTGTTCACGCTTTTGTCCTTCGATACGGTGTTAAACTGAAAGTTATTATTCAAATTTTTACATTTTGGAGAGTCCACTGTCAGCTGTAAAATATGCCCTCAATTCGAACGTCAAAGGGTTTTGAGGGAATTATTATTTATTTCCTGACCTAACACTCATTTGAACCCCATACGGAAGTGCATTTTCTAAAAACCAAAAGTATGTGTTTCTTTATTTTTAAATGAGATTATAAATACTAATCTTCACATCTGTAACATCTCCAGCGTTGGAGATACCAGTATCCTACTAAAAATATTTCAACCTCCCTTTCAGAAATTTTTACCCACCCCCACCCCGTTAAGTGTTTTTCCGAAAACAAAAAAATATGTATTATTTTATTTTTAAAAGAGACAAAAATACCTATTTTCATGTCTGTAATATGTCAAGTTTTGAGATATACTGTAGATATGCTCATATTAAAAATTCACTCCCTTTAATACTTCCCCCTAAGTGTATTTTCAAAAACAAATTATGGATTTTCCTTTGCTTATACAGGAAATTCCAAATAGCAGTTTTCACCTCTGTAACATGTTACGTTTTTTGAGACATTCTACAGATACACTCATTTTAAAAATTCACCCACTTAAATAGATTTTCTAAAAACCAAAAGTTTGTGCTTCTTTATTTTTAAAGGAGATTCCAAAAACCAATTTTCATGACTGTAAAATCTTCAGTTTATGAGATATAAGCATTCTCATTGTTACCGCGTTTTTGTGGTAGTTAAGCATGAAAGAAGGTGCTGGGTGGTGAATAGGTCTCAAGCTACTAAAGAGAAATTAAATTTTAAAATTTAACAAGGTTATATTTTCTTTTCAAAATTAGGTAACAACAAATAGAACAGGTACTTAGTAGCCGAAATACAACTTGAAATGTACAATTACAGGGATTAAAGAGTTTGGGCTTCGAGCCCTGAAAACACAATTCTTGAGCAACTAGCTCAACTTTACGATATACCAATTTCAACAAAAGGGGTAGAAGACCCCACTCAAACCCTGGAGCCCAAGCTCCAAATTACACAGCAAAGCCTCCTCGAGGCATACAACTCTCAGTTTTAGAAAAGAGCCACTCGCTCTTAAAGTTAAGCCTCTCCCAGACCACACCAAACTCAACTTTCAAGTTGTCCTCAAAGGACATATACACAGGGGTAAAATACCCAACCTACTGAGGTCTATTAGGTGAGAAAAGATTAATACATGACCTCTAAAATACGACTTGAGAGGAGGCGAACTTGCACTCCTAATACACTTTGCTTTTAAAACCTAATCTGGCTCTGGGCCACTAACGCAAGGGCTAATCCCATACTACAGAGGTGACTTAGAGAAGAACACTTTACATTACATAAACGAAGAAAAGTTTGAGAAAATAAGTTCACCTCAAAACGAATGTGAGTGGGAGCTCGAGAGGGTTAGCACTCTCTATCCCAATATGTAACTTTACAAGAAAAGAAGAAAAGAGTAGTTACATTTTAGGAAAAGGTTACATGATGGAAAACGCTTCGAACCCGCCGCGAGAGTTAAACTGCCGACCTAGCAAGAAAAGAAGATATTAATAGGCCATTACCTGGTAGTAGATCGCTGCCGAGGAAAGAGGCGCTTCCCGCCTCCTGCAATGAACTTAATACACTGAAAGATGGAACAGAAGTGGCCCGGAGACCCCAAAATCAGCAGTTTATATCCCCTCGCGGAAGATTCTAGGCGTTAGGGGAAATAAAACACCCTCCCACAAAATCTTTATTGGTTCGGGAAAAGAAACCCCTACATAGAGGAAAAAGAAACACATTATTGGTGGAAAATTAATTAAAGAAATTCGGGATTGGCTAGATCCAAACTAGGGGAAAAAGAGGGGTATACAGCCAACTTAAACAATAACAGAAAGAAATTTAACAAGAAACAAACTTTTGAAATAAAAATTTCTCCCACAAAATAGTTCTTTGATTTCGCACTAGGTTGCACTATTGTAATTCTTCAGTAGTGTCCTCTAGAAGAGAAAGTTCACACTTCTTACTTCAAGCGAAACAAAAACACATCAAAAGTGACACAGTTCAAAAACTCAAAATTTTCCACGTGGTGACATCTTCTGAGAAAGTAGAGAATTAATAGAATAGATAAAGTTCAACCTTCCTCCAGAAGAGGAGTTTCAACTGGCGCAACTTTTAAATAAACAGAGTAGAGGTGTACCGCCCGGTACAGACCTCCCCCCCCAAAAGTTCCTCCAAGGGGTAACACAGAAGAACATAAACTTTGTTTCCAAAATAAGGTCCAAGTTTTGATGTTGATATTAAGATTAATTGCGGAAGCATTTATAAGATTTTAGTAATTTGGTTGCAATTTCAAAATTTTGTTGTTGCCGGTGCAGTAAAGTTTTTCTGTTGTAGTAGTTGAATTTCTGAAGATAAACCTTTAATGCTTAAAAGTGAAGAAAAGTTTTGCAATGTCCACCAAATATTGTTGTTAAATTCCCAAATGTAATTATTGCTTATGGTGACTGTCCATGTAGTTGATGTAGATTGAGTCGGATGGCCAGACCGGCCGTTGCAGCTTGCGTCCAACGGAGGCCGCTCGGACCCCTCAAGTACCCTGAGATACCGCTCGCCCGCACTATGAGGGGAGCAGAGGTGTTGAAGTACGCCGCGCCCGCGGTGAACAGATACAGGCTGCGGGCATGTAGCAGGTCGTGCGCCGCACATCAGCCTTGGCCGGGAGGTGAGCTCCGGCTCGCCGTGCACATGTCGTCCTCGCTGGAGAGGAGGGGGCCCATCCCCCTCCCCAGTCGCTGCACGGCGCTGCGCGGC
The DNA here is from genome assembly GCF_040414725.1 of Anabrus simplex. Lineage (NCBI taxonomy): Eukaryota > Metazoa > Arthropoda > Insecta > Orthoptera > Tettigoniidae > Anabrus > Anabrus simplex. Next base: position 38,788,611 of record NC_090278.1, on the reverse strand, counting down.
TGCGGGGGCGCTGAAACATTAAAGCTAGGCGGCAGAATTGTGTTGGACAATTATTTTCTTTGAGGGTACAGGCTTGTAGAGAGAGTGAGGGGCCAGCGGCGTGCAGATATTCATGGTATTCATTAAGCCACTGTGTAGAGAGGAGCAGGAGACGGGAGCGTGGTAATGGCCGTGGCAAGAACAGGATGGCAGTTTAACGGGTCGGGGCAGGTTTTACATAAGGCTTACATCTAAAACCAAAATATTACAGAAGGGGCAGAATGCCTTAAAAGTGAAACTCAAAAAAAATATAACCTTCATATCCTTTCAAAATAATATGGAGCAAGTTAACACAGAAATTACACCGGTTTCACCTGGGACAGGTGAACTCTAAATATCCTCTCGGTGGCTGGATTACTTAGCAATAAGGTAACCGGCGTAAGAAAATCGAGAATGATACAAGGCCCATGAAATCTGGGGGCAAGCTTGCCCGCGGGAACAAAATTTTTGACCATAACCTGGTCACCTACCTTCAAAGTGGTGGGTCTCCGTCCACGATCATACCTTTCCCTAACCTTTTCATGAGACACTTTAAGATTAGCTTTAGCCTTCTTCCAAAGATCTTTAATGTTGTCCGGATCTATTGTCTCGGGCAGAATGTCATTCAGAGACCAGAGGTTAGAGAGCGGCGTGTTGGGAACGAACTTAAACATCAAAGAAGCTGGAGTAAATTTGTGAGATTCATGAACCGCCGAATTCAAAGCAAAAGCTAACCAATGCAGGGACGTGTCCCACCTAGAATGATCTTCATGATGATAGGCAATAAGTGCGGACCTGAGATTGCGGTTAACCCGTTCAGCCAGAGATGGTTGAGGGTAATAAGCAGATGTAGTTACATGAGAGATGGACAAGTCAAAACAGAATTTACGAAACAGATTTGATGTAAAAGCTTTAGCATTATCAGATACAATGTATTGGCACGGACCAAAAGAAGCAAAAATAGAATTTAGGCAAGTAATGGTGGACTGAGCGGTAGCCAGCTTAGTCGGAAATAACCAGGAAAATCTTGTAAAACCATCTACACACACAAAGATGAACTTGTTGGCATTACCCTTTGACTGGGGGAAGGGTCCCACATAATCGATATACAGGCGTTCCATGGGGCGCGACGCTTGATGAGAAGACAAAAGGCCTACTTTAGTGGACATGGTGGGTTTACTGATCAAACAAGATTTACAAGCTTTTACAAGTTCTCGAATTTCACCGTCCATACCTTTCCATATGAACATTTCACGAATCTTTTCACGAGTTTTAAAGATTCCAAGATGCCCCCCCAATGGGGTCTCATGATAGTATTTGAAGATCATAGGTACAAGAACCGCTGGAACAACAACTTTCATCAACTTATCATGCCTCGAAGGGCAACATAGAACACCATTCCTCAGAACATAAGGGACAACATGTTCCCCAGAAGAAAGGGTTTCCATTATAGGAGCCAGCGTCGGATCTTCACGTTGGTATTTCTCAATATCCCTAAAAAGCATGGGAGCACCTGTTAAGATGGCATTAACACCAGATAGTATGGACTCGGAAGGTGATGAACTATCGACCGGTTCGTGGGTCTCGACGTCGTTATGAAACATACGGCTGAGTCCATCAGCAACAACATTTTCGGTACCTCTGATATGTCGTACATCAAATTGGAAGGCAGAAATACGGATGGCCCAACGGGCTATACGACCAGTACGACGCGGCCTACCTAAGACCCAGCTTAAGGCTTGATTATCTGTCTCCAGGTCGAATTTGACATGTTCCAGATAGAGACGGAACTTTTCTAAGGCGAATAAGACTGCCAACCCTTCGAGCTCATAGATGGAATACTTGGCTTCTTGAACCGATAGAGTCCTAGATGCATAGGCGATGGGACGCCTCCCTAGTTCAGTCTCTTGAAGAAGGACTGCAGCTACAGCTGACGACGACGCGTCCGTTTGGACGATGAATTTCTTCGAGAAATCAGGCATAGCAAGTACAGGGGCATTACAGAGAGCTAATTTAAGATCTTCGAAAGCGGCTTGTTGAGAAGGTCCCCACTCGAATTTGATGCCTTTCCTACGAAGAAGGTTTAAGGGCGCCGCTCTATTAGCGAAGTTAGGAATAAACTTCCTGAAGAAATTCACCATACCAATGAATCTAGCGATACCTTTGATGTCCTTAGGAGGTTTAAATTCACGGATGGCCTGTGTTCTAGAATGATCGACTGCTACACCATCAGGTGACACAATATGCCCTAGGAATGACATAGAGGGCTTAGCAAAGGCAACCTTGGACAACTTAACAGTTAACCCAGCCTTACGAAGGCGATTGAGAACTTCTCGCAAATGATCTAGATGTTCTTCAAAGGTTTCGGAAAATACGACGACATCATCCAAGTAGTGATATAAGTACTCAAATTTGATGTCGGAAAAGACCCTATCTAGTAGCCTAGTGAGCACAGCTGCCCCCGTGGGGAGCCCGAAAGGCACGCGGTTGTATTCATATAAATTCCAGTCCGTGGCAAACGCTGTAAGATGTTTAGACTCTTCGGCAAGGGGAATTTGATTATAGGCCTGATTCAAGTCCAAGATGGTGAAGAACTTGGCCTTACGAAACCATGAAAAGCAAGAATGAAGGTCGGGAAGGGGCACAGATTGCAACACCACCTTCCGATTGAGAGCCCTGTAATCAATGACAGGCCTGAAGCCTCCTTGGGGTTTCGGGACTAGAAAAATAGGCGAAGAATACGCTGACTTAGAGGGCCTAATAATACCATCCTTCAACATCTGATCGATGATTTCTTTCAGAGCCTTCATTTTAGGTGGAGATAGCCTATACGGTGGAAAACGGACAGGAATTGAATCCGTGACCTCAATTTTGTATTCAATAAGGTCAGTAACACCAAGAGTATCAGAGAACACCTCGGGAAACGACTGACACAGTTTCCGAATACTATCAGCCTGCTCCTCAGGTAGATGTCTAAGGTCTAACAACATCTCATCCTGGGTAGGCGAAATAGATGAACATGATACAGAATTACACTTTAACAAGGGAATTCTACAATTGGACGCAAATTTGAATATGCACGACCTACCCTGGAGATCGAGCACAAGACCAGTGTGAGAAATGAAGTCCGCTCCCAATATGATGGGGCAAGACAAACGCTTGGCCACAAACAATTTGATCTTCCATGTAAATTTAAAAACCCGAATTTTGACATGTATGGAACCTAGAATTTCTAATGGAGATGAATTAGCCGAAACATATTGAACAGGAGAAGAGACATAGTCAGGGAGTTTACAAACAGATTTCAATTTAGAATACCAATCAGCCGAAATAATGGAACAAACACTGCCTGAATCTAAGAGAGCTGTTATAGGCTCGTTATTTAACTCAATCTTAAGAAAAGGAACAGGTGCGGGGGTATCCGCCGCAATCCTAAGACACTCTTTAGGGCATTCAAAAGATGAATTTGAAGGCTGGTCGTTCTCTGCATTTACAACCTGTTTACTAGGGGCTAAGTCTCGGGAAGATGGATTAGTCGGCTCAGCCGACGCCACTAGTCACTTTTTATTATTGGAATAGCTGGAATTTGCACCAGAAGTTGAGCAGGAGGGGGTGCTATTTGAGTTTGGGCAATTCTTGGCGATATGTGAGAAGGCCCCACACTTAAAACAGCCTTGTGATGACCCTACTCCATTCCTTGTCCCACTTGACTTGATCAGAGGACACTTATTCCGCAGATGGTCAGGCGACCCACAAGCATAACATTTACGGGGATTGACTGGTCGGCGAGGTGGAGGCCGAGTGTTACTAAAGGAAGGCGGGGGTTCTTTCGCCACACGCAAGGAATCGGCATACCTAACTCCTTCCGCAGAGACGGCTAATGCTTCCAGTTCAGAGAAGGTTTGCGGGCACGCCGCGAAACACAAATATGACCTGTAGGGTGGTGAAATCCCTTCAACAATAGCTTGCACGATGTGATCCTCAGGGAAGTGGAGAGCAAACACCCTAGTATAAAACTTAATATCTTGGATGAAGTCTGCCAGGTTTTCATCCAAGCGCTGTACCCGATAATAGTATTTCTGAATAAGGGAGGACCTGGCCCTAGCCGGGATGAAGTTAGCTAGCAAATGGGCGTGGAAATCCTCAATAGAAGATTGCTCGGCAATGGCTCTAACTATTTTGTCAGATAGAACACCAATAGCATAAGGATAGATAATTTGCAAAATTTGACATGGGGAAAGAGAAAACACAAGGGCATGATCCTGAAATTCCACTAGAAATCTTAAAAATGAAATTACGTCACTGGTGGTGTTGACGGAAAACTTAGAGATACCTCTAAGCAACATTGCCAATGGATGAGGCAAGCTGCTGAACCCAGGTGACATAGTCGTTAAAGGTTTCAAGGGCAAAGAAGTTAATTCAGAGCGGATTTTACTCAATGACGCACGGCGTTCAGATTCGTTGTTCGATGGGGCAGAGATAGTTTGAGCAGCAACGGTTATCCTATTGACTTCTCCCTGAGGAGGCTCTTCCTCGTTACCTACATTCACCGTGGCGGGTTGATCAGTTTTGGGAGGAGCTTCGCCGGTTAGCAATTGAGTGACCTTACTAGACAATTCAGAAATAGTTTCAAGGAGCGTATTAGCTTGCTTCCTCTGAACGTCATTCACCTTTAGAGACAATAGATCATTAACTCTATTTGCAAAGTGATACAGCCTGCCTTGCACACGCTTAATTTGATTAGGAGATGGATCGTTTTCATCAAAAAAGCTGACTACCGATGCTAGCCCAGTAATATTCTCGACAATCGTGGAAAGAGAGTCGTCAATTTCTTTCTCTCCCAAATTGGGGATGGAAATGGGCAAATCAAGGGACTCTCTAAGCTTGTTAGTGTCTATTGCAACCGTGCCTCCAGATTGCACATTTCTAATAGTCAATTCATATATCAACTCCTCCTTGCGCAAGTAATTAAGGAGGAGAACATCGCGAGGGCCGGGCATGATGACAGAACAATTTTGAAAAACTCAAAAAATTCCAGCAACTGAGAAAATTGTTAGAGTTCGAATTAAAGCAATGTTTAGCCGTCAAAAGGGGCTAAATTGAGACCCATTCAACCACGCTCTGCTACCACTTGTTACCGTGTTTTAGCGGTAGTTAAGCATGAAAGAAGGTGCTGGGTGGTGAATAGGTCTCAAGCTACTAAAGAGAAATTAAATTTTAAAATTTAACAAGGTTATATTTTCTTTTCAAAATTAGGTAACAACAAATAGAACAGGTACTTAGTAGCCGAAATACAACTTGAAATGTACAATTACAGGGATTAAAGAGTTTGGGCTTCGAGCCCTGAAAACACAATTCTTGAGCAACTAGCTCAACTTTACGATATACCAATTTCAACAAAAGGGGCAGAAGACCCCACTCAAACCCTGGAGCCCAAGCTCCAAATTACACAGCAAAGCCTCCTCGAGGCATACAACTCTCAGTTTTAGAAAAGAGCCACTCGCTCTTAAAGTTAAGCCTCTCCCAGACCACACCAAACTCAACTTTCAAGTTGTCCTCAAAGGACATATACACAGGGGTAAAATACCCAACCTACTGAGGTCTATTAGGTGAGAAAAGATTAATACATGACCTCTAAAATACAACTTGAGAGGAGGCGAACTTGCACTCCTAATACACTTTGCTTTTAAAACCTAATCTGGCTCTGGGCCACTAACGCAAGGGCTAATCCCATACTACAGAGGTGACTTAGAGAAGAACACTTTACATTACATAAACGAAGAAAAGTTTGAGAAAATAAGTTCACCTCAAAACGAATGTGAGTGGGAGCTCGAGAGGGTTAGCACTCTCTATCCCAATATGTAACTTTACAAGAAAAGAAGAAAAGAGTAGTTACATTTTAGGAAAAGGTTACATGATGGAAAACGCTTCGAACCCGCCGCGAGAGTTAAACTGCCGACCTAGCAAGAAAAGAAGATATTAATAGGCCATTACCTGGTAGTAGATCGCTGCCGAGGAAAGAGGCGCTTCCCGCCTCCTGCAATGAACTTAATACACTGAAAGATGGAACAGAAGTGGCCCGGAGACCCCAAAATCAGCAGTTTATATCCCCTCGCGGAAGATTCTAGGCGTTAGGGGAAATAAAACACCCTCCCACAAAATCTTTATTGGTTCGGGAAAAGAAACCCCTACATAGAGGAAAAAGAAACACATTATTGGTGGAAAATTAATTAAAGAAATTCGGGATTGGCTAGATCCAAACTAGGGGAAAAAGAGGGGTATACAGCCAACTTAAACAATAACAGAAAGAAATTTAACAAGAAACAAACTTTTGAAATAAAAATTTCTCCCACAAAATAGTTCTTTGATTTCGCACTAGGTTGCACTATTGTAATTCTTCAGTAGTGTCCTCTAGAAGAGAAAGTTCACACTTCTTACTTCAAGCGAAACAAAAACACATCAAAAGTGACACAGTTCAAAAACTCAAAATTTTCCACGTGGTGACATCTTCTGAGAAAGTAGAGAATTAATAGAATAGATAAAGTTCAACCTTCCTCCAGAAGAGGAGTTTCAACTGGCGCAACTTTTAAATAAACAGAGTAGAGGTGTACCGCCCGGTACACTCATAAAAGGTATTCAACCCCTTGTTCACATTTTTGAGCTTCGTTAAGAAGATTTTTACAAAAACGAAAATAGGCGTTTCCTTATTTTTAAAGGAGATTCCAAATATCAATTTTTAACGTCTTTAAACAGTCAAATTTTTTAGATATAGATACACTCATTTTTAAAATTCACCCCCTTAACGATGGAATACCCAAAAACCCTACGTTAGTGGGCACCTACATATTAATATAAATGTATTCTCAAAATTTAATTTCTTTATGTCCAGTAGTTTTGGCTCCGCGATTCGGTCGGTCAGGACATATTATCTATCTATCTATCTATATATAGATAATTAATTTAATTTATTTCTGTGCAAAATAGTTGTATCGCTGAAATCAGCAATCTGAAGCTTGTTGTATAATTTGTTTAGCAACATTGTAGGAGGTAACATCAGGAGCTTGCCTCGTGCTCCGAAATGATGTGCTCAATTAGACATTTCTTCGCCAGTAGCTACATAACCTGGGCAACAGCGTAATTTCTCTGACGTGCCTGATTTGGTGGCATCCTTCCCACTCCTAGGCAAACCCTATCCCATCGTCGCCATAAGACCCGTCTGTGTTGGTGTGACGTAAAACGGACTTAAATATAAAACAATGCTCATTGAAGTCCAATTATTGGGATTATGCCAGTAATTTTTTTCTTTCTTGGCCCGTTTATCGTCCAGGGTTGACAGTGACCTAGAGCGTGAGACTTTTGGTCGGGGATACAACTGGGGATGATTACCAGTACCTCGCCCAGGCGGCCTCACTTGCTATGCTGAACAGGAGCATTGTGGGGGATGGGAAGATTGGAAGGGATAGGCAAGGAAGAGGGACGGAAGCGGCCGTGGCCTTAAGTTAGGTACCATCTCGGCATTTGCCTGGAGAAGAACTAGGAAACCACGGAAATGACTGAGGCGCGAATCGAACTCCCTCTACTCAGTTAACCTCCTGGGGCTAAGTGGACCCCGTTCCACTCCTTGTACCACTTTTCAAATTTTGTGGAAGAGCCAGGAATCAAACTCGGGCCTCCGGGGATGGCAGCTAATCATACTACCCACTACACCACAGAGGCGGACGTCAATAATTTCACGAAGTTACTTCCAGTAACTTACCTGAGTTTTCTGTCTGACAAGTTGGATTGCCTTTATCATGTGCAGTCCCATCTCGACACAGCACACGGCATGGTCAGCTCTGGCTTTGGGTAGACCTGAGACACAATAGTAACAGTCTCCCAGCAGTTTGATCCGTAGACAGTGATTCTCCTAGAACATAAGGACACACCTCACAGCAACTGTTGTAACAGACTAAAATAATGGGGATTCCCCTAGAACATTAAGATAAAACTCAAAGAAACTGTTGTAACAGATTGAAATAATGGGGATTCCCCTAGAACATTAAGATAAAACTCAAAGCAACTGTTGTAACAGATTGAAATAATGGGGATTCGCTAAGAACATTAAGATAAAACTCAAAGCAACTATTGTAACAGATTGAAATAATGGGATTCCCCTAGAACATTAAGATAAAACTCAAAGCAACTGTTGTAACAGATTGAAATGATGGGGATTCCCCTAGAACATTAAGATAAAACTCAAAGCAACTGTTGTAACAGATTGAAATGATGGGGATACCCCTAGAAAATTAAGATAAAACTCAAAGCAACTGTTGTAATAGATTGAAATAATGGGGATTCCCCTAGAACATTAAGATAAAACTCAAAGCAACTGTTGTAATAGATTGAAATAATGGGGATTCCCCTAGCACATTAAGATAAAACTCAAAGCAACTGTTGTAACAGATTGGAATAATGGGGATTCCCCTGGAACATTAAGATAAAACTCAAAGCAAGTGTTGTAACAGATTGAAATGATGGGGATTCCCCTAGAACATTAAGATAAAACTCAAAGCAACTGTTGTAACAGATTGAAATAATGGGGATTCCCCTAGAACATTAAGATAAAACTCAATGAAACTGTTGTAACAGATTGAAATAATGGGGATTCCCCTAGAACATTAAGATAAAACTCAAAGCAACTGTTGTAACAGATTGAAATAATGGGGATTCGCTAAGAACATTAAGATAAAACTCAAAGCAACTATTGTAACAGATTGAAATAATGGGGATTCCCCTAGAATATTAAGATAAAACTCAAAGCAACTGTTGTAACAGATTGAAATGATGGGGATTCCCCTAGAACATTAAGATAAAACTCAAAGCAACTGTTGTAACAGATTGAAATGATGGGGATTCCCCTAGAACATTAAGATAAAACTCAAAGCAACTGTTGTAATAGATTGAAATAATGGGGATTCCCCTAGAACATTAAGATAAAACTCAAAGCAACTGTTGTAACAGATTGAAATAATGGGGATTCCCCTAGAACATTAAGATAAAACTCAAAGAAACTGTTGTAACAGATTGAAATAATGGGGATTCCCCTAGAACATTAAGATAAAACTCAAAGCAACTGTTGTAACAGATTGAAATAATGGGGATTCGCTAAGAACATTAAGATAAAACTCAAAGCAACTATTGTAACAGATTGAAATAATGGGGATTCCCCTAGAACATTAAGATAAAACTCAAAGCAACTGTTGTAACAGATTGAAATGATGGGGATTCCCCTAGAACATTAAGATAAAACTCAAAGCAACTGTTGTAACAGATTGAAATAATGGGGATTCCCCTAGAACATTAAGATAAAACTCAAAGCAACTGTTGTAACAGATTGAAATAATGGGGATTCCCCTAGAACATTAAGATAAAACTCAAAGCAACTGTTGTAACAGATTGAAATGATGGGGATACCCCTAGAAAATTAAGATAAAAGTCAAAGCAACTGTTGTAATAGATTGAAATAATGGAGATTCGCTAAGAACATTAAGATAAAACTCAAAGCAACTATTGTAACAGATTGAAATAATGGGGATTCCCCTAGAACATTAAGATAAAACTCAAAGAAACTGTTGTAACAGATTGAAATAATGGGGATTCGCTAAGAACATTAAGATAAAACTCAAAGCAACTGTTGTAACAGATTGAAATGATGGGGATTCCCCTAGAACATTAAGATAAAACTCAAAGCAACTGTTGTAACAGATTGAAATAATGGGGATTCCCCTAGAACATTAAGATAAAACTCAAAGCAACTGTGGTAACAGATTGAAATAATGGGGATTCCCCTAGAACATTAAGATAAAACTCAAAGCAACTGTTGTAACAGATTGAAATGATGGGGATACCCCTAGAAAATTAAGATAAAAGTCAAAGCAACTGTTGTAATAGATTGAAATAATGGAGATTCGCTAAGAACATTAAGATAAAACTCAAAGCAACTATTGTAACAGATTGAAATAATGGGGATTCCCCTAGAACATTAAGATAAAACTCAAAGAAACTGTTGTAACAGATTGAAATAATGGGGATTCGCTAAGAACATTAAGATAAAACTCAAAGCAACTGTTGTAACAGATTGAAATGATGGGGATTCCCCTAGAACATTAAGATAAAACTCAAAGCAACTGTTGTAACAGATTGAAATAATGGGGATTCCCCTAGAACATTAAGATAAAACTCAAAGCAACTGTGGTAACAGATTGAAATAATGGGGATTCCCCTAGAACATTAAGATAAAACTCAAAGCAACTGTTGTAACAGATTGAAATGATGGGGATACCCCTAGAAAATTAAGATAAAAGTCAAAGCAACTGTTGTAATAGATTGAAATAATGGGGATTCGCTAAGAACATTAAGATAAAACTCAAAGCAACTATTGTAACAGATTGAAATAATGGGGATTCCCCTAGAACATTAAGATAAAACTCAAAGCAACTGTTGTAACAGATTGAAATGATGGGGATTCCCCTAGAACATTAAGATAAAACTCAAAGCAACTGTTGTAACAGATTGAAATAATGGGGATTCCCCTAGAACATTAAGATAAAACTCAAAGAAACTGTTGTAACAGATTGAAATAATGTGGATTCGCTAAGAACATTAAGATAAAACTCAAAGCAACTGTTGTAACAGATTGAAATGATGGGGATTCCCCTAGAACATTAAGATAAAACTCAAAGCAACTGTTGTAACAGATTGAAATAACGGGGATTCCCCTAGAACATTAAGATAAAACTCAAAGCAACTGTTGTAACAGATTGAAATAATGGGGATTCCCCTAGAACATTAAGATAAAACTCAAAGCAACTGTTGTAACAGATTGAAATAATGGGGATTCGCTAAGAACATTAAGATAAAACTCAAAGCAACTATTGTAACAGATTGAAATAATGGGGATTCCCCTAGAACATTAAGATAAAACTCAAAGCAACTGTTGTAACAGATTGAAATGATGGGGATTCCCCTAGAACATTAAGATAAGACTCAAAGCAACTGTTGTAACAGATTGAAATAATGGGGATTCCCCTAGAACATTAAGATAAAACTCAAAGCAACTGTTGTAACAGATTGAAATAATGGGGATTCGCTAAGAACATTAAGATAAAACTCAAAGCAACTATTGTAACAGATTGAAATAATGGGGATTCCCCTAGAACATTAAGATAAAACTCAAAGCAACTGTTGTAACAGATTGAAATAATGGGGATTCCCCTAGAACATTAAGATAAAACTCAAAGCAACTGTTGTAACAGATTGAAATAATGAGGATTCCCCTAGAACATTAAGATAAAACTCAAAGCAACTGTTGTAACAGATTAAATAATGGGGATTCCCCTAGAACATTAAGATAAAACTGAAAGCAACTGTTGTAACAGATTGAAATGATGGGGATTCCCTAAGAACATTAAGATAAAACTCAAAGCAACTGTCGTAACAGATTGAAATGATGAGGATTCCCCTAGAACATTAAGATAAAACTCAAAGCAACTGTTGTAACAGATTGAAATAATGGGGATTCCCCTAGAACATTAAGATAAAACTCAAAGCAACTGTTGTAAAGATTGAAATAATAGGGATTTCCCTAGAACATTAAGATAAAACTCAAAGCAACTGTTGTAAGAGACGGTGGAGTAATTTTGACACTTGGTAAAGGATAAAAAGGAGATAATCAAAGTAAACACTCCCACTCTTGAATAAGGGACAGTTACATACATACCTCTCTTTAAACATAACTTCAAATAAAATCGCCAACTTTAATTATACTCTAGATATAATAATAGCAACGGCCTGGACCGCCTGCTGTGCCGTAAGGAAGAGAGACTTGTGAATAGACTTGTAATTATTGTGTGTGGCCATTCATGGTTAATTAGAATTGTGTGGGTATATATATGTGTGTGTGCATTTATTGGATCAACCTGAAATAAAGTGGAGTAATGAAACAGACGGAGTTTTATTTGTAATAATATCGTAAATCTGTTTTCACTTTTAGTAATAGCGCGCCTACTGGCGATGATCGTTCATTGCCAAGTCCGTTTGGTCCGACACCGTGATAGCCCTTTCGAGTCTTGTGAGTGTGAACAAGATTTTCATCATCAGAATTGCGGCCGACCGGTAGTAGAGGTGGTGGTGGTATAAAATTTCTAATCACTAGATTGCGTCCTAAAAAGCCTGAATTCAATTTCCAACTCTCCGCAGTCTTCACATGGAGCGAGGTCATATGGCACTGTTGATTGTAATTCGTCCGTCGGATGGAGATGTTAAAGCTTGAGGAGACTCCTTAGTGTTATTCGACATGAGTAGGCTATGTTCTGGTAATGAGTTTCACCCTCTCGCTTCCTACATCACGTTATTCATGCATATCCGTAACTTCTCTGATGAGGTTGACGTCAGGAAGGGCATCGGGCTATAACATTCATCCCACTGTAAACCCGACCTCGTAGAGAACTAGGACAGGGATTGAACATACAGGTACATACCAGTACACCAATTTGGAAAAAAAATGCCGTGAGTTTGAAATATATTTTCTTTAATTGTTTCGCTCACTCTTAAGCATTCATCGATAAAAACGAAATTTCAATATAAATTTTGAAATAAACAATGTATACGTGGGGAAGGGTACAAGATGAAAATAAACAAATCCAAAACAAAAGTAATGGAGCGCAGTCGAACGAAGTCAGATGAGGCAGGAAATATTAGAGTAGGAAATGAAGTCTTCAAGGAAGACAAAGTCACCTCCGTACAGACCATGAAGGCCCTTGGAGGAGTGGAAGGTAAAGGCTTCCACCATTGTTTTTTTTTGCTATTGGCTTTACGTCGCACCGACACAGATAGGTCTTATGGCGACGATGGGACAGGAAAGGGCTAGGACTGGGAAGGAAGCGGCCGTGGTCTTAATTAAGGTACAGCCCCAGCATTTGCCTGGTGTGAAAATGGGAAACAGCGGAAAACCATCTTCAGGGCTGCCGACAGTGGGGTTCGAACCTACTATCTCCCGAATACTGGATACTGGCCGCACTTAAGCGACTGCAGCTATCGAGCTCGGTCCACCATTGTTAAGCGCGGCACGTGATGGGGTAGAGTGGTTAGCTCTACGCCCGGCTGACTTTGCCCCCAGGAATTAACCAGGTACTCATTTTTGGTGTAGGCTGAGTGAACCTCAGGGCCATATGCACCTCGGGAAGTGGAAATCTCATTCCTTAAATTTTACGACTTCCTGACGGGGATTCGAACCCACGTCCTTCCGGGCGAACCGAGCACGCCTTTACCGCCTCGGCCAGGTAGCCCCTAGTCTTAAAGGAAGTAGATGAATATTGTTACTTGGGCAGTAATATAACTAAAAATGGTAGAAGGAGGGCACAAAATGCAGACTAACACAAGCAAGGAAGACCTTTCTTACGAAAAGAAATACCGGTATGTTCACTTGGAACATTGATATAGGAATTAGAAATAAGTTTTTGAAGACTTCCGTAAGGAACGTGGCATTGCATGGAAGTGAAGCATGGACGATAACTATTTCATAAAGGAAAGAGAAAAAACTTTTGAAATGTGGTGTTACAGAAGAATGTTCAAGTTGAGATGGATAGACCGAATCACAAATGAAGAGATACTGAATCGAATTGGTGAAAGAGAACGATTTGGTGAAATTCTACTAAAAGAAGAGACAGAATGACAGGATACATGTTAAGACACCCAGGACTTGTATAGTCACTATTTAACGTTGAAAATATTTCTTAGCAGAAGAAATTAAGCAATTTCTTTACTTGTGCCGAAAGTTGAAGGGCTAAATGACTAGGAAATGTTTCAAATTGTGAGTCTTGGGTAGCTCTATCATCATCATCATCATCATCATCATCATCTGTTTACCCTCCAGGTTCGGTTTTTCCCTCGGACTTAGCGAGGGATCCCACCTCTACCGCCTCAAGGGCAGTGTCCTGGAGCTTCAGACTCTTGGTCGGGGGATACAACTGGGGAGTATGACCAGTACCTCGCCCAGGCGGCCTCACTTGCTATGCTGAACAGGGGCCTTGTGGAGGGATGGGAAGATTGGAAGGGATAGGCAAGGAAGAGGGAAGGAAGCGGCCGTGGCCTTAAGTTAGGTACCATCCCGGCATTCGTCTGGAGGAGAAGTGGGAAACCACGGAAAACCACTTCCAGGATGGCTGAGGTGGGAATCGAACCCACCTCTACTCAGTTGACCTCCCGAGGCTGAGTGGACCCCGTTCCAGCCCTCGTACCACTTTTCAAATTTCGTGGCACAACCGGGAATCGAACCCGGGCCTCCGGGGGTGGCAGCTAATCACCCTAACCACTACACCACAGAGGCGGACTGGGTAGCTCTATCAAACAAACAAAATTCTAAAATCACATCCGGCCTAGATGCAGTTCCGGAAACAGCCTAAAATCGCTTGTATCTTTAAGCGTTTTCTTTTTGATTAAAATCCTAGCTAAATTAACTTACATAATTCCTTCTGTAATGTGTTCAATATCCTCTGGCGTTTGTTGACATTTTGAAAAATGCCAGCACCGAATGTAGTCATACTGTAAGAGCTTAAGTGAAACTCTACATTGACTCACATTAGCGCTCGTAGTGGTACTTAATTAAAACAATACACTGACTCGTAGCAAAGCCTACTAGATACTAGACGGCCTGGACAGAACGCCAACTTCTTGCATTAAAAGCGGGGTAATAGTTTTTCTCATTTCCACCGCTAGGTTTGCGTTTATGTCCTCTTGTACGCGCGAATTCTATGATTATGTGTGTTACTGCAACATGTTTTATGAGAAGAAATAACATATTAAACTTCATTTTATAAGGTAAGGCTTTATCTAACATGAAATATGGAGAGTTCTGTCGTTTTTAAATTTATTTGTTATCACGATTTGCAATATATGGATGGTTGCTGAGATGCACTTAACATTTGTTTAGTTATGTGCTTCCAAATTACCATCAAGGTGGTGGTGGTGATTATTGTTTTAAGAGGAAGTACAACTAGGCAACCATTCTCTATACAACACTAATCAAAAGAAAAACTGGAATGGACCCGACACTTCGAAAAATGAAAGTATCGGCCAAAAGAAGTAAAAGGACCACGAAGGGCGTGAAAATGAAAGACTCCCTAGCCGTCGGAAACCTAATAGCGTCGGGGTCAAAAAGAACGAGAGTTGACCAAGAGAGGTCGGATAGAATAGATGAAAGTGAGGAGCCTGGCGCAAGTAAGTGGAAGAAATGCCAGGACTCAGCTAAGGGCCCCGTGGTCGCCAACCCACGCTCCTGGGGTCGGAAGGTATTTAGTCAGGATCGCAGAGGAGAAGACAAATTGTGGATCTTGTTTGGGACAGCTGTCGTCTTGTGTAACGCACACTCCACTAATGTGCTTTATAAGGACTCAAGATCGGGGAGCTTTACACTACCCTTCACGCAAATTTGTCTTCTTAAAAATGTATTAATATTTACAAGGCGGGCGTTAGGATATCTCGGAAAATGTAACCTTGTCCGAAAGCTGAAATTCCTTACCGCTTCAAAGTCTAAAGAGACGTTTCAGTGCCGCGACTGTAATCAAGCACACATCGCATACGTTATACTTACAACATTTTTCAGGCCTGTTCTTAATAATAATCCAAAGAAAGTTACTAATGACTGCGATTTATTAAACAAATTCAAGAGCAAGCCTGTGAGCAGAAAAGTGTTGAAATTATAGAAATAGGGAAAAATCGGGTGAGTACTTCTATTTAGTTCCCTATTCTTTCTTCTTGTGTGATAAACAAGTGCAAAATGAAAGAAATACATGCAGTGTAAGTTGTTTTATATATTTATATCTGATTCACACTTGACATAATGATAATAAAAATATATTATTTCGCGTTATTGTATGAATATTCAATGTAAGGATATAGACAGAACATGAGAAGAACAGAACATAAACGCGATCCAAGCGGCCATTGGTTAAACTACTTTGTTCCCCCAGAAATGTGTAGGCTTGTCCAGGCCTTCTATTATAGCGCAGGCAACGCTCGTAGTCAATACTGTTTCCTTAACACGGAATGATCTATAGCGCTTTAACATGCTATAGATAGTTCCATGTTAGGAATACAGTATTGTTCTTATGACAACAAGGTTGCCATATCGAACGGTTCTGCTCAACACAGCATCACGGGAAAACCGTGGCATATATATTGGTGAAGCTCAGTATTTAAGTTCAAAATAACTGAAGAAATAAACTAAGCTGCAATTTAAAAAAAAATCTAAGGTACAGGGCTTGTAAATGGGAGGTGGGGGGAGGGTATTTATGTTTTTACAGCAACATAAGTAGACTACTGCACATACTCTGTATAGAAGTTCAAGGCAAACTGGGAGACTATAACAACAGTTCATTTTTATTGGCTCGGGGTGGGGGATGTAGTTAATTGCATTTAATAAATTTGCCCAGGAAACGTCGGGTACTACTTTGTGATCATATTGCCCCACGAAAAGAATGGTAACAATTAACTGCGCTTGTGGAAAAGTGGTAAAAATGTGGCAAAAAGTGCGCATAGGAAACAAACTCTAAATAACAAAACCAAGCACAGAAAGGAATCAAAGCAATTGTCTGTATCAGTACAAGTCACGCCGGGACGTATCGCTGCACACCACAGAATCACGAATATTAGAACACAAGTAAATAGATAGTTTCTCTATAACAGCGATAAGCTGCCGGCGATTACGCGCTACAGAGCAACTCAGAAGGAACATGAAGGAAGTCAACAAAGTGATGGCTGTTCCCGCCATTGAGTTTCCTCCCTGCGAATGTTTTTATGCAATGTTAAGTAGTTATTTTAATAACTTACGGGCAAAAACATGTCCCATCCATTTTATTTCATAATTCATAAGTACATTATAATATTCCTTAATCACGAACAATTATGAGAGTCTAAGACGGGTGTGTTCACTACTTCTATTAAAATGTTTTCATTCCTTCCCTGAAGGGGGCGGCGGGCCTCCTAGACGATGATGCCCTCTCTCAGGCCGGGAAATTTGTTGCGGTTGAAGGAGTTGCTTGGAGAAGGTAGGGAGTTCCTATACTAGGAACTCTCCTGGCATTCGCCTTAGTGCAGGAGAATGGAAAACCACGGAAAACCATTCTCAGGACAGCCGACGGTTGGGGCCAGCCGTGAGGTTCAGCCCTGTCCTGTCTCCCGAATGTAGGGGCGTAGAACCACGGTAGAGCCGTGGCCACCCTCCTCTGCTCGGTTGGCCGGTCAGAGTGCAGAGCTGTTGGACCACGGACCAGCCGTGGCCATTTGAGGGCAGAGGCCCACTCTGTATCTACCGACGGTGTGTTCACTCCTTGTAGATCCATAAGAGCAATACTGTTTCCTTAACATGGATCATTGACCAACTTTGTCGCATCTCTTTCCGGTGGAGCTTCTTTCTTTCCATCGACCAGGCGTAGAGGTGATGACACAGAACCTTAGCTGTGCACTGAGTGAGTTTCGAATGCGGGCGAGTCCATGTGCTTCAGCGTGAGTGAGACGGGAAGAATGTTCACTTCACGGAGCATTGCTACGGAAGTGTTCACGTCGGCTCCTTGTAACTGTCACAGGACTGCGGGTTATAATCTCAAGTGAGCAGTAGTAACCGCCTCCACATCATGAGTGAGAGGAGAGGAATGTTCACTTCACTGGTAGAAGCGAGATGTTCCGTAACCGCAGCCTTAGTCCATACTTGTTCTAAGCCTACAGCCCTACACATCATGTAGCGAGAGCTAGAAAAATAATGGTGGCATGTATAAAGCGATACAAATACAGTGTAACAAGATAATGGGTGAATATTTTTAATAAAACTCTTCTTCATCATTATAATATTGTTTTGTATTTACTTACGGTTGCCAGTTTATCAAATCTTGCAAAGAGGTCGTTGAGAACACGAACCAATTCTTGAGCGCTGCACTGACTCGCCAGAGCTGCCAAAACAAAACAAAGACATATCTAGGTTAGTACTACATAATAATGAAAGAGCAAGCAAGCTTATAATATACGCGTCTGGCAAGCAGCGCGCGCTTCTCAGAATTACTGAAGAATTTTCCGCTTCCTTGGTTGCGATACATTCACACTCCCAGTCTGAAATTGACTGCTTCTCGTCTCAGTGACAGCTCAGTGGAAATAATTAATGCAGGGTGTGTCTTATTCGATCCAGACACGTTACAAGTACTTGTAGAGGCGCTGCATTTCAAGCAAAGTGTTCGCGGAATCGATCCCGGCTTACATGGGAAGTGTTCATGTTGGACCTAACCGACTCCAATATCTGCACATTGTTATGTGGGTATCTAGTGGTGGTGTAGTGGTGGGGTGCCCTGATTCGATACCCGGCTCTGTCATGAAATTTGAAAATTGTTACGTGGACTGGAACGAGATCCACTAGGCCAACCTTAGCCATCCTCGAAGTGGTTTTCCCACTTCTCCAGGCAAATGCCGGGATGGTATCTAGTTTAAGGCAACGGTTGCCTCCTTTCCTCTCCTTGCCCAATCCCTTCCCACCTTCCCACCCCCCATAAGGCCCTTGTTCAGCACAGGAGGTGAGGCCGCCTGGGCGAGATACTCGTCTTCCTCCTCAGTTGTACCCCTGACGAACTGTCTCACGCTCCAGGACACTGCCCTTGAGATGGTACAGGTGGGATCCTTCGCTGAGTCCGTGGGAGAAACCATCCCTGGACTGTAAATGAAATAAGAAAGAAAGAAAGAAAGAAAGAAAGAAAGAAAGAAAGAAAGAAAGAAAGAAAGAAAGAAAGAAAAAAGTCTGTAAAGGAGAAGGCATATAAGTCTCTGGTAAGACCCCAACAAGAGTATGATTTCAGTGTATGGGACCTTCACCAGGTTTACTTGATTCTAGAACTGGACAACAAAATCCAAAGAAAAACAGCACGATTTGTTCGGGGTGATTTTCGACAAAAGAGTAGTTATACGAAAACGTTGCAAAGTTTGGGCTGGGAGGACTTCGCAGAAAGGAGACGAGCTGTTCGACTAAGTGGTATGTTCCGAGCTGTCAGTGGAAAGATGGCGTGGAAAGACATTGTTACACGAATAAGTTAGTGAGGTGTTTTCAAAAGTAGGAAGTATCACAATATGAACTCCATGGCTAAATGACTAGCGTGCTGGCCTTTGGTCACAGGGGTCCCGGGTTCGATTGCCGGCAGCGTCGGAAATTTTAACCATCATTGGTTAATTCCGCTGGCACGGGGGCTGGGTGTATGTGTCGTCTTCATCAGCATTTCATTCTCATCACGACGCGCAGGTCGCCTACGGGAGTCAAATCAAAAGACCTCCACCTGGCGAGCCGAAGTCCTCGGACACCTCCCGGCACTAAAAGCCACATGACATTTCTTTTTTATTACAATATGAAGATAAACTTGGAATTCAACAGGAAAAATTGGAGCAAATTTTCTTTTATAAGAAAAGGAGTTAGGGATTGGAATAATTTACCAAGAGAGATTTTTGACATTTTGCTTCACGCCTCTTCGACACAGATAGGTCTTGTGGCAACGATGGGATAGGAAAGGGTTAGGAGTGCGAAGGAAGCGGCCGTGTCTTAATTGAAGTACAGTCCTGGTGTGCAAAGAAGAAACCACGGAAAGCCACCTTCAGGACTGCCGACAGTGGGGTTCAAACCCACTATCTCCCGGATGCAAGCTCACAGCCGCGCGCCCCTAACCGCATGTCAAACTCGTCCGGTACCAAGGGAGATTTTCAATAAAGTTCCGAATTACTTGCAATTATTTAAGGAAAAAACCAGGTAAACAACAGATAGGGAATCTGCTCTGTATGCAGATCAGTGCTAATTGAATTTGTTAGGGGGATTAAAAAAGGTATAATACATTTACATATAATATTCATTCTGCTGTAAAATAAGATTTACATATTTAAAAACAGAATCATTTGCTACAAGTTTGAATGGAAAATTGTGTATCGAATACACCGGTTGCAGTGGAACATACATTAGAATACCGCTCTATAGCAGCCGTAATTACACAGGCTGTCCACAACATGATAAGATGACGCATTCTGAAAGGGAATCCTTCGCCAGTTTCCGAGTGAATACCGGAGTCGTTACAATTCAGAGTTATGCTCCTGGATAGAGAGAGGATCTGACTCTGCAAGGAAACGGAGGGTAGTTTTCTATGGCCATGCAACAATATTGTCTCCCAACAGACTAACCAACCATCTGTTCACCTTCTGATAAAACAAGGAAGCCCGTACCACGTGAATGACGCAGACTTAGAAGGACACTACGGCTGGTAAATTTACAAAACAGAAGCTGTGAGAGAGACACTGAAGGAAAACGAAGGTTTTCAGGAACAACCAGCTAAGAAGAAAGGCACAAACCTGATGGCACAAACCCTCGCGAAGCCACGAGTTTGGAAGGGAAAAGAGGACAAGGAAGATGGTGGAGGTGTAACTACTTCTATTCTGCTTATTTGAGATTTTAACCCGCAATAAAGTTACAATTACGAGGAGCCGACGTGAACACTTCCGCAGCAACCAGTTAAGTGAACGTTCCTCCCCCTTCACTCATGCTGTGGAGGGGGTTACTACTGCTCACTTGAGACCCTAACCTACCGAGCTCGATAGCTGCAGTCGCTTAAGTGCGGCCAGTATCTAGTAATCGGGAGATAGTGGGTTCGAGCCCCACTGTCGGCAGCCCTGAAGATGGTTTTCCGTGGTTTCCCATTTTCACACCAGGCAAATGCCGGGGCCGCTTCCTTCCAATTCCTAGGCCTTTCCTATCCCATCGTCGCCGTAAGATATATCTGTGTCGGTGCGACGTAAAGCAAATAGCAAAGACCCTAACCTGCAGTACAGTGACAGTTACAAGCAGCCGACGTGAACACTTTCGTAGCAACCGGTGAAGTGAACATTACTTCCCTCTCACTCACGCTGAAGCACATGGACTCGTCCACATTCGAAACTCATTCAGTGCACAGCTAAAGTTCTGTGTCATCACCTCTACGCCTGGTCGATGGAAAGAAAGAAGCTACACCAGAAGGAGATGGGACAAAGTTGGTCAATGATCAAAGCCCAACAAGCGTGGCCCGCAACTAGGCCTATTCGGAAGAAGAAGGAACGATGGATCTATTCCTTGCTATGTCGCAAGAATTTTCACTTGTTCATGCAAGCTGTAAAAAGAACAGTTTATCTCGCAAACGTCTTGAACACTATGGGAATGGAGGAAATATTCTTGGATGTAGTAAATATGATTTAGTGGCACGGTTCCCAGAAAACAAATCAGTCTCCTTTAGATCACAGTGTAACAGTTCCTCCACGAGAAAGTGATAAATAGTAACATAATGTGAGTCAAGCTTGCAAACAGAAAACAAGATACAGGTTCAAGTTGGAGGTGACAGACACTGATAGCATCTGGACGTCAATCGTATCTTCTGCACAACAGTTCAGTCAACCAATCTCTATGTAGGGCAGGTGACAGATTCCTTATTATTTTTCTACATAATTTCAAAAAAGTTGGAAAATAATCGAACAACTCTTTTGGTAAATTATTTCCATCCCCAATTCCTCTTCATGTTGTTGTTTGTCCAACCCTTGTCCCGTTTCTCTACGGGGTCGATTATAAGGTGAGATGAATCTGTCGTGGCGGGTTTTTATGACCGGATGACCTTCCTTACGTCAACACATCAGGGGAGTTAATGAGATGAAATGAAGGACGTGATATATGACAGTAGAGAGAGGGTGAAACCCGGTGCCGGCACATAGCCTACTGCTGTCGAATAGCACCAAGGGATCTGCTCAAGCCTTAACGTCCCCATCCGACGGACGAATCACCATCAACAGCGTCATATGCCCTCACTCCATATGAGCACTGAGGAGAGGTTTGGAATCGTATAACCCCCCTCCCCCACCATACCCTGCTGGCCATCATTCTGATGGTGAAAATTTTTCGACCAACGAGACTCGAACCGGCTAACCTCGGTGTCAGACTGTCTAGACGTCAGCGCCTTAACGATTACGGCCACCAGGCGGGCTTCCTAATTCCTCTCCCTATAAACCAATATTTGCCCCAATTTGTCCTCCTGAATTTCAATTTCCTTTTCATGTTATGATCTTTCCTACTTCTACAAATACCGCTCAAGCTAATGTAATTCCACGTCATTTCTCCACTGACAGCTCCAAACATACTGCGTTGTCGAGCAGCCCGTCTCCTTTCTCCCTAGTCTTCCCAGCTCAAAGTTCAATCAATCAATCAATCAATCAATCAATCAATCAATCAATCAATCAATCAATCAATCAATCAATCAATCAATCAATCAATCAATCAATCAATCAATCAATCAATCAATCAATCAATCAATCAATCAATCAATGATCTGTCGCCCAGGTGGCAGATTCCCTATCAATTGCTTTTCTAGCTTTTTCATTAACATTTTCAAAGAACTTGGATTTTTATCGAACATTTCCCTTGGTAATTTATTCCAGTCCCTTACTCCTCGTCTTATAAATGAATATTTGCTCCAATTTATCCTCTTGAATTTCTACTTTATCTTCATAATTTTTTTTGCTAGGGGCTTTACGTCGCACCGACACAGATAGGTCTTATGGCGACGATAGGAAATGCCTAGGAGTTGGAAGGAAGCGGCCGTGGCCTTAATTAAGGTACAGCCTTTTACAGGTGTAAAAATGGGAAACCACGGAAAACCATCTTCAGGACTGCTGATAGTGGGATTCGAACCTACTATCTCCCGGATGCAAGCTCACAGCCGCGCGCCTCTACGCGCACGGCCAACTCGCCCGGTTCTTCATATTTTCAAATTTCCTACTTTTAATAGCTCCACTCAAACTTATTCATCTACTAATATCATTCCACCCTATCCCTCCACTGACAGCTCGGAACATACCACTTAGTCGAGGTGCTCGTCCCCTTACTTCGGAGTCTTCCCAGCCCAAACTTTGCAACATTGTTGTAACACTACTCTTTTGTCGCATATCCCTCAGAACAAATCGGGCTGCTTTCCTTTGCACCTTTCCCAATTCTCGAATCAAGTAATCCTGGTGCGGATCCCATACACTGCGACCATACTCTAATTCTGGTCTTACCGGTGACTTATATACTACCACCACTCTCAATACCCTATATGATGAAGAAACTAATTCTAATAATTGATGTATAAAATAAAATATGTACAAAAATAGGAGACAGATCACTAATTAAAAATTTAGAAAAAAAACGAGAAAGGAAAATCCTAAGGAAAATATTTGGCCTAGTATAGAAAGAACGAGTGTGAATGAGAAGGACGTGTCCTGAATTATACGAGCATTCTGAGAAAATATCAGACACTATCAGAAAAAGTCGACTGAAATTGCATGTCCATATTCAAAGAATGGAAAGTGAAAGACTTCCAAAAATATATTTAATTATACCTCATCACTAAAAGTCCAGAATATCTGGACAATAGAAATTCAAAGAAACCTTAAAGGAATCCGCATAACAGGTGAAATTATATGGGACAGGCCTAGCTTTAGAACGCTGGTGAACAAACATCATTTTGATTTAAAAAAACCAAGATGAGAACCACCACTGTACTGAAACATATCATATTGCCCCAGGGACTTTTATTTGCATAGTGCGCAACACTGTGGAGGCGTTAAATTTGAAGGACTTTGTTTGCGAGGTGGCAAGCAAACGGCTTTGTGCTGGGCCGCGCCCTGGAAGAGCGGCCGGAAGCAGGTTTGAATCGGCCTGTGGTTTGAAAGTTTGAACGAGGCTGTGGGAGTGTCGCGGCGTCACCTAGCGTGCGGCGAGTTTGAAAAGAGCCAATCGCGAGCTGTGAAAGCGAGTCATAAAGAATTGTGCGGGGTTGCTAACTTCGATCATCACAGTGCCGACCTATTAGAAATTAGGGTGAAATCTGATAAATAACCCCTCTCCACGGTTTCGATACGCCTGATGAGTAGTAAATGAATTTAGACTTCTTTATCCGTTCATTCATCGGCTAACTTCTATATATATATATGTGTGGCTAGGTTATAACGGTTGTGGGCTTTGTCCTGAGAAAGCGGTTGAAACCTCGCGCTATAGCCAACAGGGCCACCCCCTCTTTTCGGAACGACGCGGGTGGGTCCATAAAACCAACAGTGGCTTGGGGAAGCGGTCGGTCTTTCGTGAGGTGTCCGTGGTACAGAAGGTAGTCTCCACGCCAGTCGAGATCGCCATTTTCTTTGTCCGAAATCAAAGTGCTACAGTGACGTTATTTCTTCATGATTGATATATGAATATTATACACATAGAAGCGTGCCCAGACTACAGTAAAACGTATCACCCTGGTGTGAGTTACATTTAATAACTACGGGAGTCATAAGTCCGTATATGTGTATTTACCGCTACGCGTGTGACGCTTCGCTCTTACATCAAGTGCGGTAGGTACCACGTATGTGTGAACGCGGTAAATAAAAGGGACGATAGCTGTGCATACCGGGAAGATTGTCGTGAACTAATTAGCTGTATTACACGCCAACGTTTCGGGTCGGTTTCGCGATCGCGGAGAAAACGTGTTCGATCGTATCGTAATTGCTCTTGCATACGGACGGATCCGGGGCGCATTCCATGAGACTACGACTCTGATCAAGGAATTAATCTTTGTCCAATTATGTGTGCTAAGCAATATCTCCTTAAATAGTGTGCGCGTATGCAATTGAGCAAGTGTAGTGCTAACCTGTTTTCCATTCATTGTAGGAGTGTTATCTGCAAGGACAATCATGGAAGCTACATGTGTAATTCATATCTTTTGTAACGCCATCAAAGAGGATATGATGGCCGAGTAATCTCCTGACGCTGCAGTTGTGCAGATGGTGTGATTGCCGAAGACAACAAAGCTAAGTGGATATGTCAGATTTTTAAGCATGTGGGTAACATTTGAGGTCAATTCAGTTTCATCCAGTTTTTAGGGTAATATTAACGGTCAATGTCAATTTGCTAACGATGAGTAATTTTACTGTCAATAAATCAGTGGGAGATCCAGGGCAGCATGCTAGTGCCCTTATTTGTTGCAGTGATTCATGGTTAGTTTAGTTATGGGAAAAAGGGTTGTAAATAGGTAAAGTTAGGAGTGTGTGTGCATGCATTGTTTTTAATCCTTTCAGAGCATTCCTAGGTGTGTGTGTTAAGTGTTAGGAAGGTGGATAGTTTCATCATTAACGAGGCCAGGCCGCCTTCTCTTTGTGGAATAATTATCAGTAAAGACCAGTGTAGGCCTCTTATATTTGATCTGTGCGCGATTTCAGATATATGTTCGCTGCCACAGGAACGCCACGACGTCTTCGTTGGGTAGTTAGGTTCTTCTAATGAGCAGAGACGACAGTAGATCGGGGTGGAGATTATTGCGAGGGTTGAGAGGCTGAGATCGCCTGATATATGACGCGGAAGTCAGATATGGGTTTGAATGCCTGTAAACATGGCAAGGAAGGGATGTTAGCAGGGCTAGCTGCTTTAAACAAGGATGGGCTTGGATATGCCCGCAGAGTAAAGAGACAGAGTCGAGTATCGAACTCCCGAGCCGCTGAGACGGAAGGCCATGTGTGACGTCTTCCTTGAGAGCGATGTTTGCGGCATATGTATTGAAAGGTGAAGAAGAGATGTTTCTGTTGTCATAGAAGATTTTATAAACGGGAGAAACAATTAGTTTACATAATAAGGCAGCAGTATTTAAGAAAGAAACCTTCTTTTGTTGTGTGAGCAAGTCTGGCTGGGATAGCCGTGAAGGAAGCAATTACCTGCACCCCGTTTGCCTGGAGTCCTTTGCGAGGCAGTATGAATCACTTTCCAGCGGGGTTCCGCTCCCATGAAAAGTGAAACTTTCCGCTAGTCGAAGGGGAATGTCCCGATCGCCCTGGCGGACAGGGGCGTGCCACTAATGACCTGGTGATGAGGAAGTGCTCTGACTGCATGTACATATTTTCTTTATATTGTAATTATGCTGTTATTTTACAGGAGTTGTGTTTGTATACTTATATACCTTGTATCGAAGTGCCTTGTCGTATCTGTTGTCAGTGTGTTGTGTCTTGACGAAATAATCTTTGTCTCTTAAATTTAGCCCGGAGCTAATTTTCTCTGGTGGTATGCAGCTTCAGGCTGGTTGTTTGCGACAGATCGGATCTGTCAGTAGAATCTGTGTAGTATATAAGTTAGGATCCCTGGATTTTCCCTTATCAGGATTAATGATTTTGTATATGTAAATAGTTGGATTATGGAATGAAACTGACGTGATTTTCTCTTGTCAAAGCATAGCTTGTGGACGGTCGTAATCGAAATTCCCCTCGGGGAAATCGGCATATTCACTTGGCGGCGTTGTCGAGAATTAAAGATGTAATTCAGGCCAAGATTTAAGATTTTGTTCTTTTATAAATTATTTGTTCGGTATTTGGACCGATATTTTTTTTTAGTAATGTAACATGTAGTTGTTCTTAATGTGCACGGCACATTATACTTTTATTATGACAGTTTGCGTCATGTTTTATTGTATTTTGTGGAATTTCGATAGAATGAATATTAATCATGTGCTCTAGTGAATAAATCCATTTTACCCCCTTTATCTGTCTCTTATTCACAACAAATGCAACTGTTTCCCATTCATATACACCTTTGGTGATTATTTTTATAGAAGTTAGATTTAATTCTCGCCCACAGACCGAACGTAACCACGAAGCTCTAACCGACTGAGTCTGGCATTGTGATATCGATGGATGGGAACGGTTCAGTACAGACGGGAGAACGGAAGAAAATAAACACAGCGAGAAGATGAAGAGATTCTGGGAAGATAAGAAATCAAATTCGTAAAAGCACGCAAGCGGTGATCACTTTTGTGGATTTCAAAAAGGCATATGACTCGATAGACCGATACTTTTCCGTGTACTGGAAGAATTCAAAGTATAGAGGAAATCAAGAGATTTAATCATGCAAACACTAACGGGCACGTTTTCATAAATACTGAGGGTGCTTATGTTATAACAGGTGTTCCACAAGGATATGGGTTGTCCCCTCTATTGTTTATTCTTGTTTTAGAAAAGTGATTAGGACTTGGGAAAAAGAAGTTAAATGAATAACCCTTGGCAGGCTACGTAAAAACGAAATTCATTTACGTTGTTTGTCCTTCGCTGATGACTTAGCAGTCTTATCCAATGACAAACAGGAAGCGATTGCATACACTGGAAGATTCCTTGAAACTGCATCCAGAACAGGACTCCTAATCTCATACCAGAAAACCGACTACATGAAGTATCTCTTCGGTACCTAGATGGACAACCAACGTAAAACCCAATTAGAGAAAATATCTGAAGTATCTAAATTCGAATACCTGGGAGAAGTTATCCAACCTCTTTAAGGAAAATTTTTGGACCAGTTTGTACAGGGGAAATGTGGATGATAAGGAAATCTCATGGCTTATACCAACAATCAGAGAAAGTCTCAGACACATTTAGGAAAAGGCGTTTCAAAAATTACGAACACATTCTCAGAATGCGTAATCGGAGTTTGACCAAATGAATTCTGAACACTGCCCTGTAAATGAAAATAAAAAACAAGTGGCTGCTTGAAATTGGAAAAGTCTTCTGTAAATAGGCCTCACAGATGGCATTGTATTAGACAGATCTAAGTTCAGAAAATTAGTCTACAATCACCACTTTACAGACCATCCAAGCACTACAAGAAAAGCCATAGCGAGAAGATGAATGGATTATGGGAGATGAAAAAGTAAACATCAGCTAAATAAGTTCAATCGCACTCCTTACTCGCGCATAACGAATAATAAGTTTATCTTACTGTACCTGTGAATCCTTTGATGTCTGCGAACAGTATGCTAACGTCTTCGTAGCGGTGAATGTAGATCTTGTGAAACTGGTTGGGTACAAAGGAGCCCTTCTCCTCCTCCTTGGCGATATCTCGGATCATTTCTCTGGCCACGAAGTCCGGGAGCACTGGAATACAAGAAGCTCTCTTAACAACCAGATAACGGGCTAAATCAAGAGTACATGTTATCATCTCTGTTTTATGATTATTTTGTGCTCTTTGATTTTACATCGCAGCGACTCAGACAGGTCTTATGACGACGACGTAAGGTGAAGCAATATCTGATCCTGTAATGATTAAGAGGGGGGTTCCGCAACGCAGCACTATTGGACCTTTATTATTCATTATATACTATAAATTATATGAGCAAAGAAATGGAATCAGAGAGAAGGCTTTTGGTAGATAATGTTACCTTTAGTGTACAGAGTAATAAATAAGTTACAGGATTTTGAGTGAATGCCAAAAGACCTCGACGTAGTTGTGGTATGATGGAAAAGTGGGATGAAAAATCAAGTTGTTTCACTAAGAGGAAAAGTCCTCTCAGTTTTAATTGCTGTGTTGTTGGAGTGAAAGTACTCCATGGGGATCACAGTAGGTACCTAGGCGTTAATATAAGGTTTACAGATATGTTCATATGGTTAGGAGGGTATTCAGGGATTGTAGTAAGGATGTAAAGGAGAGAACATACAAGTCTCTGGTAAGACCCCACCTAGAGTATGGCACCCTAACCAGGATTACTTAATTCGAGAACTGAAAAAAAATCCGAAGAAAAGCAGCTCGATTTGTTCTGGGTGATTTCCGACAAAAGAGTAGCGTTACAAAAATGTTGCAAAGTTTGGGCTGGGAAGACTTGGGAGAACGGAGACGAGCTGCTCGACTAAATGGTATATTCCGAGCTGTCAGTGGAGAGATGACAGAGAATTACATTAGTAGACAAATAAGTTTGTGTAGTGTTTTTAATAGTAGGAAAGATCACTGTATGAAGATAAAGTTGGAATTTACCTGGAAAAATTGGGACAAATATTAGTTTATAGGAAGGGGAGTGATTGGAATAATTTACAAAGGGGGATGTCCAATAAATTTCCAAATTATTTGCAATTATTTAAGAACAGACTTGGTAAAAACAAACAGGGAATCTGACACCTAGGCAACTGTACTAAATGCAGATCGGTGGTGATTGATATTTTGAGTCTGTCAATCTTTCTGCTCTTTTATGAGATATCAATATCAATATCAATGTATTTAATTATCTGACGGGGATTCCGAAATACCACAATGAATGTACATGTCAGAGCGTTGTCTGCTGATATATATAATCGCTGTCCCTTGTCAATAAACAATGTGTTATGTGTGGCGTTCCTCCAACAATACTCTTTGTCTACTCTGCATGACTAGTAACGTCTCTCTCTTCTTACTGGCTGCGATAGCAGTCGATCATGTACTCTGAATAGTGTTTTGTTTCAATTTCAAGAAATACATCCTCACATTTCCAGTGTTTTATCTCCGCTATGAATAATGCATCTCGTCTACAAACCACGAGACTGGTTTCAAAGGACTTCCGAGAAACATCTCTTATGGAACGAGTATTAATATGGATGTGGATATCGCTGTACAATAGAACATATGCAAAAGAAGTTCGAATTAGTTGGCTTTATTATTTCATGCATAATATAAAACTGGTTTGTTTAGAAGCTATATCCCTCTGTGTTGCCTCGTTAGAGTTAATATCACGATTAAATATGACGTAATGATGTAATCCTCAACTTAATAGAAACTGTAACTTCATGAAAAGTTACATAAATAAACGCAAAAAGCAAGACCCCAAAACATAAGAATGCAAAAACTGCAATAATAATTACTCGTAATGTAATGCAGGTTTTATGAGAGGCACTCTGTATTTAAAACTAAGGCTACAAGATTCAGAGGAGTTGTCCCATGGCCTCGAATGACTCCGTTGGGAAATTTTACTTATTTTGATTGTTATTGACATAAGTGTGTCTTTGAGCTGTGGTTCGTCCGAATATTTGTATAACGAAATAGTGTGACGCGATGTTACTTAGCAACTGTGCAGGCTGTGATGTAAAGTATGGACGGATGATGGTACCTAGCAACCGTGCAGGCTGTGATGTAAGGTATGGACGGATGGTCAGACAATGTTTCCTAGTAACCGTGCAGGCAGTAATCAAAGTATGGACGGGTGCTCAGACAATGTTACCTAGCAACCGTGCAGGCACTGATGTAATGTGTGAACGGATGATCGGACAGTGTTACCTAGCAACCGTGTAAGCAGTGATGTAAGGTATGGACAGATGATCAGACAATGTTACCTAGCAACTGTTCAGGCTGTGGTGTAAGGTATGGACGGATGATCAGACAATTCGGGTTGGGCACTATGTCCCTGTTACGGCACATTGTGTCGGTGCATAGTTATGTTCCGCTGTTCCGGAACACGGAGCGTCGGTTGTTCCGAAACATTCTCAAGCGAGACCAAGACAGTGAGTCGCTGTCCCGTCAGAAGTGCCACTATGTACTGCCCTTCACCTACTAGCTGACTGTCGATACCGGCAGTGTGCCACCATGTGCTGGAGTGTTCCGTGTTCCACCGTTCTGTGAGTTCCGTTGCACCGGCAACTGGCCTTCGGTACATGCGAATAACTTAATGCGTTCTTTTTTGTAAGAGTGTTTTAATTGAAGCCTAGTAATATATACCGTACGAAAGATGGTAAACTTTGAATAATGTCGCACCGGAGACCTATTTACGACTTTTTTACTAGAATAAAACCGGACAGAGTGACATGAAATTTATGTTCTTCTATTTTGTCTGCAAAGGGATCTTCAACCGGCACCATGACGAGACATTTGAAACTTAAACATCCTACAATTTTTATTTTCTTTATCTGCTAGTATAGGCCTAGTTTTATTTTTAATCTCCCGTTTCGCTTGTATATAGTGTTTAATTTTAATCTTCGTGTTTTGCTTGTACAGTATAGGTTATTTTTTTATTTTCGTGTTCCTCTTGTGTAATGCGCACGTGAATAGAGTACTGACGATTGTTTCTTCAACTGTGCGAGTATATTTTTAATTGGTGAAAATAACATTGTGGCATTTGTAAACACATCTACTGCCAGTGTAACTGTGACCGTTGTATTTCAGGATGAATGAAAACATTCTTATCCTAAAAACAACATTTAGACATGATTTTCTGAGTGGCTATTTCATAGTTCCGACTGCTTTTTTTTCACGTACCGTGAAGTTTTATCCTGGCCCTAATTACTCACAATACGGGCCGATACATTCAACTGGTGAAAATATCCTTGGTTTAGTTACTTTCAAACACCTGTACTGCCATTGTAACCGTGTTATGTGTATTTCATATTGACCGAAAAAAAACACCTAAAAGTAGCCTTTAAACGTTATTATTGGGCGCGAATATCAGTGTTCCGACTGTTCCTTCACGTTCCGTGCAGCTTTACGCTGGCCATATCTACACACAGCACGTCCGGTACAGCAGCACATTTCTGCTGAAGCAGAGCATGCCATGTTGCCTCACGAAGTTCTCTCTACTGCTCAGTTACAGTCCCGTGTCCCGTGTGCCGCCACACTGTACCGAAACACTCCACCTCAAGCTCCTAATGTTCCGGAATAACTGACTGTTCCGGTTTGCAAAACCCTACAGACAATGTTACCTAGCAATCGTGCAGGCTGTAATGTGAGGTATGGATGGATGGCCAGACAGTATTACCTAGCAACCGTGCAGGCTGTGATGTAAGGTATGGATGTATGGTCAGACAATGTTACCTAGCAACTGTGCAGGCAGTGATGTAAGGTATGGATGTATGGTCAGACAGTATTACCTAGCAACTGTGCAGGCAGTGATGTAAGGTATGGATGTATGGTCAGACAGTATTACCTAGCAACCGTGCAGGCTGTGATGTAAGGTATGGATGTATGGTCAGATAGTATTACCTAGCAACCGTGCAGGCTGTGATGTAAGGTATGGATGGATGGTCGGATAGTATCACCTAGCAACCTTGCAGGCTGTAATGTAAGGTATGGATGTATGGTCAGACAATGTTACCTAGCAACTGTGCAGGCAGTGATGTAAGGTATGGATGTATGGTCAGACAGTATTACCTAGCAACCGTGCAGGCTGTGATGTAAGGTATGGATGAATGGTCAGACAATGTTACCTAGCAACCGTGCAAGCTGTGATGTAAGGTGTGGATGTATGGTCAGACAATGTTACCTAGCAACCGTGCAGGCAGTGATGTAAGGTATGGATGTATGGTCAGACAGTATTACCTAGCAACCGTGCAGGCTGTGAAGTAAGATACGGATATATGGTCAGACAATGTTACCTAGCAACCGTGCAGGCTGTGATGTAAGGTATGGATGTATGGTCAGACAATGTTACCTAGCAACCGTGCAGGCTGTGATGTAAGGTATGGATGGATGGATGGATGGTCAGACAATGTTACCTAGCAACCGTGCAGCCTGTGATGTAAGGGATGGATGGATGGATGGATGGATGGATGGATGGATGGATGGATGGATGGATGGATGGATGGATGGATGGATGGATGGATGGATGGATGGATGGTCAGACAATGTTACCTAGCAACCGTGCTGGCTGTGATGTAAGGCATGGATGGATGGTCAGACTATGTTACCTAGCAACCGTGCAGGCTGTGATGTAAGGTATGGATGGATGGTCAGACAATGTTACCTAGCAACCGTGCAGGCTGTGATGTAAGGCATGGATGGATGGTCAGACAATGTTACCTAGCAATCGTGCAGGCTGTGATGTAAGGCATGGATGGATGGTCAGAGTATGTTACCTAGCAACCGTGCAGGCTGTGATGTAAGGTATGGATGGATGGCCAGGCAGTGTTACCTAGCAACCATGCAGGCTGTGATGTAAGGTATGGATGTATGGTCAGACAATGTTACCTAGCAACCATGCAGGCTGTGATGTAAGGTATGGATGTATGGTCAGACAATGTTACCTAGCAACCATGCAGGCTGTGATGTAAGGTATGGATGGATGGCCAGGCAGTGTTACCTAGCAACCATACAGGCTGTGATGTAAGGTCAGACAATGTTACCTAGCAACCGTGCAGGCTGTGATGTAAGGTATGGATGGATGGCCAGACAATGTTACCTAGCAACCATGCAGGCTGTGATGTATGGTATGGATGGATGGTCAGACAATGTTACCTAGCAACCATGCAGGCTGTGATGTAAGGTATGGATGGATGGCCAGGCAGTGTTACCTAGGAACCGTGCAGGCTGTGATGTAAGGTATGGATGTATGGTCAGACAATGTTACCTAGCAATCGTACAGCCTGTGATGTAAGGTATGGACGGATGATCAGACAATGTTACCTAGCAACCAAGCAGGCTGTGATGTAAGGTATGGATGGATGGCCAGGCAGTGTTACCTAGCAACCGTGCAGGCTGTGATGTAAGGTATGGATGTATGGTCAGACAATGCTACCTAGCAATCGTGCAGCCTGTGATGTAAGGTATGGATG
Organism: Anabrus simplex; assembly: GCF_040414725.1. NCBI lineage: Eukaryota > Metazoa > Arthropoda > Insecta > Orthoptera > Tettigoniidae > Anabrus > Anabrus simplex. The sequence continues at coordinate 38,755,197 of NC_090278.1, read as the reverse complement.
TATGGTCAGACAATGCTACCTAGCAATCGTGCAGCCTGTGATGTAAGGTATGGATGTATGGTCAGACAATGCTACCTAGCAACCGTGCAGGCTGTGATGTAAGGTATGGATGGATGGCCAGGCAGTGTTACCTAGCAACCATGCAGGCTGTGATGTAAGGTATGGATGTATGGTCAGACAATGTTACCTAGCAACCATGCAGGCTGTGATGTAAGGTATGGATGTATGGTCAGACAATGTTACCTAGCAACCATGCAGGCTGTGATGTAAGGTATGGATGGATGGCCAGGCAGTGTTACCTAGCAACCATACAGGCTGTGATGTAAGGTCAGACAATGTTACCTAGCAACCGTGCAGGCTGTGATGTAAGGTATGGATGGATGGCCAGACAATGTTACCTAGCAACCGTGCAGGCTGTGATGTATGGTATGGATGGATGGTCAGACAATGTTACCTAGCAACCATGCAGGCTGTGATGTAAGGTATGGATGGATGGCCAGGCAGTGTTACCTAGGAACCGTGCAGGCTGTGATGTAAGGTATGGATGTATGGTCAGACAATGTTACCTAGCAATCGTACAGCCTGTGATGTAAGGTATGGACGGATGATCAGACAATGTTACCTAGCAACCATGCAGGCTGTGATGTAAGGTATGGATGGATGGCCAGGCAGTGTTACCTAGCAACCGTGCAGGCTGTGATGTAAGGTATGGATGTATGGTCAGACAATGCTACCTAGCAATCGTGCAGCCTGTGATGTAAGGTATGGATGTATGGTCAGACAATGCTACCTAGCAATCGTGCAGCCTGTGATGTAAGGTATGGATGTATGGTCAGACAATGCTACCTAGCAACCGTGCAGGCTGTGATGTAAGGCATGGATGGATGGCCAGATAATATTACCTAGCAACCATGCAGGCTGTGATGTAAAGTATGGATGGATGGCCAGGCATTGTTACCTAGCAACCGTGCAGGCTGTGATGTAAGGTCTGGATGGATGGCCAGGCATTGTTACCTAGCAACCATGCAGGCTGTGATGTAAGGTCTGGATGGATGGCCAGACAGTGTTACGTAGTAACCGTGCAGGCTGTGATGTAAGGTACACGCGTTAATGGAAGGCCATGAGCGAGATACATATTTATAATCATTTGATTTTCGTTTAATTTTTAATGTAATAATTCTAATAACAGCATTTTCATACCTGGAGATGTGGGACGTGCACCTTGAAGCTTACGACAATTTATGCTGGAATTTGTTAAAAATTGTGCTGGAATGGGGAGATATTAAATTGTACGTTCCAATGTTTAACATTGTTTGGCAAAGAAACAAATAATCACGGGAGTTACTTTTGGTGAATTCGCTGTTATTAAGGAAACTGTTGATGTTCTTGAGAAAGGATGAGAATAAATGAGGAATGAAAAGAGAAAAAAAAAAGGAATGTCTTACTAAATCATGTCAGTAAGTTATAACTTGAATTTTAAGTGATACGTAGGCTATTTTTGTAGTATCAGATGACATATCGGCGCTTAAGAAAAAATACAACGTATCTGACAATGCTCTTCCTATCCATTATTTTTATTTAGACTGGTCACGCCTCCCAGCCAAAAAAATTATTCGCCTTTAGCTACCCGACAATTTTTAAGTTGTGACAGATTGAACAACCTAAGAGTTATTTTAAAAATCGCCTGAA